>NW_028300963.1:5220000-5820000 GCF_049000335.1 Polistes dominula
CATTTTGATCACGCACACACACCATCATCATCATCATCCACGATCCTATTATAATCATCGCATCTATATATATGTATATTTATTTATTTTTTTGTTATTTGCTTGCTTCATTAATTATGTATTTCTTAATTTGTTTTTTTTTTGTTTCATCTTCCTTTTAATAATTTTTCGTCGAATTTCAATTATTATTATTTTTTTTTCTACTACTGTTTTTTTTATTTATAATTTCTTCGCTTTCGCATAACTAAATACGTGGGGTACGACGTGTTGGGCCGCCTATAATGATCTGAACTTTAATTGTTAGAATCTTCGAAAATTATGATTGAGATTCTTTTAATCGCAATTATTATTTTTCCTTGCTCTTTATCCCTTACTCTTAATCCCTTAAAACACCCACTCCTATTCTCCTTCACCACCAACACCTAATCCACCACCACCACCTGTATTATTTTTTTCATTCCCATCAATGTTTTGAATAACTTCATTTGAAAGGCAGCAAGTTGGTTTTTAAAACACGATACTCGGGCGTGTGTTATATTACTGAAATGATATTATTTTTCTCCTCCTTTCTCATCTGGTCTTCTTCTCTACTTTCTTTCTTTCTTTTTTTTCTTTTTTTTTTTTTTAATTATTATTATTAATTTTTTTTATTGTTGTTGTCATTCTAAACGAATTATTCAAGTCAGCGCAAATTTTACGAATTCATACTTTGTCGTATACTTTAACATTGCGATTATGTATTAATAATTATTTGTTTTTATTTTTTTTTTATTGGTTCTTGCTTTTTTTCCAATAGCTACGAGTTTTATATTTTTTTTTTCTTTCTTTCTTCATATCTCTTGTTGCATTTTTATTTGAATCGAAAGATAACTGATTATCACACGTTGATACTGTAATTAATTTACGTCCATGTCTTACTTTGTTTTTTTTTATATATATATATTTTTTTTATGTAAAATATAACATGTATTTATTCATATTTAAATGTAAATATCTTTTAATAAAGGAGAATATGTTGTTGAGAGATATTATAGATTTCTGTTGATGTTGCAAAGATTGAACTCGTAAAAATAGCGAATGAAATTGTTCGTCCTACTATCTCAAAGATATTTCGTTCTATCGAACGTAGAAAAGACACGATCTTGAAATAATTGACCTTCCTGAACTTCGAACATATTGTGCTTTTTATGTTTCTCCCCTATGTTTCCCCTGTTTCACCCTTTTTTTTCTCTCTTCTCTCTTCTTCTTCTAGCTATTATCTCCTAGCACACGCAAATATCCCGCGATAAAAAGTAGGCTACTGCAATAATTATAGAACTTACTTAGTGGTATAGTCTATATAACGATTTATCGACACCGATATATAAAAATAATCCGTGGGAAAAAATGTCTCTTCCAATATGCGAACGAACGCGAGAATGCATTTATTTTTATTCTCTTTTTTCTTGTTTTTCTTTTTTTTTCTTTCTTCTTTAACAATATTCAAAAGGAAAGTTAAACGAAACGAAAAACTTAGAAGGGGGGGGCGAAAAAAAAAATCAAAAAAACATAAATAAATGCGAATGTTTTCTTCGTTAGCTCGATTTTTACTCTCTTACGGATATTTTTTCTTTTGTCTTATTTTTTTTTTTATATACTTGGTCGACAAAAATCTAAACGTGAATGTTTGTCAAAGCTACAATTTACAATTCTATTTTTATGTTTCTTTCTTTCTTTCTTTCTTTCTTTCTTTCTTTCTTTCTTTCAAGTCTCATACGTTTATTCTATTTTTGTTATATTTTGAAAATTATTCACCTAATCGCGGGATTTATGACGACGACGACGACGACGACGACAACGACGACGAAGACAACGACGACGACGATTAGTCATCGTCGTGTCATTTTTCTCGTTCTCGTCATTTTTTTTTTGTCTTTCATGGAATTGACAGGGTTTTACTCTCTCTCTCTCTCTCTCTCTCTCTCTCTCACACTCCTGAGAGAAAACGGCTAATTTTTGACATGTTTCATTTCTTTTTTTTTTTTTACTTTTACTTTTACTTTGACTCTTTCTTTTACTATTTTTTATATTTCGAAGATTATATTTTTTGAAATGTCAGTCATTTTTGCTTATAGTAAATCGCCGACTTTGGAAAAAGCGACGGCAAACGTTTGCTTTTTCATTATTTTAATCGTCGAGTATATTTATATGTGTAAGAAGGAGAATAAGAGAAATATATTATAATAGTAATAATATATCATGTTGACAAAATTAGTGAGTCAGCGAATAAGACGAATTTAAATTGGGAATAATCGACATTTTTTTGTATCCTCTTTTTTCTTCTTCTTTCTCTTTTCTTTTTTTTTTTTTTTTTTGATATATTTTTTAATATTTTAAAATTTTTTTTCTTCACTTTTGTTAATACTTTGACACGTAAGAGACACACTATTCAAATGCAATTATTTATAATATATCTCTCTATAAATTTACAGCAGAGACAAAATTCTTTCGACAAATCGTCAACTTTGTTTTTTTTTTTTCTTTTTTCCTAAAATATTATAATCAAATTTTCTTAACTTACTTAAATCTTTCTTTCATTCGATTCATTTCCGTTTTCTTTCCTTTCCTTTCCTTTCCTTTCCAATCCTTTCCTTTCCTTTTTTTTTTTGTTTGTTTGTTTGTTTGTGTATTTCATTTTTTTCTTTTATATATTTTTTTTATTTTTTTTTTTTTTTTATTTAAATGACGAATAACATCGGAGGAAATCCATAGATGAAATATTCTTTTAATAATCGGATATATAAGATATGAATCGGCAACAACAACATATACACGTACGTAACGTTTAAGTACATATATTAGGCCTGATGATATTAGTAATAATAATAATTATAATATAATAATAATATTAATAATAATAATTATTTATTATTATAATAATAATATTATTAATAATAATAATATTTATATATAATTTATATCGAAAAATTCTCGATAAAAGGACGCGGAGTTTGCAAGATGAAGAAGGAGAGACGAGAAAAAACATTGAACCTTTTTCTTTTTTTGTTTTTTATTTTCTTCTACTTTTTATTTATTTATTGTAATTTCTTTTTTTTTTGGTTTATTCTTCGACGAATTAAAAATTCACATTTTGTTCGCGTCTCTCTCTCTTTCTCTCTCTCTCTCTCTGTCTTTTTCTCAACACCTGGTCTTTTCAACGAGGATATTTATGTTTGTTTGTTTTCTTTTTTTTTACATTCTATCATTCGATCTATCATCATAATCAACACCATCATCATCATTATCGTCATCATCATCATCATTATCAAAGCAGTCATTCAACTTACACTCTTAATTTTATTAAGATTCGATTAAAGCGCTTTTTGTTTTTCGAACGCCCGATTATTTGAAGAATTAATCCTTCGATTCTCGCTGATAGAACGCGTGATATGAGAAACCTGAATTATTTTGTAACTTTTTCTTTTCTTTTCTTTCTTTTTTCTTTTTTTCTTTTTTTTTTTTTTTAATTTACTTTCCTTTCCCTTCTTCATCTTCGCAATCAATTATCGAGCGATTGGAAAACGAAGAAGGAATTTTCTAATCTCATATAATATGATTAGTATCATCTAATAAAACGATCGATAATAATGACACCAGATAATAACACCGGATCACACGTGATCGAACGTAGGTATGTATGATGTAAGTATGTAATTATGTAAAATGTATGTAATATTTATAAGATGTAATAACTCTACGTTAGATGTTTTATGAAAAAAAAAAAAAAAGGAACGATTTTATTTCGGTATTTGAATTTTTTTTCTTTTTTTTTTTTTGTTCAACACCGTGAGAAATTTGTTCAAATGTCGTGAGAAAAATTCGATCCTTATAATTTTTTATTCATTTATTTCTCTTATTTCTTTTTTATTTTATTTTTTTTTTTTTTTTTTTTTTACTTCTGTCGTCCCGTATTATTTTTTTTTTTCTTTTTTTTTTTCTTTTACGTTTTAATGTAATTTTTTATACCCGAAAAATTGTTTACCTCACACCAATATTTTTTTCTCGTTTATTACTTTTTCCTTCTTTTTTTTTTGCACTTTTTATTTCTTTTTTTCTTTTTTTTTCTTTTTTTTTTTATCTTAATTCGTAAAATTCCAACGTTTTGTTTGATCCGCCGACAACACGTCTCGGAAAAATCGACAAACATCGATTGTAACGATAAGAGCTTAACCATAAGAGAAAAATGGAGAAAAATGGTCTTTTATCTAAATAGAAGAAATATTATGCACGTAGTAATTTATTTTATTTTTTTTTTTAAATCGAGAGAAAAATTGTTAATTGAATTCGCATTCTCTTGTGTTTTATAACTCTTTCTGTTTTTCTTAATTATTATCATTATTATTATTATTATCATTATTATCATTATTATTATTATTATTATTGTTATTATTATTAGAAGATATTTTTCTTTGTATAACTTTTCCTTCTATTTTTCCTAGAAAAAAAAAAGGTCAACTATGAACGATCTTTTTATTTCGAGGAAGAATAGAAGGATGCTCAGCAGATCCAAAAAAATTAATGCACGTTTTACTTTTTCTTCCTTTGTCCTTAGAAGAAAATAATAAGAAGAAGAAAAAAGAAATAGTAAAATAAAATAAAATAAAATAAAATAAATAATCGTCGTCACGTTTAAATATTCGATATAAAATCGGTCTCATAGTGTTTAATTTTTTGTCAAGGGTATTACTAATATTCCCAAGTATAAAAAAAGACACATTCACCAACCGTCCTGACCACCAGCTGCCCAATGCATATGCTCGATTGAATTTAATCGATAAATTGAAAAGAGAGATTGTGAGAGAGTGAATGAGAAAGAGAAAAAGAAAAAGAGATGACTCGATATAAACAAAAAAAAAAAGAACAAATTTTTATCTATTAATAAAACTCATCAAACTTTGATCATAATTTTTTTCATTAATTTCGAAGCTAAAAATAATCGTCCAAAAGGAAAAGGAAAAGAAAAAGACAACGAGAAATCTATTAAATTAATTTTCCCTTTTTTCAAGGATTCTTTTACTTTAATTAAAAAAATTTTTATTAAAAAAATTTATTTCTTTTAACAAAATTGTAAAAATTTAATATTAAATTCATTTATTCCTTGCATTTTATTGAAATAGTCGAATTGCAAAATTGAGACGACTTCTTAAGAGAAAAAGAAAATTCGAAATATTTTCCGTTTTTGAATGTCGACATTACTTTTCCATTTTCTTGAAACGTGTTAACAAAAAGTTAACCGAATGACACCGCTTTGCCCTTCAAACTTGTTTTTTCTTGTCTCACAAACTCTTTCTCTTTCTTTTTTCTACTCTCTCAGAGAGCATTCTAAACGTCGACACAAGGCCGTATCGACTTACTCCAACTTTCCTTCTATACGCGAGCCTCGCTCGATTATCAAAAATAAAACCACGTTTCAAAGTGTATATGTGTGTATGTATGTATGTATGTGATTAGTCATAGTCCTCGTATTTTTTTGTCAATGTCAGTAAAAATTTTCTTCATTTATTTTTTTTAAATTCAAATTAAAAGCGAGTATTCAATTAATATACATCTCCCACGTTTTAAAAGAAGTATCGAGCATAATCTATAAAATTGTTATTTTCTTTAATGTTCTTTTATATCTTATAATTATTTAAAAACTAAAATATAATCTATTTTCTTGTTATTTTGTCTCTTATTTTCTTTTTTGTTTTTTTTTTTTATCATTCTACGTGAAATACGTAGGCTGAGTGGGTGTAAAAATGTATTTTGTTGTTTGTTAAAATTAATTATTTCTAAATAAAATGAAAAATACAACGAAACTCCGATAATTCTCGTAGACACTTGTATTAAATAATTCTCTTTTTTTTTATTTATTTTTTTTTTTTTAAAGCTTTTGATGCAAAGTTTTAAACTTGATTTCTTCGTAAAGCTTAAAAATCTCTTCACAAAGAAACAAAGAGACTTAGTTATTCGTCGTTTGGTTATCGCTTTCGTGTTCCACGCTTTTGGTTTCCACTTCAAAATATATGTGTATGTACAAATACATATATTCATCCCATATACACGTACACATATATTTCTGTTACCACCTCTTCCTCCTCCTCCTCCTCCTTCTCCTCCTTCTAACCGCATAAACATTTTTTACCGCAGATGACATGCTTTTATTTGTGCACGTAAAATGTATGAGCATGTGACTCACTATTTCCTTTTTAGTGTGTTCTTATTGTTGTTGTTGTTGTTAATGTTGTTTCCTTTGTTAATCATATAAATAAATCCCTTTGAACTTGGATTCTCGCCGGTGCATACAATAAATGTAGATGACACGTTCCAGTGCAAAGGGTTCATTCTAACATCGTGTATACGTTTACGTATGTATGTATATGTGGTGTGAGAGTTTATCCTTCTACTCGCTTAAAGAAATAAATTTAGCTACACTTTTCTTTTCTTTTCTTTTTTTTCCCTTTTTATGGTATCAAATATTTATGCAGATCGAACGGATTGAATGATAATGTTCAATGTAACACGTTGCTAAGAAAATCATGAGACGCGTTATAAAAAAGAAAAATTAACTTCAAGGATACCTCTTTTAACAGGTTCGCTAGGAAATGAGTATTTGAAGCATAAGAGAAACTTCTTCTAATCCTGATCCGTCTAATCTATCAGAGTATCAGGGAGAGCGTTTCTTTTAAAGCTTTGAAACATTCGACCTATATATTGTATATTAAATCTATGGATTTTGTATTTATTTAATTATTTTTTCTTTTGATTAAAATCAAACGTTTCGTCAGGTGCGCGCTAATGAATGTTTAATTAAGTTTCCCTAGGCTTCAAATAATCATCGCGTATGCAATAATGGCAGGTATCCTTGATGTTGCTGCTACGATCGGCTTGACGAAAATTCTGATGTAATTAAAAGTATATTTAAAGAGGAAAGTAAATGAGATGTGATAAAAAAAAAAAAAAAGAATTTTTAATAATATTTTATCCTTCGTAGAAATGAATCGTCTTATCGAGATTATGTGATAATAATCTTTACACCGTTCTAGGAATTCTGGAAGTTACTTCGAAAATGCTCTGGTAATTAATCATCAATCTTATCTTGTACAATAAAAGAGAGATACAATTGGCAATAATAACTAATTTAACTGCTTCGTGTAACATTAAAAAAAATAAAATAAAATAAAATAAAATAAAATAAAAAAGAAATAATAATAATAATAATAAGAAAAAAAAACTCAGAACCTCTGCACGACAATCGTATGTAAAATCGCATATATTCGAATATAAATGAATTCGAATGATAAAGAGTATACACCATTTTCGAAGTCTCAATACACAATTGTCGTCGATTAATCAATTGCATTATTTTAATCTTATCTTCGAACATCGCACACAAACACATCAACCGCATCTTCATTTACTCGGTAATTAGATCACAGACAGTGTAATGACGATGATTAACAATAAATCGTTAATTAGTATAATGTGTGTGTATGTATATATAATTAGGGATAAATAAAACTTATTATACAGATGAAAATTATTATATATATATATATAGATATAGATATACGTATATATGTATATATGTATAAATATATGTATATATATATATATATATTATATATGTTCCATGTAACAAAAAAACACTGTAATATTTTTTTTTCTTTTCCTTTTCTTTTTTTCGGTAGAGACGTGTGAATGTACAAGTGTATGTTTTTTTTTTATTGGGCATAAACTCTCAGTACCCGAATGATTGATTGTTAACTGCAGGACTAACCTTTAACAAAATTTCCTCGTTCGTGTTTCTCTAGTTAATAGGACAACAGCTGATCAGCTGTAGGAAGTATCTTTCTATTACTTCTTTCACTTATCTCACACTTTCCGATTCTTCTTTTTTTGGTCATCCTATGAACTTGCAGTTGTAGCTAAAATCGTTGGTACGAGCCTCAAATCTATAATATTGTTAATAAATATTTTTAAATGATCAAATAGAAATGTGTTCTTCCTAATAATTACCAGTAAACTACATCGCATTTAGTTGTTGGTGATTTTGTTGAAATAGTAAAGTTTCTTCAAATATATATTCCTTTAAAGTTTCTTTTGGAAGATCATCCAACTCCATGTCAAATCTAAATGGCTCCTCTGCGACAGGCTTAGGAAAATACATAATCTCATTAATTTCGTTATAATATTCTAATTGTAAAATTAATCAATGCGAATGAAAATCAAATATTTACCTCATCAGATGGGTCATAGTACTGTTCCAAATACGGATGTGCCAATGCTTCGTCCACTGCAATCCGTTTATCAGGATTGAATGTAAGCATTTTATCCAACAAATCTAAAGCTCTTGGATCAGCCTTTGGGAACAAACTTGTCCATGGTACCTTTGGCTTGAACGGTAATGATTCAAGATAATTGCGAGCCTGTAATTATAAAATTCACTATTGAATAAAAAAAAATGTATACAAAATGAAACAAGAGAGAGAGAGAGAGAGAGAGAGAGAGATAGAATATATTTTCCATTACTTTCTCGTTTATGACACAATTTAAATCATCTTTAGATGGAGATCCAATGACACCAAGGATATGATTAAGCTGATCCAAGTAATGTTTACCGGGAAATATTGCTCTTCGAGATAACATTTCAGCAAGGATACAACCTACTGACCAAATGTCTATAGATTTTGTATATCCCTGTAAATATAAAAAGAAAATGAAATATACAAAAATATAAATATCAAAGATAATATTTATTCTTTTAATTAATTATATTTGTTTACCTTTGAATTAAGCATTATCTCTGGCGCTCTATACCATCTGGTAGCGACATACTCTGTAAGGAAGCCTGCATGATTGTGTTCCGGATCTGCCACTCTGGCCAAACCGAAATCACAAATTTTAAGGTCACAGGTGGTATTCAAAAGTAAATTGCTTGGTTTGAGATCTCTATGCAAGACATTCGCAGAATGAATATACTTTAACCCTCGAAGTATTTGATAGAGAAAATAACATACGTGATCATTGCTAATAGCCTGAAAGTAACAACGCATGTTTGAGTAATAGCAATCTTACATTATTTATATATTATTTCTTCTACACTTATAATAAACACTTACTTGCGTTTTAAGAAGCTTGTACAAATCAGTTTCCATCAGACACTGAACAATATACACATCTTTCATTTGCTCTATGGTAGGTGCTCTTAATATATTTCTTATATCTATTATCTGAAGTCAAATGAAGAGAGCGTTAAGTTATTGTCGGAATTCTAAATGAATGATTTTTGTTTATCACAGAAAACAATAAATATGAAATATTGTCTCTTCGAACTTACATTCTCATGTTTAAACCTTGTCAAAATTTTAATTTCTCTTAATGTTCTTTGGCTATAAGTTTGATGTTCGAAGGGAGAAATTTTCTTAATAGCTACTTTTGTTTTTGTTACATTATCGTAAGCAGAATCTGCAAAGAAAATATTATATTTTTATAATGAAAAGGAAGTTAATTTAATAAATTAAAAATACAAAATCTACTAAAATGAAATAATAAAATAATGAAAATGGTTTTATTAATCTATCTCCTATAGTTCTTTAACAACTTAGGATCTCAAATAGATTACATTACTTTCGATTACACGCTGTTTTCCAATCTCCACAAATAGCACGTTGTAATCTTACTATGTATATATATATATATACTTTGTGTGTATGTGTATATGTATGTATATATATATATAATATGTATATTATATATATGTATATATAGGTATGTGTATATGTGTACGTAGGATAATAAAAATGATAAGTGATCCGATAAACAATTCAAACAAAAACGATAATCTTTTTTATCGCCTTGTATCGTGTAACCTCGAGTAATATGTCGTAGTAAGAATAAAGGGGTGTGACGTGAATTTAAAAGTCGCGCCAAAAAGTAACAATAAGCGCCGACAAAAAGCACATAATTACGATGGAAAATAAATATTCCTATGCTTTTAAATCTCGAACGATAATAAGAATGCAAACAAACGATTAATACAATACGTAATTTATTCAACAATCTGATTTGAAATTGTTTATCTCGTAGTCTGTCACGCAGAGTGGACATATCGACGAAACTCAACACAAATGACAGCAAATTACGAAGGATGACACTTACACGACCATTCCATATGCACCCTCGCCCATATACGATAAATTTGTGTAACGCGGACCAACTTCAAACGTGTGACCGCGAACGATTTCGCAATTTGGATTCACGGCCGTAGAACCTTCACCCGCCATTTTGACAACTACTTTAAGGTTCTGCCGACGTTTGAAGAAGAGTCCCGAGCGACTCTACAAACTCATATATATTATACTATTACATATTCCGAACTCTCACGATCTTACACGAACATAGACGGCCGCGATTTTACGACTCGATTCGTGTGTTCGAAAATTTTACGATATATTTTCATTAAAAATATACTTGAAAGATTCTAAAATATTATTATCATTATTATTTAATGTTTTAATATAATTTTTTATATATAATCCTTGGTTTTATTTAATATTAAACTATGTAAATTTATAACAAATATGCTCATATTTGTTATAGCATGTCAATCGATATTCGTCGTGTAGTACGAACACTCAACGATACAAGTAGTACTCATCGAAGTGTTGTAGATGTCGGTATATTTGTGTTGTTTTGCTAATAGCAAAGTGAAAAAAATATATTAATATATAACAAAAAGGTACAATTCTTTTATAAATTTAATATCAACATGAATGCTCCGCCAACCTTTGAATCATTCTTGCTCTACGAGGGAGAGAAAAAGTAAGAAAACAATACTTATTTAAACCTAACCTCTACAAATTCTTCAATATCTTTTGATATTTTTTTTATATTAAAAGGATAATAAAGGAGCAGGACACTAAAGTACCAAATGCAGCAATTTTCACAGTGAACAAAGAAGATCATACTCTTGGAAATATGATTAGAAAGTATATTATCACTTTTATAATATTCTATCCTAATTGTACCTTATGTACACTTGTTTTGATTTGATAAAGTATAACATCATTTTTGTATTTATTTTAGCCAACTATTAAAAGATCCTCAAGTTTTGTTCGCTGGCTACAAAGTACCTCATCCATTGGAACATAAATTTGTAATTAGGATACAAACAACGTCAGACTATACGCCACACGAAGCTTTTATGCACGCAATAACTGATCTAATAGCTGAATTATCATTATTTGAAGAACGTTTTAAGGTAATTATTTTGGAACATATATTGCACTCTATTAAAAAAAAACTACACACAACAGTTTTTTATTTTTCATTTCAGGAAGCGATAAAAGAAAAAAGGAAGGATTAGATTAATGAATTGGAAACTAATTATAAGTATTTACGAATTAATATAAATGTACATATAAATATGCATTAGCAATTATTCAATTCGGGTTAAACTAACTTTTAACTAT
This sequence comes from Polistes dominula, assembly GCF_049000335.1. Taxonomy (NCBI): domain Eukaryota; kingdom Metazoa; phylum Arthropoda; class Insecta; order Hymenoptera; family Vespidae; genus Polistes; species Polistes dominula. Next base: position 5,231,493 of record NW_028300963.1, read on the forward strand.
TTAATTGAGACTTCTCAGCTTGTTTTCTCAAAATGGCCAATAAATTATGGCAAATTTTCTATGATATTTATCTCTAATAAAATATACACTATTATTTAATATTAATGTATAATAATGTTTGAAAAAAATGTTATTCTTGAATATTTACTTTATTTCTGTATCAATTTTATTTCATAATTTGTTTTTTTTTACAAAGTACTTCCTTCGATTTATTTTTTACACAAATTTTTTATGGCAAGTTTATAAATTGATATATATATATATATAGAATGACAATAGTCACAAGATAATAATTGTTTCTTCTTTTCTCTTTTATACTGGAGTATTCAATTTTTACGAGACTTAAATAACAGTTAAATTGTTAGAACAATTATTAACAAGAAAAAAATTGGATAATCAACAGTGGAATACCTTCATATCTGTCAGGTACAAAAAAGCAACAAGCAAATTATGTAAATGGATAAAAGAGTATCTTCTTTTCCTAATATTATAAATTAATTTGCGTAACCAAGAAATTATTAACGCATTAACTTATACAACCAATATCAACTTTGACCCTATGACTAACATATCATAATAAATATGAAGATAAAATATATTTCATAGGAAATATATACGCTGTATACTTAAAAGTATACAGTGTATTATTAGAAACGAAATAACTGCGTGTGCCAAATATAAATATATAGAAAGAGAGGAACTACTTATTAAGAGTATTGCGCACATTTTGTGCGTAATAAATATTAAATAGGAGATGCATCGATTGATAATATAAATACTTATATACATAATTACAATTGTGGTTGTTTTTTTTTTCGTATTCAACTAACATGAATTATTTAATAGATCTGCTAGTAGACAACCCTGTCTATTTTTTTCCCCTTCAGGACCACCACTGTTAACATGTCTTTAAATAAGATTTTATCACGCCCCGATAATTAACAATTGAATCAATATAAATAGAAAATAAATAGCTGTTCATTTTCGCAAATCTAAATACATTGTGCTTGTGACAGCATGGAAGGAAAGATGCATTTTCTTTTCTTTTTTTTTTCTTTTTTCTTTTTCTTTCTATATAAAATGTCTCAACTTATGCAGAAATATTAATTCTATGCGAAGGAAGACATGCTCACACATTAGGACCTGATTGTACTTCTCTGATACAAAAATATACTCTCTGCAAACTTTAACAAATGTCTTTATATAATTAGGATTTCTGGCAAGCATTGTAAATAGGACTACAGATAACAATACGACATTAATATGTTTCTGTATCATCGCAATCACGTGTATCATGTCCGAAGGCTGTAAAACAATTAACATGTGAAATTATTAGCACTTATCATTTTTTTCTAGGATAACATTTGTGTAAGGTTTTCTTTTTTTATACAATAAACATGCATTATTTGATTTGAAGACAAATTTAAAAAAGAAAATATAGTAGAGAGTAAAATAATATTCTTACTTTCGCAACTTTCACAATATGGTCTCTCCAAAGATTTTTTCGGAGATTTAATGATTTTCTCAGGCTCGGTAAAATCTTGAGCTTGACGCGGACAATCCTCTGTTTCGTGTAAATCAAATTGATCGCAAATATCACAGAACATGCGAGGTGCTTTATTTCGTTTGTCTAGCGTGGTCCTATAACAATTTCTTTTTTATATAATTGCACATTTGCACTTATTATTCTAAATCAATAAAAGAGTATACAAACCGATTATAATCGTCTGCTTCATTTGCGGGTACACCCATTTCTAAAACTTCTATTTTACACAAAAGAGTTTCATTTTTTTCTGCATATCCACTATTACAGAGTTTAGGAAATCAATTTGACCTTTAACTAATTCGTTTTCTTCTTTCAATCTTATCACCTCGATATCTTTATCTGTTAAATTAAATAAGATTATAATATTAATAATTATTTGAAAATAGTATTATAATTAATTATTATAAGTAATAAAGTAATATACCCATTTGTTGATTCACGTCACCACCAGCTGCCTAAAATGTATCATTTCTATATTATTATTTCATAAAATACAAATGTTACAATAAAACGAGAGATTAATGAATTTTTCAAAGAAAAAAGAAAAACTAGAAACCTACATCGAAATTATTTTTTATGTTTTCGCGTGATAATTTCAATTGATTCGTAACCTCAGATAATTTTGAAGCAATCTGTTTATTTTCCTTCTCCCTGGAAAAAGATGATAGAAATGACAAAATTATAATTTAAGAAAAAAGAATTCAAAAACAAAAAACGGAAACGAAAGATGTAATTTGTTTAGTACATACAGACGACTGTGTACTTCTTTCAATTGGGCTGCTTCCGTAGTAACAATATTTAATTTTTCAATGAGATTTTGCGTATTTTTCTCTGCTTCTTTCTCTTTACTTTTAATAGTATTAGTTAATATATCGATTTGACTACCTTGTTCCATAATCAATTTTTCGAGAGTACCTTTTGTAATTAATAAATTAGTGTTTTCTTTACGCATTTCTTCAATCTCATTCGTCATAGCTTTAACTTCTTCATTCTTCGAGTCTTCTTTAGCTACTGTATGTTCCTGTTTATCTTGTAAAACTTGTAATTGTTCTTTCAAATTTTTCATAGCTATTTCGTTGGCATTCAAATCAGCATTTTTAGTAGCAAGTAATTGTTCAAGTGACTCTTTAACTTGTACCAATTCGTTCTTTTGTTTTTCACTTATTTCTAATGCAGATTCTTTAGCCTTAATATCACTCTCCAACTTATTTTGTAATTTAATTATATAGTCTTCCTTAGTGTCTTGTACATCTTTTATTTTATCATTTAATTCAGCGAGTAAATTATTCTTAGTTACTATATCAGATTGCACATTCTTTAATTCTATTTCTAATTGTTTGAAATTATTTTCTAAGCGAGTTTTATCTTCTTCAGTTTTATGAAGTTCATTATCTTTTTCTTTTAATTTATCTTCTAAGCTATGTAATTTATCATTAATTTGTATCAGAGAATTTTTCAACGAATCTGTTTCAACAGTTAGCTCCGAAATTTGTGTTTTACGTTGTTCAGCTTCTGTTTGTGCGATAGCCAATTCGTTACTCTTAGTTTCTATATTTCCAGTAGCGACAACTAATTTTTCATTTAAATCTGCGATAGTATTTTCCATACTATTCAACGTGTTAACGGTTTCTTGATTAGTCATTTCTCTATTTAAAATAATCATTTCTTTTTCTCGTCGCAAATCAGAAAGCGCGTCATCCAACGATTTGATTTTCGAATCCTTTTCCGCAATAATAGAATCAAGTTTAGTACGAGCTTCCGTTTCCGAGTTTAGTTTGTCAGTTAATTCTTCGATCGACCAACGACTCGCACTTTGATTAGCTTCCAATTTAACTTTTGCTTTTTGCAAAGCTTGTATTTCTTCCTTCGACGCGATTAATTGCGTCTTTGCATCTTCCAATTGCTTTTGAAGATCCAAAGATTCTTTTTTAAACGACTCCTCTGCAGTTTCATACTCTTTACGAAGAATAACCTTGTCTTCCTCAATTTTCTTCAATTTATCGTTAAGATTGGAGATCAAGTTACATTTTTCTTTCAAACTTAGTTCCGTATTTTTAGCAGTTTCTATTTCATTAAGAAGATCATTTTCTTTGGATTCGTGTTTTTTAATCTTTTCCGAAAGTTCAAGACAAAGTTCTTTCTCTTTGATTAATTGAGATTTAACATTTTCCGTTTCTAAACGTGATTCTTGCAATAGAGAAACATTTTTTATTCAATTCCTTTTCCGTATTTTCTAATTTTCCTTGAGTATTTGTTAAATCTTTTTCCACTTGATACACCTTATCCTGCAATTTATCAATATCTCTTTCCTTCTCCCGTAACTCGTCGTTGTATTTCTTTAATTGCTCAGAGGAATTGGCAGAGTTACTTATCAAGAAACCTATATCTACTTCCTAAATTCAATGGATAACAACATTTGTAATTATATTTTTTGTTTTTTGTTTTGTTTTCTCTGATAATACATCATTTAATATAGTTATATACTAACCATTTTATCTTTTTGGGAAGATACATTAACGAATTTTTCTTCGGCCCTTGCTAATTGTTGATTTAAATTCTCTATAGAGGATTCGAATACACGTAGTTCGCTTTCCAAATTCGTTTTAGTTTGCTCGGATAACGTAAGTGCATATTGTAATTCTAAAAAACCAAACAACAGTTAATATTATCATATGTAGGATTATCGTGTAATTGTAAAAGCTCTTCCATTCACTGTCACCTGAATTCTTTTCTACGAGATGTTTTATCTCTTCATCTTTGCTCTCAACTAAAGATTTCAATTCGGAAATCTCCTTTTCTTTCTTATTGAGTATCATCGTTTTCTGCGACGCGTCTAAATTAATCTCTTCGATGTATTTAGATTTAGCATCGATTTCACCTTGAAATTCTTTCTTTAATTCTTCGATTTGCGTTGTCATAGAAGCTCGAAGTTCCACAAGTTCTTTGTCTTTTAATTTTAATTCTTCGTTTAATTTTTCTAAATGTGCAGAGGAATCTGTTGCCGTAGCTCTTAACATAGACAAGTCTTCTTCCTAAATAAGAACAAAATAATAAGACAAAACTAAAATAAATAATAAAATATTCTTTCGATCGATTAAAAAATCAAAGAAAAAAAAAAAAGGAAAGGAAATATATTCATTCAAAAATTAAATAACATTTACCAATTTTTCCTTCTCCTTTATTATCTTGTTCGTATCTTCAGTCGCTTGTTCCTGAATTCGAAGTTGATCCGCGAGCATAATATTTTTACTTTCGGCTGCTTTCAATTGTACATTTAATTCTGTAAAACGAACTGATCAATTTGATTTCTTAACAAAAATTCGTATTTACTTATGAAACCCTTTTTATATTATACCTTCAAATTTGTGCAATATATCGTTCAATTCTTTCTCCTTTTTATTATACAAATCTTGCTGATTGGATAACTCGTTCGAGAGTTTTTGAGCTTCAGAAATTTTCTCGTTTAATTGCGATGATATTTCTTTTAGTTTAGAATCTTTAACATTTAATTGTTTACCAAATGATTCGGAAAGTTCATTAATATGTTTTATATTCTCAGCTTTCAAATTTTCCAACACGTTGCTTTGACTTTCCAAATGTTTTTGAGACTCGCTAGTTAATTGTTGCGATTTCATTTCTATTTGTTTATTTTTATCTTCAACAATTTTCTCATATTCCGTAATCAACGATTGTTTCTCAGTCGCGTGTTTCTCGTTAACATCATCGATCCTTTTCTTCATCTCCGTTAATTCTTTCTTCAACGCATCCTGATTGGTCTCAAATTCTTGTCTCATGTTTTCTATGTACAGTAATTTCTCTTGAAGGGTTTCCTTGGTTTCTGTCAAATTCTTTTGAAGATCAGTTTCAATTTGTTTCTTCAAATTACCTTCCTCTTCCTTTTCCTTTAACTTGAATTCAAGATTTTTCATAGATTCGAGATATTCTTCTATCAGAACAGTTTTTTCCTTAATTTGTTTTTCCAATGCATCTTTCGTTTCCTTCAAATTTTCGTTCCGATTACGTAGATCTACGTGGAAAAGATTTTCATGTTATATAAGACGTTGTAATATGTTTTTTTTTAATTTTTTTTTTTTTTAAATTATTTACTCATACCTTCGAATTCTGTTTTGTCTTGATTACTCGTTTGATTACTACGTAAACGAGCAAGTTCTTCCTCAGCTTCAAATAATTTCGTACTGTCACGTTCAAGCTGTATAACCCGTTCCCTTTCCTCCGAAAGTAGTTTCTCAAGTTCCTTGATTCTGTTTTCATTTACTGTATTTATTACCTAATGGGAAATACATATTTTCTTTTTACATCACGAAGAATTTAATCGACGTGTAGTAAAATCGTAGATTGTAATATCGAGAAGCACACTCAAAAATATACGAAAAGCTATGGTTGTTCCATCGGAATACACGAATTTTTCTATGAGACTTTTTATAGAAATTTTGATAAGAAATATTCAATTGAAAAATAAATCAAACAAACAAACATATATTAAATGAACGAAGATGTATATATATATATATGTAGAAAAGAAAAAAACAAAAAGATAAGAGAGAATAATGTAATTAATTGAACGACATTTTATAATTAATGAAAAATATGTTATTTAACAATGAATGTTTGTAATTTTAACAATAATACATATGTGTATATGTGGATGTATTTGTATTTGCATGTAAATGTGTGTATTCGCGAGGAAATGTAAAATGAACGCAACAAACAAACCAATATAGAACCAAATAAATAAATTAATAAATAAATAAATAAATAACTGAATAATAATATTACACGGTGGTGATACAACGAGTGAAAAATGGATAAATAATATAATAAATAAACGGTTACATTACTTTGCGGTATTATCTTCGATATCTTCGATCCTCGACACAATTTCATATATAATTATTAGTAACAATATTTCATATTATTTGCGCAAAGCATTAAACGTATAGCATAAATTAAATTAAACTAAATTAAATTAAATTAAATTAACATTTAATAGGCGTTGCAAAGCAAAGTATTGTTTATAGATTATTATCAAAAATAATAGTTAAATTCCCTTACTACACAAATCAAAGAGATTCGACGAAATTTTTTTAATTGTTTTAATTAGTTTTTTTCTGCCTTTTGTTTTTTCTTCTTTTTTTTTTGGTCTTTTCTTTTTTTTTTTGTTTTTTTTTGTTTTTTTTTTTTAAATACGTTAATTAAACGCAATAATTGTTTCAACGAAACTCTTTCGTTTTTTCTTTTTTTTCTTTCTTTTGGAGAGCAGCCGTTAATAGTAATCATACAATTAAACATGAATTATAACGATCTAAGCGTTACTTTGATTTCGCGAATTAAACGATGTGAGAGAAACTGAGACAGAGAAAAAAAGGACAGAAATGTTAAATAGATAGGAGAAGAAAGAGAATAAGTAAATAAATTGTGAATGAAAGAGAATAAGGAGGATAAAGAGTTCTCGTTATAAATGATTTCGAATGCTATGGGACACGACAAGAGTGATAATAATACAAGCGGTGCAGAGACACAGCATGAACCTCTCTTCTGATTCAAATGGCTGCCGATGCATACTCACACTTTGATCACTTCTCTCTTTCTGAAAATAAACCATAAGTTTTCTGTGTTAAAGCCAATGATGCATTGATCGTTTATATCGTTTCCTACGAAGAAGCACAATACAAAAGTTCTATTTAAATCGACAATTTTTCATGTTGTTTTCAACAACATTATTTAATACAATTATTTAAAAGCATTTACCCACTCCCAATCTAATCTTTATTTTTTTTCTATATTGTTAATTATATAATTTATTTCTTTTTTTCTTTTATGTGTCTCCATTTGCAAACCCAACACCGATTTTACAATCCCAACGAGAAGCTTTCAAATTCTATACATTAAGCTTTTATACCAATATCCCATAACCATTCATACGAAAATGTAATTTGATTTTCTAAATATGATAATATGATTAAAGGAAAATTAAATTGTCATCGTATATGTATCGTGTGTTTAAAAAATATCTCCAAAATAAAAAATATATATATATATTATTTATTATTAAACTCACCAAAAATTATTAAGAGCAATGTGAGTCTCCTTTTTCTTTTTTTTTTATTTCAAATATATATATATATGTATATTATAATATCACTATTCGTATAAAATATAAGATAATCGTTTAAAAGTAATAATTACTTTTTTTTCTCTTCGTTCTAATTAATTTAACGATATGTCATTTTTCTCGATACTTACTTGTATATCGTCTTTATTGACGGATTCTTCCTCAAAACGGAAGAGAAGGTCCTCGCATTTTCTTCTTTCCTCTTCTAACTGTATGGTCAAAGCATTCTTCTCTTCTAAAATTTTGTTAAGGGCTATTTCCGCATTGAGAACGGCTTTTTGCATCTCCTCGCGATACTACAATTTTAAATATCATTATTTTTTTCTCTTTTTTACCAAATATAATTATGTAAGATAATATACAAGGTGGCAAAAGGGGTATTAATTAACCCTTTTCGGACGTATTCAATTTGGACATGGGTGTCATAGTGGTCAGAATTGATTTATATATAGATATAAGATTAGCACGGTTTCTTGTATGGTGGCTGAGAGCAGACACGACCGGAATGGTAAAAAGGCTTTGGTGGCTGAGAGTGGAAACGCATCCGGAAAGGGTTAAAATTGATTACAATTTGTATATATATGAATAATGAATAATTATCTATGATCTTTCTACCTTATCATATTCTTGTTTAATTAAGATCACAGATTGTTCCGCTTGATCAGCCTGATTGGCAGCTTTCGTGACACGATCTCTTTCCAAATCTCGTTCTCTTCGAAGAAATTCAATCTCCTGTTGTTTCTCCTTTAATATTTCCTAAAATGGATATATTATTTATTCTATATTAACATCTACTCGTAATTAATTCAAATTTTTTTAATAATCCTATTATAACAAAAGCTCGCTAACATTTCAATATAAATATTGTTAATAGCAATATGTAATAATAATTTAAATGAAATTACATATATATATTTGTATACACACATTTTTTACACATACATTTCATTAATACATTTATAATATTTATGTATAGATAAAATCTAATAAAAATCATATGTTTGTTTTGAGTCATTAACATGGATTTAGAAACATGATTCATTAATAATTATTGTTTTAATTCTAATCTCATTAATATGTAAGCCAGTGTTTATGTTTGATACGCATAAGTTTACGTAACAACATAACATTCGTTCTTTCTCTCTCTCTCTCTTTCTTTTCTCGAGAAAAAAAGAGAGAGAGAGAGAGAGCTTATCTAACTTTGTCTAATCGCATTTAAACTCACAACCATCCTTTGTTATTGGCAAATCCTTGTACTACTAAATAACCGGTTTCAAACTAATACAAATAAAACAATACCCGTGCATATATATATTTATATGTATGTAAGTATGTATGTGTGCATATAAGCATCGTATTAATATTCTTCTATCATCACGTACGTCTAACGAAGTGTCTAAATCAAACATATACGTGTTTAAATTCCCGATATGTAATAATTGCATTTGCTATTAACAAAAAAAAAAACGCAGAATACTCACCTCAATTGAAAACATTGAATTTTATTGAGGACGAGAAAAAGGATAGAAAAAAAGCCCAAAGGATTTTATTGAAAGGTAATACGTGTAATACAATTATTTCTCTTTCTAAATAAGAATTTTCTAATTTGCATGGTTTCTTTTTTTTTTTTTTTAATCTAAGATACTTTGTTCTTTAAACAATAAACTAATTTTGTTTTACTACCAATGAAATAAAACTATTTACACATACACACAGATAACTAGATTTGTTGTTCAACTATCTACAATTAATAAATAATAAATACAATAAACGTGGATTATGTTTCATTATGTACATTAAAAAGGTAGCTTCTAATCGCTAAAAGTATCTAATTTTAGGATCAACTATCGTGATTACGATTATGCTAGGTTTCCATATGTAAGATTATCACAAGGCGCTTTTTATTTCAATAGTATTCTACTACAAATTCTACCGAATACCATCATAATATGCTCGGTTATTATTAGATTGTTTTTTTTTGTTTTGCTTAAAACTAATTCATTCTCATTACATGTCATTAATATGTTACTAATAGTGTTCTCACCTGCAATGAACTTTGAATGGGTGTCGACGTGCGCATACCAGGCCGCTGGAATATTGTATGCAACAAAAATTCAATCATGCACTTCGGACAACAATACATAAACACTCTTCTTTTGTTGAAACAAAATATAGGGAGAAACATAAATAATAAATTAACAACAACTAAATCTATCATTAGCGTATCACTAAAAACAGAGATTCGAATTTTGTTCGATGACAGTGTGTCCCGATTAATTATTCTACGATTGTTATTATACTTGTTACATTGTATCTAAAATATTAATACATTTATGTATATTAGACAGATTAGAACATTAATTGTTTAGGTACGAGTACTCGAGACTATGTCATTCAACAAAAATCGAAACAAACGATATCAATCCTTTATTTCAATAAGAAGAAATAGGATTAACATGACTAATAGCAATTGAATGTAACAATAAGAGGAAAAAGGACGGATTTATATATATATATATATAAGGTACTCCAAAATTCTTAGCGAACTAAAATAAAGGGGTGGAGAGGGTGGGATAGCCTAGAATGATAAAAGAAAAGACGCAATAGCATCTGCGTGCGTTGCCGTGGCAAAGGACTTCGTGCAAAAGCGCTTCATCATACTTTTATCTCTTTTTATAATCTTATCTCGTTGTTGTCCTCGTTGTCATCTAATTTTATTCTTTTATTGTGTGTGTGTGTGTGTTTTTTTTTTTAATGTTGCTTTTTTAGCGACGAATTTGTCATTCTGGCATCTTGAATCTTACCCTCGTAGCGCCTGTAGCAATTCTCGAGCCAGCAATACTGCTGTTAACGCTGGAAACCGAGACTAATGACTCTCGAGAATTTGTCCTCTTCCAAGTCGTGTTATTTGCAACACCAGACTGCCTGTGAACCACGCAGGATGTTCTTTTGTTCAAGGGTGACTTACTGACCTTATGCATTGGCGCAAACAGGCCGTATTTCGGTCGACATTCGAAGTACCTACGTTCAAATATATTACACATGGTCATCGTCATCCTCATAGTATCCTACCCTATATCTTTATTTTCATTCTACTTATTTATTTCTTCTTTAAGAAAAAGAAAACTATCAGATAACAATAGTATGCACACATTTTAAAGCGATAAAAAAAAAAAAAGTTCGTTCGATCTAAGGTGCCCGTTCAAAATTCTAAAACCCTTATCGATTTTGTTTTAACCCTTTCTTCACTAATGACCCATATACTAGTCGTTTATGCAAAGTTCGAGTACGAACGACTGACCCTTATACGGGAGGTCGTGCTTATACGCATGTCAAATGCGTAACCAAAGGGGATACGTGAATTTATTAATCGATGAAGGCTTGACAACATTTCTAAGATAATAATAAAAAAAAAAAAAAGATGAAGAAATAAAATAGACGAATGATATCGAAAATGTAATCGAATATTTTTTGCCGACCTTTTATCATTGACAGAACCATCGTTTTTCCCAAGTGGTTCATCCAATTCGATTCCACACCATTCTCCAGACGCAAACTCTGTTATTCCCATATAACGAAGTACTCCTGTTTTGCTGCCCTGACTGGAGGATACTATGACCCTTTCACCTATTTTCAGATCCCTTTGCGACACCGTCGACGAGAGGCTGGTCGTCGATGCGTCTGCGTATATTTGTGTTAGGTGATATTTATATATTTACACGAATTAAATACAATTTTTGTATTTGTTCGTTTGTTTAAAAAAGAAAAGATATCTAATACATATTGCGTAATATTTTAAGCTAGTGTCACGTGATCTGTTCTCATACATGTGTTTGAAACAATACATTTATTTTTTAATATATTTATTTGAAACTTGTTAAAACGTATAGGGGAAATTAAATGTTAAATCAGTTCGGGGAGTTGACATGATAATTAACTACAATATAAAAAGGAAAAAATATAAATAATAATGTCAAATTGAAATATAGCACGCGTAGCGAGACAGTTAAATTTGCAGACAACTGCAAATTGCTTAAATGGCAAGACAGCAGTTACATAGTAATATCTAAACTAACTGCATCATGTATTTCTACGAATACATAATTGTGCATCATGTATTCTCTACGTTAATGTGCTGAGACACAGATCATCTACTTAAATATTATGATTTTCATTTATAAACAAAATATAAAACAAAAAAAAAAACAAATGCTTATTGAGAGCAAAATGTCATGGGATTATCACGATATATAATATTGGTTGGTCATGCAAAAAAAAAAAAATAAATAAAAAAGTATCATCCATCAAAAGATGAAGGACAACAATAAAAGAAAATCTTATGCGTGCGACGAATATTTGTGGCATCGATCCTTACTCAAAGAGGGTGAAACGGATTTCATCAAACATCCCCTTGTACTGTCTGGTGGAGTCGTAGGAGTTCTTAGAATTGGTGACGATGATGATTCTGGTAAAGGCTGTCTGGTCAATCTCGTTAAACGTGAAAAAATGCCACGTTTAGGTTCGCATTGAAAATATCTACAGCCAGCAACGGATCCATCGTTCTTTCCTAAATTATCCAATTAAATAGATTTGTCTCATCATCATCATCGTTTTATCGTCATTATCATCTTTTCTGTTTCTTCTTTATTTATTTGTCTTACCAATGGGCTCGTCGAGTACAACACCAGCCCAATCTCCCGGGGCAAATTGTGTTTCGCCGATGTAAGCTATTGAACCGGGTTTCGTGCCACCAACCCATACTCGATCTCCTATTATGAAGCTGTCCGTGTCCTCCGTCAATACGACACTAGTATCTATTATACAAGATTTTATTCTATATATATATATACATGTATTACTTTTCTCATTTTTTAACCAATTATTTCAAATCACGCGTGTCTTTGATAATAATTCAAATATATGCATTTGTCGTGCAACACAAAAATACAGTTTAAAAAATAGTTTTATTTACTTGGTCAATATTTTGTAAAATCGTTAGTTATGCAACATAAAAATACATAAATACATTTTTAAAAATATTTCTATTTACTTGGTCAATATTTTGTAAAATATAGACGCACACGGAGATGCATATTTTTTTTTTTTTAATATTATAAATACTGACCATGTAAATAGCAGAGTTTTTAAAGAACCATGAATTTATTGAACAGTCAACATTGATAAACCCCACACTTTTAAGAATAGAATAATTTCTATAACAAAAAAAAAAAAATAAAAAAAAATAAAAAAAAAATCAAAGAACACAAAGAAAAATACAAATCTACAAAGCCAACCTACCTGATCCTCTGCGCAATCCAGCCTCACTTAATTTACGGCCATGCGTTTCCCAGAGGTGATCCATGCTGTCTGTGGTAGGAGTTGCCATGCAAAATAATGCAAAACATACTAAAAACGACAAACTACATGCGCTTGGACGTGTAACAACGAAGCCATAGAATTTTATTTCAACCTTAATTCGATTGATTTCTTTTTCAACCCTTAAATGCGTATGATTTGTATATGTTCATAGAATTATCATAGGAAAAAAAAAATAAAAAAAAAACATAAATGAAATATCAAATGTATTTTTAAAATGTAGAACCATAACAATGTATACGTTTGAAAGTTAATTAACCAATCGACGAGTAATTTCCTTCTAATCGATCTAATCTTTTCTCTGGTCCGCTACATGCATCCGTTCCTCTGAACGTTAATTGTCACACAGCAGCAACGAATCTACAAACGGAAATTGAACGAGCAAGAGAATCCTTATACTAATCTCGTTACGCAAAAGGATATTTATCTTGAACGATAAAGATCATTTCTATCTATTCTATTGCTATAGAAAGTATGAGTGTGTATGTAGTATTTCTACGATCGATTCGATAATCGATTAATTCCAAACGTACGTTTAATAGACCAGGACGCGTATGACCATTTAACACCGCCTTGCAATATTATTATGCGAATGGAATACAATATGATGTGTCTTACTGTTTACATTTCCTGTCGAACCATACTAAACGTTATAATGATATATCGTTTATGATTTATGTAATAATGACAACCGATTTATCGTTAGATAGATAATTAACAATTAATAATTAAATATACATGTTACGATGATGATAACGATGATTATATTAATTATTTATAATAATAACCGATTGTATAAAATGAAAGATTTGGAAATACTAATTTTTGATAAAAGAAGAAGAGACGTTGATTTTAATTTTCAAGTTGTGTATCGGTGAAAAAAAAAAAACAAAAATCCAGAAAAGGAATCGCGCTGGTATGTCCGGGTCTATCTCTATTCGATATCGAATGAATTATTTATGAGTACTCGTGGGAGTAGAAATAATATACTAACCATAAGATCAGATCTACTATAAATCGTTGTAGTAGTAATCGCATAAACGCACTTGTGCGTAGGACGGCGCCTATGTTCAACGAGATTATTTCACGATTATGAACGGATAAACACGGTGATCTACGTGAGATTCTCAACATCTTAGCATAACAACGATTTTCTTCATTTTGTGATCGTGATTTCTAAGAATGAACGATGACGTTCGTTTGATAACGCGTTTGATGAAATTATTCGATTATTCTAATTGATTTATTTTCTTTTTTTTTCATTTCATTTCAACAAAAAAATAAACATGATAATGATGATGATGATGATGATGTCAAATGAAAGAAGATGTTCGATTTTTGTATCGAACGATGTTTTAAAATGCCAAGAAAAGTATTATAAAAACCGGATCTATAATAAATTCACACTTGGATAAATATTAAAAGAAGGTTAAAACGACGACTAATATAACCAAGGGACACGGTCATAAACCGTTAATCTTTCCATATTTAGACGATGGTGTCATAGTTACGGAACACCATGGAGCAGAATGTTGATTACATCACGACTACTACCGGGAAAAAGATTTCAATCTATCAAGGAAATGTTCACAAATCTAAGGAAAACTTTTATCATTTCTTATTATTATTTTTAATCGATCAAATAAAATGAGAGAAAATCTAACGAATTGAGACGGAGTTGCTTGCATTGAAATTAAGTAAATAAACAAAGAAAGAAAAAAAGGAATAAAAAGAATAAAGTAAAATCGATCCGATTTGAAAGGATAAAATGGAAAATAAATTTTATCATTGCCTTGAGTTTCCCTATCGCGTTGCGAAATATGAACCAAACGCAATGGGAGAGATGCCATTTCGAGAAAGAAACATAAATAAATAAAAAGTGAAAGAGAATAATGAGCAATAAAAAACAAAACAAAACAAAAAAAAAACATATCGAGAAAGATGAAACGAATGCTTCGAAATCGAAACTACTACAATGTGAACGCATATAATGAATAAGACGGATTGCATAAGCAAATGCATATATGTATGCATGTATCATGCGTCATGATCGAGAAAAAGTAAACGTGTGTATTCGTTAGTTTGTTCTCCATTCTTCTTATTCTTCGCTTCTTCGCCCCTTAAGCTACCTACTTGGACATGATTCTCAGCTAAGGAAACCACTGGACATGATCGAATAAGGCAAGATACGTGCCCTCGATGCAACTTCTCTTCACTGCGATTCTTTTTAACACGTCTCTTGCATACAATCGTTAAAGCCCTCGCGAATCTTCTTACCTCATCCTACTTTTTTTCTTTTTTTTCTTTTTAAACTCATTCAACAATTATAAATAAAGTCAAGAATCTTAATATTTATATTCCTTTGGAAATTTAATTGAGACATTTGATTTTGTTTTAATTCATTTTTAAATTGTTTATGTGTTAAGGCTTTGTAATTTATGAGATCTTAGAAGTCTTTTTTTGTTTTTAATTAGATTATTTCTAATACCTCATGATTCCTCTATGAAAATATTAAGAAATTTCTATGACACGTGAAAATCTACAAATATTATTTTAATTCAAGTCCATCTCTAAAATATACCCTACATGTTATGAAAATAAATAAAACGATATTATTTCAAATGTTACACGAAATACTATCGTAAAATATCACTTTTATGATTGTAGCCAAGAAAAATAACGAATACACACTCACTTTTGATGATTAGGAACTCGTTTGAACGCAACCGGTTGAAAATCGTGTTAAGTTTCGGAATCATTCGAGTATGACAATATTTTTTTTTTTTTTTTTTTTAATTACAGTATGTGTAAAATATATTTCTAAAAAAAAAAAAAGAAAAGAAAAAGAAAAAAGGAATAAAAAACCCAAAGTTGTTCTCGCTTAACAAGATTTTCAGCAGAATGAAAATCGTACTTGCAGTTTAAATAGATCGATCAGGAACAATATTAAGCAGGCCTATATCAGGTGAGATGCGCCGCGTTGAGAGGTGGAAGAACGACTTACAAGAAGCTCGCGTGTTCGAACTCGTAAGAGCATTCGTTCAGGTTCGTTTCAGGGTCTCGCAAGCGTGTATCGTATTCTCGTACGTAAGGTGACGTAGTAGATTGGTGATCTGTTCTCGTTACCTTGTAAATGGAGACTGACAAAAGCGATATTATATGGATACGAGTATAATAATTCATCGAAACGACTAATCTTATATGTCTCCATGCTATTTTTCAATATTTTCATTATAAAGTAACTGCAGTTTCATATTACATTGTATATACAATGTATAATCTCTTTTTGTATGCATATACAGACAGCTTAGCAGCAACCCTTTTTCCTAAAGCATAATTCTATTGTGCTAACTACTTATTTTCTTCAGGTGTATGTATAAATATACAAAATATATCTATATTAAATATTTATATATGTCTAAAATATAAGAAAAAACATTTTTGATCAAATATGGTGACATAAAAAGAAAGAAAAAAAGAAAAGAAAAAAGAAAGCCTAGTAACATCGAGTGAAATATGAAAGAACTAAACTGCAATACACAAACATGCAAAAGAATAACCATTTGTTCCTTTTTTTTTTTTTTTTTTTAAATTATTACTTACTTCCTGATGCTTTTGGCGACGACGGAGGAATAGCCGGTCTTGGTGGCATTGCACAACACGGTCTGCCAATTTTCGAAGGTGGTCTTATTCCCGATGGCTTTGCTTCCGTCATTTTTAGATATTTCACTTATTACGATTATTCACTCACTGAAAAAAAAACACAAAATCAACTAATTAGTTTGATTTTATACAAGGAAAACGTTTTGAGGATTAGTGCATTTTTGTAATATTTTAAAAGAGAATTTAAATTTTACCGCCATAATTTTTCGTTTACCAACAAATGCAAAGCAACATTGACATTTATTTTTTTACCGAAAGATGACGCACAAATACAATTCAACGTTTATGAGCGCATAATATATAGAATGTTTTATCTAAATTCAGAAAGCTGAGTAATTTTAAACGATAAATTAAATTGCGAAACGTTACTATTTTACTTTTTATTTTACGAATATAATAATGACCGCTTTGTCAAATATAATTTATTATTATGTATAAACATAACTATCAATGTCTAATGAAATGTTATACGTGCGAATTTCATGATGTATAAAACATTTTAATTAAATTTGCATTAATAGTAAAAATTTACGACAGATTTAATCTTTTTAATAGGAAATATTAGAAATTTAGATCAATTACTCTGAAACAGACAAATAAGAATATTGAAAAAAAAATATATTCTTCGCATGGTTGTTAACCTCAATTATGTTGATTATTCGTTTTGGGTTGTTGATAAAAATGTATCCTCACCTTAATTAACACTGTAGAGTATAATTATGTATTATTTGTTGGCACTTTCCATTTAGAACAATCACATTAATCACACTGCCGTTATCTCGGTGAAACGGCGCGACGAGATTCTCTTTGGTACTCAATTCGCGATCAACGGAAAAAGTGAAGTTAGATGACAACCACTATTGCAAACAAGTGGGAATTCGGATACAGCGCTCACGTGGTCAACTTTTGAATTAATTTACGAATTCTTGCTTCAACCCTTTTCGAAAATGTAATTATTGTAAACAAAGATCGTTTAATAATATTTATCTTTTTGTACCTATAAGAATATCAAATTAAAATAAAATTAATAAGAAAATTAATCTATTGATCAAAATATGTAGACATTTTGATTATTTCAAATTTAGTTTGGTTATAAACAAACGAATTGTCGTAGAATTTTTACAAATATTATTAAATGTTAGAATTTTCTATTATATGAGTTACTGTAAATATTCACCTTAATTAAAATATATTCAATGAGAGAAATTAATGCAGAAAAATAAAATGTAATGTACTGCGTAACAGGCGTCTTCTTTCTTATTTTTATTATGCTTTTAATTGGCTTTTGGTACCGCTCGCTGATTGGCTCTTCCGTTTCGACCTCTCCCACTATCCAATGAAAATGTCTCGTATCTATAAACAATATGTAATAAATTAATACATTGTTTAAATAAATATTAAACAATGATAATTATTAATTGTATTAATTAACAATTTTTATTTTCGAGACAGCTAAAGTAATGTGTGTTCGGCTTAAGGTAGAACTCAATGTTGACACGTATGTCTACTTCCGTTAATCTTTTATTCTTAGAAAGTAATTATTAACTTTGGAGTGGTGACTGTCTTATATAAATTTTCTAAAAAAGAATTTAAAATGGATTTGTCAAGTGTACCAATTACAGCATTGTCTCTAAGAACTAAAAATGCTATTTCTAATCTGTTAAATCCAACAAAATTTATTTTAAGTGATAATGGTTTACCAAGGTAATTTTAATTTTATTTTCACTCTGTTTTTGTTTTGTAAAAAAGAAAGATAGATTTTTAATGAGAATGGTATGTCATAGTCATTAATTAAATCATGTTTTTTATGACAGAGATTGGAGAGGCCTCGCTCACTTAGCAAATATAAAAGGCGAACTCCTTCCTTTTGTGTCATCGCATTCTGATCCAACTGAATATATTCTAAATACTATAGCGAAAAAGACAAATGACAACAACATAGCAAATTTTCAATGTATGTTATCTACTCTTGAAAGGTGGGATATTATTGATGATATTCAAGAATTCATTGGTTGGTAACTTTTGTCCCGTGTTCTTAATTCATGTTACGTTGTATATATAATGTTACATATAAGATTAATATTACAGAAGAGGATACTGAAAAATATTTAAAGAGTATAAAAAATGCTCAGACAACGGCTGAAGCGATAGAAGAAACCGTTGATTCTAAAATAATTACAGTAGGTTGGTATCAAAATGACATACCATCTATTTTCATAACATGTTTTGTTATCTTATCAATTATTTTATATATTACAGATGATCTATATAGAATTAGACGAGGTTTGAAAAATCAGATATACGATGCACTTGTTTTATACGCAGATGAAGATATCGCCTTTGCTTATGAAATGATTAAAAAGCTTGAAAATTTCGATATAAAAGTGAGGATAATTAATTAGTAATAACATGAAAAATTGTATTATAATATCAAATGATATTATAATCTTAACGTGAAATATTTTTTGTAGCTTTGTATAAAGGATCGAGATCTAATCGGAGGAATTAGTTTTGAGCACGAGGCTGTGATGACTCTCATATCGGAGCGTTGCAATAGAATGATCATAATAATCTCTCCTAACTTTTTAAAGAGCTCTGCGAATCAATTTTTTATGAACTATGCTCAAGCCGTAAGCATTGGTAGGTATTAAAAGTTTATAATACATCTTTATATAAACAATTGTTACTATATGTTTTAATATATATTTGAATTTTTATAAATTGTTTCATTGCAGATAAGCGTCAGAGAAAAATTATACCCTGCATATACAAAAAGTGTGTATTACCGCCTCAGTTAAGCTACATGTTTGTTCTTGATTATACCAAAGTCGGCTTATATGATTTTTGGGGAAGATTAAGAGATTCTATTCAAGTTTCAAATAAATTACAAAATGAAAATATGACGAAAGAAATTAAAATTGATAATCATTTAACTACGTGTTTGTCATCTTCTGATAATTTAAATGATTCCGTCAAGGTTCCAAATAAATTAAACGACGGAGATATGAAGGAAATTAAAAGCGAAAATAAGGAAACTACATCTTATATTCCAGTTCTGAATAAATTAAATAATGATTATATAAAGGAAAATATGGAAGAACATCAGGAAACTATTCCATATTTGCCCTCTCTCAATAATTTAAGTACATTAAGTCTTACGATAGATTCGACAGAAATAAGCAAAGAGAAATCTAAAGAAAAAAGTCCAGTAGAAAGAAATCGAAGCATATGAACATATTGAAAAAAATTCTATTAAAATCATGAGAGAATAAATATTTCTCGATAATAGTGCAAAACTTCGTTTACAGTGTACATATGTAAATACGTGAATTTGTGACTATGTATATAACATATACAAAATGATTTACTTAACTTGGATACTTTAAGTATCTAATGCTCCTTTCGACGATAGGTTACGGTGTAAATAACAAATATTTTTTTAGATTTTTATATTTCAATTTAAGATGACTTATATTCCTATATAAATCTCTACGTATATATATATATATGTATATATATATATTTATGTAGCAGATTTATATAGTTTTATATTTATAGTGAATTAATATATATTAATTATTAAAATATAAATTTTAATACATAACAAAATTAAAAACTATTAAATCTAATATATTTATTTAATTAATATGATATTATATAATTAAATGAAATATTTTAATAAAATTTATTTGAAAAAAAAAAAAACATGAAAAGAAAAAAGGTGTATATAAATTATAAATTGGGTATAATTAGTTTAATTTGACAAAACTTTGGTAAATTATATATGTTATAAATGCATAAATCCAATCCATTGAAACTTTATATACATAATATATGTGTATATATTTTAAATTAGATTGACTGTAAGATAAAAATATAAACATATGATGTATAAAAAAACAAAGAAAAAGAAAAGAAAAATGATGTCAACACAATAAAAAAATTTCGCAAACTACCGTTAAAGTTGTCACCTTTATTTTCAAAGTTAGCTGCATTTAAAACAACCTTTATATTTTATTATAATATTGCTCGTTACACGAGTACGGTTGATAATAAAAAAAAGATATAACTGTTCTATAGAAAATAGTATTACAAATTAAAATATTATCTAATTACAAGTTTTAAGTGTTTTTTTTTTTTTTTTTTTATATAATACAATTCATTAATGAAATATAAAAGAAGGCACCTGAAACAAGTAGACCATTATTTGTATTTATATCTCTTCGAAATAAAGAAGATAAAAAATCTCAACAGTTTTTCTGGTCTCGCTTTGATTTCTACAAAGACACATTAATCTTAGGCACAACATTATACTTTCATGCTGTCTGTCATTATACACGAAGTTTCATTTCTTCAACGAGTATTCATATTTCCATCAGTAAAACACAGACGTACAGAACATTTCGTACATATATATCATCTTTTTTTTGTTTGTTTTACTTTTTCTTTTTATCTTTAAATATACTCTCTATACACATAAATCATTTTTTAACAACTAGTACCGTTCTGATGGAATTATGAATAAAAAATATTTAACATCGGTGTGGTATCAACGAAAAAGAAGAAAAAGAAAAAAAAAGGAAACGAAGAAGAAGAAAAAGAAATATTGTAAAATTATTTAATAAAAGTCTTGATATCACTGCGAACTTATTATCGAAGGTCGCGATATTTATTATCTCTTAATAAAAGACCGCACCTTATTAACGCATTTGTCCATAAAATTTCTTTTTCTCTTTGGCTCAGCTCCTGCCGGCAAAGATAGCAACGAGCCTTGTTCCTTTATTTCAGCTTTGTAATCGTTGGACGAAGCACTTTCGTTTGAATCTAATCCCGCCCCACAGCTCTTTGCTTTTAACAATGTTGATTTATCTTTTACTATCGTCATAAGTCTTTCCTGTATTGGTTCTACACTATTATCACAAAGCTCAATGGTTTGCTGCCTGTTTTGAGAATTTGTCACCTCGCGATCGTCCCTTAAATTCGACGATTCGATCTCGCCGTCTGCACTCGTGCATCTGTTTAATTGTTTAGGCAACAACATCGTTGAATCGTCTTCTTTGTCGTTCCTTTTTTTCCGCGAACGAAACTCTTTCATTATTCTCTTCCTTAGACACTTTAGAAATTTCCAACAGAGAGCTAGACATTTTTGTTTTTAAACGTGGAACAGGTAATGGTAAATTCGTATTATCCTTCGCCTGTTCAGAACTATTGGACTGTTCGATTTGTTGTTGAGTTTTGCGAGATATGTCCAAATTTTCATCTGTCGTTGATTCTAAATTTGATGTTTGATTTGTGTCATTAGAACTAGTTGGATTTTCGTTGTCAACTTCATCGTTTCTCTTCTCTTCCCCCTTATCCAATTCTTCAGTCTTTAAGTGTGAAACTACGTCATCCTCGTCCAAAAGACCATCCAAACTTTTGGATCTTGGCCTTGGCACTGGTTCAGGTTTAGCAACTGGCAAGATTGATTTCTTCTCATCTTGATCTAAGAGTTCTAATGATCGAGATCGTGTAGATGGAGAAGGTGGGTGTCGCGGAGGTCTTCGTGGTACTGGACTTCCTCCAGGATGCGTGTGGACGAATTTCAATCGAGGTGACGTTGGTGGTAAACCCATTAACCAACGGGACGGACTCGACGATTTTCTAAATCTGAGATCAAAATAATCTTTGGTTATCATCTTTATTAGATCACCATTAATTATTACTATTACTAAACGAGATACATTTAAGCAACATTGGTCCTTTACAAAAACACAATTACTAAATAAAAGACAATGAAATGTTGACGATATTGTGCATCGAGAAGAGAACAATAACAGCCAACAATGAACATAATTCAATATTGAATTTTACAATTCAATTTGTATCTTACAAATTCATTGTGCACGATGCTATACGAGCTTGATTACAAACAAAATGTCCCATCAACAGGAGAGTATTATCTAATAATCTGAGTAATATTTAATTGATGATTACTCCAAATTTCATACATACTATTAACGAACATTAGACTGTGCGAACAATGATCTAATTTACATAAAACATGCATTAAAATGAAAACCTATGTACAAGCGTGATAATACAGACGAATGACAATGATTTCATAACAGATGGGTGGAGAACAAGGATCTATTCACAATGGTGCACTTTAAATATTCATATAAATAACAAAAAAAAATATCTTGTACACTAACTAACCTAATCGTGATTGTCTTATCGCGGTTCATAATCTCGGCTGCGGAAAATAGAAATTAGTTATGTTAGTATTTGAATTGTTGATATAAATTTATAAGAGTATATGCGTGCGCATTGAAAGGAATGACTCGGAAGAATTACCTGTTTGGAATAGCTGTGGGCGGGCCTTCTAGTCAATCTCGCCCACCGGTTGAATCTTTATCGCTACCTCTGCTTTCATTGCTGTGCATTCGCTGATAATTCGGCGCCTGTCGGATATTTGTGCTACCTGGCGTACTAGGTGCTGTTACGTCTTTAGATGCTATACTTCTTGGTATACCTCCAGACAACTCAGATCTCACAGGAATTTCACCTCGCATAAACCTATAGAAATAATATGATCCTTATTTTCTGAATTCAAAATCTACGAGTCACGTAGAACTTACCTTTCTAATTTGTCTACGCAAGCATCTTGATAATCGTGAATCCAACGTACGCCATTAAAGTGACAAACCGCTCGCATATCTTCTGGAAGATCTTCGGCTTCAGGCCATTGAAAATTGTCTATTATGGGAATAATGTTGCACTGCGATTGTAACGCAGCCACAATTTCCTGTAAATAAATAAAACATTTAGTTAGAATGATTTAACATCGTTTATAATTTTTGGAAAGAAAAAAAAAACGAAATCTTACCCTATGGACCCAGTCTTTGCACTCGCCGTCTTGTATACACCTGTCTAAAGCCTTGGGCGTGAGCACAAGGAGGAAGTGTTTGGCCTGTCTGATACTTTGTAGTAAATTATTATCGAATTTACCAGCCTCTAACCTTTCGACATCGATAAAGACTGAAAATCCGCGTAGCTGCAGATGAACCTTGAGTAAGCTAGCCAATTGAGATCCATTAGATCTCCTATAACTAACGAACACATCTAAAGATTTATTCGGTGATTCGTCTTCGCAGGAACTGAACTGATTATGTTGCATGTTCTTGATTGCATCTAATATCCTAAGTCGATGTATGCTATTTCCGATACCACACTCGGTCAATAATTGGTCCTCCGACACATTCCTAATCGAATCTTTGTCAACGCCAGCGTTGAGCATACTGTAAGTGTATATAGAAAATTCTTGACCGATCGATTGTAAGAAACTATTTAAATTTCCGGTATCCCTGCTACTATAGTCTGCCATTTTTTTGAGGTTTTGAAGCTCTCGCGTAAAACGTCTCCTTCTTATTCCATTCGTTAAACCAATGTCTTCTTTGAGATTCTCTTCTGTCAATTGGAGCAAAAGATCACCGTCCACTCTACTTTCAACAAAATTCGCGGCACATTCGGCAAATCCGATTTGTTTGACCCACTCTCTAACATCTTCCGTTGACCAAAGTGGTACCTGTTGACTAAGTTTGTGCGGTATTTCTTCGCCTATCAAACGCAAGGCTTGAGCCGCATATTTGGAAGCTATTGCATTGGGACAACTGGCAACTTTCTTCAATGGTTCGATCGCTCCTATCTCACAGAATATCTCTGTTTTGCTTTGCTGTTTCTTAATACCAGCTTCCATGCAAAAGTGAAAGGCGGCAAGGTTTCTAGCTTCTTCTCTTTTCGAACTTAATACAGGTACTAATCTCTCCAACCAGTTTTTACTTTGCCCATGAGCATGAGCTAAATTCGATTTAGCGAACTCGTAAGGATTATGAGATGTTACGAATGGTTCGACCAAGTCAAGAGTACCAGATTTTAATACGGCTGCCTCAATTTCTTTATTGGCTACCAAAACTGCGATAGCCAAACAAGCGTAATATTTGATGTTGTCGTCATTGTGGAAAGCAAGAGGGAACAACCACATAGGCACTTTCCTCTTGATCATTGCTTCTTGATTTTCGGCACCACCATAGAGCGACAGATTAGCTAATGCTCCAGCACAATGTCTCAACGTTTCAACGTCGTTCTTTCTGCACTCGAACAATACTGCATCCAAACCACCAAGCCTGATAACGTCGCTACACGTACCTTCGCTGTGTTTGAACAAATGTTCTAAGATCCCAGTACCTACTCTAGAATGATCAACGGAATTGGCATTCTTCGTGCAAACGCAAGCCACGTTGACGACCTTTTCAAGACCATTTTCAACCACGTGTGCACGATTTTCGGTGGTCAAACATTGTTCCAATAATCTCGCCGAAGAAAATTGTAATTCCTGATCGCTTGCGATACAATTGGACATCAATAAATCTAAACCACCTCTCGTTCTGAGAGTATTACACAAAGTATAACCAAGTGCATGACCATGAGTAGGTACAGCCCAAGCCTTCCTGATGATTTCGTTAACTCTGTTCAACAATAATGGTGCTTTCGTGTTCTTTCCGTCGTTAGCCTTCAAACGTTCGACGAAACTATCCAAGAAACTGCAGTATTTAGTAATAGCACGATCCACATCCTGAGGATTCGACTTAGAACATAACAAATCCAAATCGTCCAATGGCAAAGAAAGAAGTTCATCCTCTGCTGGCCTCATACCATTCATCAATTGATTAACCGCGTTAGCTGCACTGATCATCGATGATTTAGATGTCACACCTTTCGAAGCTATAGTTATGCTCGATTGCGAACTAGAAGCCATGTGTTTCTCGTGATTGTAAATCCCAGAAGAAGTTACCGTCTGACGTTGTTGCTGTGCCGCCATCGCCTTCTGTAAAACATAATAACACAACACAATCAGTTAAAGCTTTTCCATTTAAATAAAATTATCAATTCCGATTGTCACATCCTGTTTGCGTAACTAATTTATTTCTGTCACGAATGACGCAATAGTGGAATGCATTTTAAAAAGAAGACTTTAATATAAACTATTCGCGAAGATGAAACATCTCTATTGTTTATTTAACTAATGTAAGAGCACGTTTTTTAAATTACCATTCTCGAATCGAGGCTCCACTTTCGTAGCATGCTTTTTCATTTGCCAAAACAAACAAACACCCACTATTTTATATTAATTCTTTCTTTTTATAGTCTACTATTTCACTATTAAATCACCAAAGTCTCTTCGTTTCGTGATAAACAAAAAACAAAGTGTAGAATAAATATTGTGTATCAGAGTGTATATTGGACACGCGTATATGCTCGTTGCTCAGAAAATCGGGAAAGACTGAAGGCTGACGACTGCCTCGGCACCGTTTAAATTGGTGAATCTTTAAACGCTCGAAATTGTGAGAAATATATGTATATATATATATATATATATATATATATATATACACGAATGTGTGTGTGTGCGCATTTGAATACAAGCGCGCGCACTCTCTTACAAATATGATCGCAGATAGTAGGAAGAAGACTTTTCGATACGTACGACGATACACGCACGACTGCCAAAGTTAGGTAGATTCGTCTAGAAATCGTTGTTAAAGGCTACACGATTTATGGTTAGCACGAAAAACGCATTCTTTGGTAATCGGCCAAAGTGACGAATGAAAAGAAAATAAGATCTTATATCCAGATTTCCAGAAATCATTATATTTTATTATGTTTTCATCGTATACGAGGCGCGTGCGTGTAACATTTCCTAGAATATTCTATTATTCAAGAAACATCTCGAAATTTTTCTCTCGTACACCGATCTCTCAAAAAATACAAGCATAATATTTTATTGTTTTTTAAATTGCGCATAAAAAAAAAAAAAAGAAAAAAATAAACACAAATGTATACATATAAATATTTATCGTATTCGAGTAAAATATGTTCCAATTTAAACAAATTTCGATTTATGCGTTTTATTTGAAATATAATATATTATTCCGTTCGAATATTTATAAAATTTCTATAAATTTATTTCTATCGATTTATTATAAGTACAAACCTTTTCCGAACTGAATGAGTCACTTTGTAACTTCATAGTCGACGCTGCCATGTTGTTGCTCTCTTGATGCGATAAATCTCCAGCCTTCAAGCTTCGCTGTTCCTATAATAACGAAAGAGAGAATACATACAAACATGAGCGTATATATCTAACTAATGTAAAAGTGTTTGGATTCGTGGAAGAGTTTGCTTAAAAACCAAAAAAAAGTTTGATGCATTTTAGATTAAGTTAACAAACATAGGATGCAATAAAGTTTTGTCCAAAATCAACGTGAAGTGTAAGAAAATATTAACATACGCGCGCGCGCGAGCGATCGAAGGTTATTATTATTATATACGACTTATAATAATCGTGCTAATTCGAATAAAAATTAATGATAACAAGTCTAACGTGGGATTTATTTTCCTCTCATCACACATGATTGCTAAATAAAACACGAAATTATTTATCAAGAAGAATATCGAACATTAATTAAGTATCGTTAACATTATATAAAAACATATAAAATAAGAAAAAATAGAATTAAAAAATCCTTGAAACACATGATATGTTTTCACTATAACTCTTGTTACTCGTTTCCTCTTGAAATTTGTCAAACTTTCACAAATAAGAGTTGATTGCAATTGATGATTAGGAATGATCGAGTTATGAGATAAAATAAAGAGAGCGAAAAAAACGGAAAAAAATATGAAAAAAAAAACAAATCAAAAGAAAGAAAAACAGGAAGAAAATTTTCGAGAAATTCCAGATAAATCACGAGTAGGCGAATTTGGAAAGAGAGAAGCACAACCGTCGCAGTTCCATAGCAATCTGAACGTTCCTGTCATGTATCTCGACCTCTTCGATGCCTTCTGACGTATTTCTCTAAATATAAGCCAAGCGTTTCGTCACGAATCTTCCTTTTTTTCTTGTCGTTATACATTCAAATCCTACCCGCGTTACACATACTTCCTGTTTTTTAATTCCTTCCTATTATTTCACATTAATTTCTATTTTTATTAGACAAATATATAAAAATAATCTTTTAATCTTAATCAAATTAATTTTATGATGAAACACTTCTCATATTCTTCTAATGTTTTGTACAAATGACACAAAATTTATTTTCAAAATAAATAATCAAATGATCACATTATAATATTTTATTTAAATCAAATAATTTACCGAATTCAAACCATCGAAAATTTTTCGTTGCAATATACCACGATGCACTGGCCAAGGTACGCTCATCTTTATAAATATTCATAACAACCACGCTAAATGAAACTCAAAATACGAACAAATTACACACGTAAGTATGATTGACCGATCGTATTAAACGAAGACGAGACACGTACTAATCTTAGCAAGTCAAGTCGATGGACACACGATTTCATCTATTTGCGCGCTGCGCGCGAAAACTGACCGGTCACGTGACACCAATACCGCGAACTTTTAAAAGCGTAAACAGCAGACAAAACAAATCTATAATAAACATTCTAACTGTTTATTTTGTATTAGTTAGAATTTCATTTTAGAAACGTCATCGTCGTAAGCATTTTCAACGTGTATAAAATTTCTCTTTCTGACAAATGTTAAGTTGTCGTTATAACAATAACAGTTTCAAAATATTATTTATTT
Source organism: Polistes dominula (assembly GCF_049000335.1). Lineage (NCBI taxonomy): Eukaryota > Metazoa > Arthropoda > Insecta > Hymenoptera > Vespidae > Polistes > Polistes dominula. The sequence continues at coordinate 5,259,864 of NW_028300963.1, forward strand.
AATTTTCAAAATATCACTAAATTTTCTTCAATTTATCTAATTGAAGAACAACCGACTACATTTTTATTCATGCAATTTGGGAAAATACAAAATCCTAAAAAAAGAAACAATCTACTTTCCGTGAACGAAATCATTCGGTTTTTCTTTGAACTTGAAAAGCCTTTGGATCGTTGGGCCTAAATTGAAAATACAAGGAAGATAACATCATTCCGGTGATGACAATTTCTGGCAATCTACTGGATCCACATAGAACCTTGAACGTGCACGGATCTTGAAAGCATTCTATAAGAGAAGAGGGGTTACAAGTTGGCAATTTACCCGAGTCTTTCGCGGCCGAGTTCTATTTCGAGTTAAGGGGGAAGATATCGGTGACAGTAACATCTAGTTGGCAAGCAGATTTCCTTTGAATTTTATTGAAATCTTCAATGATTGCGCCACCATAGAAACCACTTCACTGAATGGGCCTAGAATAATATGACGTTGCGAAAAGAAAAAAAAATAGATACGCGAAATTTAACTTTTACGGTTTATTCTTTTCTTCTTCTATTTTTAACATATTTCAAACACTACTTTTGTGTCTTACATAACTCAAATGCCATACGAAAACATTTGGAAGCATCTTTTTATATGATTTGAAATAATCAAAGCTAATGAACCGAACGTTGACTATCACTTTTTCACTTAGAATTCACTTCTATTATAGTAATCGAAAAGTGTCGATTAATTGAGATAGATGACAATCACCGATTAACGTCAATTATCCTTTAACACATCCTTCTCTTTTTATCTAACACGCGATGCAGTAAGTTGCATGAAGAAAAGAAATAAATTGAAATTTAGATTAGAAAAAGCCTACCCTTTCGATAGATTTGGCTCGATCATCTTTTCCCAGAATACGTTTAGTCGCATTTATATTTCGTGTCCTTAAAACAGGAAAAAGGCTTCGTGCAAGCCTTGAAAATCGTTGTCCCATTGACATACGTAAGCTATCGACGCAAACAACAAACTGGTCTGTCTGTACTCTGAAAGCGTTCTCTTATCAACTAAACTCGATCAATACTCAACCCCAAGCTTTCACTAAAGTTACCCCTGAGTGGTGGTTGAAATGGGAGTAGGTGGGTGGCTTTGGAAACACGCCCCGTAGAAACCAATTTGTTTGTTAGACATTCCAAGGTCAATGCGGGAAAAGCCCATAGCTCAACCAGACCACCCACCGGACCACCCACCGGACTTACGAATTTCAACGAACTTTTTTTAGAAAATCAATAAAGTGCTTCGAGTTCCATCGACCGGTTGGGGTAACTTCGACCATCAACGCATGGTCAAACCTAAGCATTTTACATTCTAGCGTCATCCTGCGGGAAACTTCAAAAGTATCTCTCGTTGATAGAGAAAATAAGATGATTCATCTCAATATGATGATGTATACACAATATATAGATATATACATTTGTATGTAAAAATCGTTTGTACTGAGATTAAAAAAAAAATTTTTTTTGAATGTATTTTTTCAATTCAAGGATACGTCAAAGTGAATTGGGTTTCGTAGAAATATTTGATCAATGAACGTTCAACCTACTCGATAAACATCTGGTATTATTGAAGATTCTATACAATTGCTGCTAATGATCAAATTGCTTTTATATATACATCATCATATGTATACATAACATATATTTGTATCTATCGAGAGTGATCGAGAAGTCATTGGCTGGGATTCAAAAAGCATTCGAAAGCTGACTCAAGAGCCACGTAGCCGATACCGACACACCAAGAGACTGACTTTCAATTTAAAATCATCTAAATATAGAAAAGCGATGAAACGTAAATACCTGGGAAAGCTCTGACGCGTGAAAGAAATATCTTACGCAATGGTTGAAAACATTTGCCGGTGTAATCATTTCATTCCAAGCTGAGAAGTTCGACGACTGCTAAATTCGATGGAAAATAAATCCTCCTTCCGCCTATTATCGCGTTATAACAGATATCGAATGAATGCTTTTGAACAACAACAGACAATTTTTCATCACGTTTAACCAATATCTTAACAAATTTATTATAATATGAAAAAAATATTCGCGTCAAAATATGTACTAATGAAATGATTAAATATAAAACATTTAATCTTATTAGAAATAAATGCAAAATAATTAATTATATGATCGTTTGTAAGTTCATTCACGAATCTCTTCCACACTATGAATCCAAGACACGTTATTGTGTTTATAAATATTAGAATATAAAATAATTATATATATTTATACATGTGTGAATACTTACCCTAGCAGCAGCGACTCTTTTTTCAGCAGAAACACCGTCCAATTCAACGCGTGCCCTTGCTGCAGTCGATGCACTTTGTTCCTTGTAAGAAACATCACCTGCTTGCAGTGCTCTCATTTCAGCACTGTTAGCTATTGCCTTCTCGGCACTAAATCCATCGGTAACGACCTAATCATTAACAAATAAATACAATTAAATAATATATTCATTAAAATGTTATAGAAATTATTGTTTATGATCATGATCAATATGTTAATAATTTATAATCATGAGGAAAGATCGACGAAAAAAAATAATAATAAAAATGGAACGATAATACGATCGATGTTGACAACTGGTGAATTAGAAAAAAAAATAAGGATGTAACAAAAAATGAAATAAATTATAAGAAAGAGATAGAATAAAAAAAAAAAAAGAAGAGTCGAAGTCCTTGACCTAGACTACGTAAAGGAAACCACACCTCGGGTTTTAAACATTGCGTAGTCTCTGCCTCGTTGTTTGACGTTCTTCGAGAGTCGTTTGCTATGCTCGATTATTCCACGTGCGATCTACGAACTGATGATGATGATCAACCGATCGAGATCCGTCGTTCTAATGTTAGATCTTTAGATTTCTTCTATGAGAGAAAGAGAGAAAGAGAGAAAAAAATATATCTTGGCACGCGTATAATCATTTAATTGCTCTGAGTCGTAAAAGAGAATATGTAAACTTAGAATTACACAAATTGTTAGAATGATCTATAATGATCTTTAATGATTATTATTTAAACGCGAAGGTCACGATTGATATTTTTATTTAATTTTATTTATTAGATGATTATTTTACGACGATTCTCGTCATGTCGATATTTGTTGTTGTTGTTGATCGTACGTTCATTGCACTAAAAAAAAAAAAAAAAAAAACATTTCACTGACCTTCGTTTTGGACGCACTCGTCATTTTCTTCTGCTCGAATTTCATAGTTTCCTGGCCAGCAGGTATACTCGTCATATTCGTAATATTCGGCATATTTATCGGTGGACTCATATTGTGAAGATTGTTCAACGAATTGAGAGAACTCAATTGTGACGGTGAACCTCCTGTCAAAGTTACAGTTCCTGTGGAAGGTGGTGGGGTGTCAGGATCTGGGAATGTTACCAGTGGTTCGGTCAAATCATTTTCTTCGGCAACAGGTCCGTCTCTAAAAGAAAAAAGAAAAAAAAAAGTAGAAAACAAGGAAGTTAAGTATTAGCCGTTTTTCATATATTCTAAATATTCTTTTTGTTTTTTATTTTAAAAATAAATGAAAGCGAAATAAATTGACATGAAAGTTTGTAAAATAAAAGTGTATTTACCTGTCAACGAGATTCTCCATGCTGCTACGTAATCGTTGGGAAAAATTCGAGGACATATTTTTCATCTCCGAGATACCACGTTTTAATTCGGTGAGATCGCTCTTCATAGAGCTAGCCTTCATTTCACTCGACGAGGAAGATGTAGAAAGGGAGGAAATCCTCTGGGAGGATTTCACCCTGCTTGAACTGCTGCTACTGCTGCTGCTACTGCTGCTCTGGCTCTGATTCGTCGTTAGCATCTGTCGAGTTAAAAGTCGTTTACGTTCTATTTAAGATCCACGTGAGGTGAGTCACACGCGTATTGCTCTACTCATCTCTATCTAATCGTATTTGTGTATATGTGTGTATATGATTGTCTCTCTCTCTTTTTTTTCCTTTCTCTCTTTCTCTCGTTATTTTACTTGAGTCTCTCTGGCTCGAATCTCTTTCATTTTCCCAAAATTATTCTAATCATCCAAATCAGAATAACCTGTGATCTCAAAATTCTTTCACGGTCTCGATTCGATGAAGTTTCTATTTCTTCCAAAAATTTGAAAGCACACAGACACACCTACGCACGCACGTACAACTATATTTCATACAATGAACCATATACCATTGCTGCTATTATTACAATGTTCTATTTTTACAGGATTAAATAATCCATCTATATTTCTATTTTACGTAAATGCACGAAGAAAGGTTACTTAACTCTTTTCACCACGTATCCTTACAATAGTTTAAAATGAATGAAAATTTATTGTATTTTTTAACAAGCGCATTTTGTTAACCGATCTTTAAAGTCAACAACAGTAAAAGAAACTTAACGAGACGAAGAGACCTACCGCAGTGAGGTAGTAAAATATCGTCTCGGACGAGAGAACTCGGGTTCAGGAAGAAGAAAATGCCTACTTCGAGTCCCAAGAAAGAGAAGAGAATCCAAAGAGAGAGAGAGAGAGAGAGAGAGAGAGAGAGAGAGAGAGGGTGTGCTTGGAACAGAACCGAGTAAGTGTAATTATAACCTTCTAACATTATTTTAAGAAGGGTTCAAAAGTAAAATATCTTTTAGTACCGAGTCCTTCGAATTGTCGACTAATTTGATTAAATTAAGGCAATTATTTGAGTACTATAAATAGAGAAAAGATATTTGATCCAATATTCTTGTGCCAAAACATTGTTAAAAAAATTCATAACCATTTGTTACAATGAATAATTAATTAATTTATTTATTTATTATACAATGCAAATACGAATTTTACTACAATTATAAAAACACAAATATTTCATAATACATAATTTGAATAAAAAATGTCATTTATTTTGTTATTTTTATTTAATTATTGTACATACGTAAAGTTTATAAATGGACTTAGAAGATTTCTGACGTTCTAACGTAATCAAAGACAAAGTAGAAGATTGTTTTGGTGAGTAGCCAAAGAAGCAACATTTTCGACAAGCTGTTACCAAAGATTGAGTTGTTGGAATGTTTAAACAAAAAACAAGAAAGTGCCAATGTTCTCATTTAAAGCTTATTGTAAGTAGTTACCGAGATATTTGAGAATGAAAATCAAGATAAATTATATGGCAATGTTTTTTTTCGAATGAAAGTACAACACTTGAAAAGCAAAGAAAAAGAGAGGAAAAAATGATGGCAAGAAAAAAAAAAACATGAACGTGAATGGTTGGTATTCGATTACACTTAAAGTGATCTTCAACTTCAAAATGTCTTGTTTCTATCTTCGTATCTCTGTTTCATAATATTTTCAATGAAAATATTCGACGAATGAATTGGCTCGTGTTTATGAAGAAACTTATTAGCAATCGATGATTTGGATATTGTGTAAATTTAATTAGAAGAAATTGATCTGTTTAATAATTTTGTTTCCATTGAATTTAACGAAATGGAACGTTTCATTTGAAAATTGTTGCTTGATAAAATTTACATTGTAAATAATTATTATGTATTTCGAAAAATACGAGAATCAATGGATTTCACAGTAAGAGAAAGCATTAAATATAGTTATAAAAGAATCTAATATATAAGATAAAAGAGACACACATGAATTGGTGGGCGTAACACAGAGTCATGCGAACTTTGCACTATTGCATAATCGATAATAAACGAGAGTAATTGTGCTAGACACGAGGCAAGATTAATACAAAAATGATATTTATTATTTAATCTTTATCACTTGTATTTCCTATTCAAAGTTTCACATTTATTAACAGAAAAAAGAAAAATATATATATATATATCTTTTTTTATACATTCTGAATGTGTGAATGAGAAATAATGAAATTCTTAAAATAATACAGGAAAGTAAAAACTTTAGCGATTGTTCGGGAAATCAGTTGGAATTGGTCAAGAAATAACGTAGGCGAATAAAACGTCGCGACTCTTCTTACGGTGAAGGTCGTTTCGACTCGTGCGATCTTAAAATAGAAAGTTCGATAGCAAAGGATGTACTTTTGGCTTAACGAGAATGAATATTTCTTCTCTTTTGGTTAGGCGCCGGGTGCATAAAAATCAGCTCTTTCTCTCTCTCTTTCTCACTCTCCCTTTTTTGTGACTTGGTCCACGTCCATACTTAAATATATTTTCGTGTGAGAAAAATATAAAAAAGATAGAAAGAAATAAAATTAAAAAAAAAAAAAAAAAACCCATTCGTTCCACGAAATATTTACACAGATGTTTGCACTCGATTGCTAAGTATTCGATAATACTAATCGATCATTAATCTCAATAAAAAAATTTTGTTACAATTACTGCTTGTAAAATAATCATAATTAAAATAAATGTAAAATAAATGTACTACTCTCTCTCTCTCTCTCTCTTTTTATTTTTTTTCAAAACTATTAATTTACTATCAATGATTAAGGATTATTTTTTAGGTCAAAATAATAACGAAAAGATTATGTGTTAACGTGTCTTATGCTAATGTAAATGGAATGAATTTTTTGTTTTAAAATGGAGGAACAACCTGTGATGAAGTAGTAACTTGTGGATGATGGGAAACATGGGTCCGGCCAGTGACCAGATTGTTCTTTTTTTGAAAGTTTTCCATGACCGCTTGCATGTCCCCGTTTTCTCCCCCCTCCACTGGGAACTCCGACATCTGTAATAACAAATAACAAGAGCGTGAAATGATCAATAACGTGAAATAAATTGCACACGAGCGCGTAATAAAACGATCACGCCAAAATATATATATATGTATATATAACGATCGATCAATATTAAAAGAAAAAATTAAAAAAAAAAAAAAAAATTAAAAACTCTCTCCCTGTCTGTTTTTCCAATACACTTTTGTTTTTAGTACAATAATACGAGGATAGATATTTATTAAATCGATCTATCGAAGAAGTACGTGCGAGTTAAATTATCAGAGCGCAAAATGCGATACTCTCCATTAAACTTGTGAAACATGCAAATCCAAACACCCACGTGTATGTGTAAACGCGTGCACGCGTATGCTATGTATATATGTATAGATGTGTGTGTGTTAGTTAAAAAAGAAAAAAATTGAATTTATAAAGCTCGTGCGGTCACATTCGAACCCGGATCTTTCCCGCAAATCGATACGACATATTATGCATATCTAGCGATTCTCGATAGAGATACAATCGATTTTTTTTACAATAATTCTATCGTTTCGTCCAATTCGACCTTTTTTTTTTTATTAATATGGAATTGTCGATAATGTCGTTACCTGTAATTATCTTTTTGTCAAAGATTACCCTGAACGTTGACGCTGTCAAACAAAGATGTATAAAAATATTTGCGTACCAACAACAAAACAGAGAATCATTCATCGATTTTACTTTTCATATGTACAGGGTGATCGATGTATAAGTATTTAAGTAATTACAAATACTAATTGTTTATAATTATATGATTTATTTATTGTGGAACAAAAAATTAATCAAAATAATTGGGTTTATTTAGATAAGAAATGAAAAAATGATTATAACATTCGCGTGTATATCTCTTTCAGTATGAATGTGTATGCGTGTACGCTTTCTTGTATCGTTCAGTTAAATTCGATCTCTGACCCCAAATTCTCTGAGAAGATATGTTAATATCTTTCGAGTTTTTTGTGTATGTAGTGTGTATGTGTGTGTGTGTGTGTGCGCGTGCGTGTTGTATGATTCGTACAACAAAAAAAAAGGAAAAAAAAAAGAAATGCGGAAAGACATTTCGAGTTCGAGTCATTCCATTTGGCAATCTATCAAATCGTGAGTATGTAAGTAGTAAGTACTATCGAGTGTAAAAAGAAAAATAAGTAGAAAAAGAAAGGAAACGAGAGGAAGATGGTAAAAGGGAGGGAGGGAGGGGAATAAAAAAGAAAAACAAAAAAAGAAAATTTATTTAAGCACCGATATATTGTACTCACTATAATGCGCATTTAGACGGCAATGTATTCTCGTCCCCACGTAAAAGAGGAAGAAACAATCCGTTGGTTCGAAATTTCACGATGAAATTTCTTCTTCGTTTCGGAGCCACGATGTTCGCGATCTAACCTCGACATTCGAATATAAACGCTTCCGACGAAAACATTTCATTTATATTATAATAACCAATCGTCATGATCTATTGATTTTTATTGCTTAACTGATTGAAAATAAAACAGAGAGGAAAAGAGAGTTATATATATATAAATCGATGTTACGTATACGGTTAGTAGAAACATATAATGTTAACTTTGCACGAAGAAAGAACTCGCGTTACGTACATATATAAATACATATGCATCTATCTATCTATCCTATCTATATGTCCACATATTTATGTATATATGTATATATACATATATAAATAAGAAAGAAAAAGATAGAAACTGCCGTTGACCTCGAGATGCGACAACGTGGACGGTCGGAAGAACACTGACTATCTCCTACTCGGTTGGATGCGATGCGCGCGACCCTAGCGCACTCTGCCGATGGTCGCCGTAACTAAGGAATTCGTGAACAGTTGCGCGCGCAACACGCGCCTTTTTCAAGACATTTCTTTTTCTTTTCGTTCCGACCCCACGTGTCTCCTCTTCCTCTTTTGTCTTTGAAAATAATTTCAATGAAATTTCTTTCCGGCGTTATCTTTCTCTTGAAATTATAATTATATTCCGGACACGTTTAGTCTCTTTTCTTCGTAGAATTCCACGCAATAACAACCGAACAACCAACGTCTGAGATTTATGAATGAAACTTTTAAAGTGAACAACGCGTTGCGTAATGCGTTCTCGTAAAAGAAAAAAAAAAGGAAAGAAAATGAGGAGTGTGAGTCCTTCCACGAACTAACGTTTTATCGGCGACCCACTTTGAATCTTAAGGAAAAGGATTATAAACATAGTCGTATGGTGTTTAGTCGGGCTTGAAATAAATTTATTCTTGGTATCTCCTTCTATCTTTATTTCTCTTCTTTTTCAATCTTTTTATGCAGTTAAGTATACCGTTAGGAGATCGTAGAAAGTTTTCTTTTCTTTTCTTTTTTTTTTTTTATTCTTACAGTAAAATATTGTTTTGAATGATCAAGAATGTTATGTTCTATGAGGATCGAAGGTATGCTTTTTAAAGAGGTAGATTAGTATGGACACGTATCGTCAATCATTATTTCTTTGAAAAAGAGCGACCAGCTGACTGGATAAGAGAAAGAGGGGGAATACAGAGTGGAATGTGGTCTAACAAGGTGTCTAAGAACACGACGGTTCGTTCGAATGTGTGGAATTTTGGCGAAAGCATACCGTGTACTGGGTGTCCTCGAAAACCTTCACACATGTCTTGTCTCATGGAATAGTAGGAGAGAGAGAAAGAGAGAGAGAGAGAGAGAAAGGAAACGAAAAGTGGGAGCGTGAGAGGAACGAACGGCCGAGGGATTTCCAACGGCGAGAGAGATATGTACGAGAAAGGGGGGAGAAAAAGGAGAGAGAGAAAGAATTGAAAAATACGAATGTGCGTTGGACGAAAAAGAAAGTCCCTTAATGGGTCAGCGACATTCAATCTAATCTAACCGTTTTATCCTATTTTGATATACAATAAAAACAACAAATTTCTTTCTGAAAAATTGCGAATTTCGTAATAAAATTTGATGTAAATTAAAACTTGATCACGATGAGACGTATTTACATTAACGCTTGATTGAACAAATACAAAAATGTGATAAGAAGAATCACGTGCTTCGTTGGACGCGTGCAAAACAATTTTATGTTTGAATCGGTGGACGATATAATTAAAATGTTTGGATAAAAAGTAAAAAATCTTTAGGGAAAAATTCAGAGGACTGGTATTTAATCGAGTATGCGTCTTGGACGTATCAAGGGTCTCTGTCGCCGAGAGCATTGGCAGACAGCTGTAGGCGTCTTGGCTGTTGCCAGACACAAAGAGCCGATTCGGAGACGTCTCTTCGTGACACTATCGTTATATGTTCGTATATAAGCAACTATATATATATACATATATATGTGTGTATCTACGTGTACGTACGATCGTGTTTCTGAGTTTCTTCTCAACGTCCTACATAATCTCTCTTCTACGTGTTATCTTTCAACCAGATTTCGATTGGCCTCGAATAATCTTCTCTTCGAATATGCATAATATATATATACATCTATTTATATTTTTGTTCTCTCTCTCTCTCTCTCTCTCTGACGATATTAGCATATCGATTAAACGTTTATAATTAAATAATCACGTTTTCCTTATCGAAACGCGAATAATCGATGATTTGTTTTTTAAATAAAAACAATCGATCGTATTTCAAACTCCCGAATATTATCGTAATGTATAATGTAAGCAAGTATATTCTCTATGCGTATGCATACGCATACGTGAATGTACACACATGAATATTATGCCAGCTCACGGAACAAAGGGATCTTCTGTGGAGTACCCAAGGAGAACGTGCTCGTACAACTTCTACGGCTTAAACATGCACGCATATATACTTATCCGCATACATACACAGTACACGCACGCACACAAGTATAGATTGAAAAGAGACCAACTGGAACGACAGGGAATTCCACGGCATTTGGTATTGGAGACTCTGTTCGATAAGCTTTGAAAAATACGTTTTATCTTACAATATGTTACATTGGGTTAAAGGATCTACCCATCCATGTAATCGCATAATTATTCGACAAATAATGCCATTATTATTTTTTATTGTTTTATTTTATTTACATTACGAATGATTCAATAGTCAGACATTTCATTCGATTATTCCTCTAGTGCAACAAAGTTAACAAAGGTCGTTACATAAATGCATTTAGATCGGATGCACGCATGATCGAGACTTATCAGAAAAGTTCATATTCTTGATCATTTAAATATATATTCAAATAATATATGAATAGAAAAAATCAAATAAAATTGTATCGCGCGCGTTGATACAATTTCATTCGAATATTTAATGTGTTTTTCTATTCACGTGCAAATAAGTATTATAATTATGAACAAATATTTGATCGATTGATCGATCGATCAACTTGAGATAAACCGAGAACTGATGTACAAACTATTGACGAGTTGTATTACGCAACGCAATTGACAGAGATAGATAGATAGATAAATAGATAGATAAATAGATAGATAGATAGATAGATCGATACGTAGATAGGTAGAGAGAGAAGACAAACCAGCTTATTATGGAAACCGGTACACGTAAGTATTCATCCAAAGAGTTTAACGTTGAACGAAGGAACGAAGGAACTAACGTATGCTTCCGAGAATACCGGGGACAGAAGCCAAAGTATCGAGCACTCTACCGAGAAACACTTCTTTAACCTGTTTGCAACATTTCGAAAAGCGCTTGCGTCAGGCAGTACGAATAGAATCCCGAAGCATCTTCTTTTAAAATCATCCCGCGAACTCTCCCAGTTCGTGGATTTACAAAGAGGAAAGTGTGTTTATGTTGCCCATACTCGTTTGAAAAGCCCCGCCAATTTCCGTCAGACAAAGTTTCTTCTTTCGAACAAAGAACGTTTTAAATTTTCCGCTTTCGTTCGTACAATAATCTAGTCATTTCACACGCTTATTTATAATATTGAATAAAAATTCACGGTACTCGTATGTATCTATCAAAATCGAAAAGAAAAAGATTGACCAATGCATCTCTAAGTAGAACACAGTCTAAAACCAGTTTCTAAATCAAGGCCAATTGTATTAGAATATAGAAAGAAATAAACAACTTATTAAGATCCTACTTTAAATCTTCAAATCTCTGAATTATCATAATCCTTAATCGTGTATGAAAATTGAATACATTGAGATTTCACTAGAGATTCGATGTCGATCTGTTTTAACTCGAGTTCGTTTTAAACAAATAAAGATAAAAAAAAGGAGAATACCTTTCTTTCTAGAAAGGTAAAATGAAAACCGGTTTGAGGAATCTTCGAAAAGAGAGAAAGAAACTCTCTCTTTCTCTCTCGAATATTGTGCTAAGGAAATTCTCACAAAAGAGGAGTCGATCGTTTGATTCAAATGAGTCTTATAAGTCATCACAACAATCAACAATGATTACTCATCGTTGTGAGTTAGAAGAAGAAGAAGAAGAAGAAGGAGAAGAAACAGAAACAGAATGAAGAGGAGGAAGAGGAGGAGGAGAAGAAGAAGAAGAAGAGGGAATGAAAACCTGACCTAGTCAGTATATACATATACGCGTATGTGTGTGTATTGCGAATGCGTGCTTGTGTGTAAAAGCGTGTCTCTTCGAGGAGAAACGCGATGACCAGGATTTGATCTCTCCAGACAGGAGGAGACGAGAGGTCAACATACAACGTCGACGGCACGGACTACGTTACCGGACGACGTTACCGGACGACGACGGTACGAACGTCGACGGTACGAACGACGACGGCATGGACAACAGCATCGGCGTCGTTTTAACCCGATGATGTCACGTTGTTGTAACGGATCGTGACGTGGTGTCTTGATTGCTCGTCAGATATTACAAGTGCGAATCTCGTTTGCGAGAGTCGAACGATGACGCATAGTCCACGAGTGTGACGTTTCACGATTAGATCGTAAGAGAACGAACTTCAGTGGTTCTCATAACTGGATATCTCTTATTTCTCTCTCTTAACCTAACGTACAATCATCACATGTCATACTCTTGAGAATCCCTGTCCATAATGTCGATTAGATAATAAGACGATTCTCTTTTTCTTTTTGTTTTGTTTTGTTTTTATTTTTATTTTCTTCAATATATTGCAATAATCTTAATTGTCATAGTAGCCTGACATTTGTCATAAATGTCACATAACATCGTTGTAATCTGCGAAAATTGAAGAACTCGATAATAAAGATCTAAAGTAAGAGAGAGAGAGAGAGAGAGAGAGAGAGAGAGAGAGAGAGAGAGGAAGGATTTAACGAATGCAACGAAATACTTGGACCCAGCCCACTTATTCATGAATCTCTGCTTCGCCAAGAGACTACAAAAGAGCACGATGTTTAATGTTTTCCTAAGTTAAATTCCCAACGATCACGTGCAGATGATACATTGGCATACCGAAGAGAGAATGGATGAATATTTAAATTACACCTTGGAATACCTACAGATTAGGGATTTATGTAACACACGCAAAAATAATAATATGTAACATGTAACACGATCAAAGAAAAATTGTTCAATTTGTTATTTCCACTAGTCTAATTCTTCCCTCATCCTTCTTCTTCCATTCATCCCCTGATTCTTCTAATATCTTCCGAAACAAATGTTTGCTAAGGTCGATTCCGTCGTTATCTCTGAGCGTATCGGTTCTCTCTTCTTTTAAAACACCTACTCGAATAATTGCACGATGATGTCATCCGTGAATATCATCTTTCAATGTAATACAAAAAGTATGCGTTCCTTTGTGAAAAAAAAAAAGAAAAAACTAGAAAGAAAAAATGATTAAATTACTTTAACGATTCGTGATCGATGTTTGTAATGACGTGCAAACAAATCGACAACGATGCTGTTTATCTCAGACATCATTTCCTTTTATTTAAGGATTTTCTTTTCATACGTGATACGACGAAACAATCGTACGACACAAAAAACACATATAAGCTAGCTTTTGATTTGGCACGTACAAAAAAAGAAACAAAAGGAACAAAAATGATTTGAACATTTACACGGGGAACTTACAGATTTCAAGAAGGCACCCCTACTGTTCTTGTAGACGGAACTTTGCAGCGACTTGCTTCCATGCTTGTGCAGCATGTTTAATCCTCTGTCGACGCTCATTCATAAAAATCGAAAGGTCTCATAGACCGTCTGAAGATTTCCCTCCGTCTTCTAATCACTTCCTCCAAACTGTCACAATTATTCGCACAGCTGTGAGTAAAAATTGACCTTTGTTTTGATTACCCTTAACACGTTGACTGTCACCCCCTAATTTTGTACGCGTTTTGTTATAAGGGGTCATGATTTTAAGATCAAATATAAAACAATATAATAACGTCAATCGTAGATAATTCACATAGGTTTTTCCTATTGTGCCAGTCAACGTGTTAATTATTGTTTCATTGGTTTTTTAAGTACGTAATTAAAATAAAAAAAAAACAATTCTTTTTTTCGTTGAATTTCTTTCGATCCTTTGCCGTTACAAATTATGAAAAGTTAATTATAATAATGAAAACTTAACAAAATACACGTTTTAAGTATCGAGTTTTAATTGAGAAATATTTTCGAAAGGAAAACTTTCAAAAATCTCTTCTCAAGTATTCTTCTCATTTATCTCCTCCAAGTTTTATCAATGTTAAATGTTATTGATAAGAAAGGCTCCTTATCAATTGAGAGTTCCGGTATAACAAGTTAACTACAAGGTTCAATAATAAGAAATGAAAAGATATATATACTATTTTACTCGATTTACGAACTAATATCGCGATATCGGATTTGTTTTATTACTGGCAAAAGAACGCGCGAGAAGTGTTGACTAACAGATCGTGCAAGGTCGATAATAACGTGTTTATAACAATACTATAAAGGTAACAGCTGTTCAAATATTCCCGCCAATTTGTTCGGACACGCACACACATTCGACGCGTTTAACAATGCTCGTTTGAAAAAAGGTACCGAAAAAGAAAGAAAAATAATAATTGAATAATTAAAGTATGAGGAAACTGTCTATGTTGATTTTCTAACGATAATGATAACAATAACAATAATAACAATAATAATAATAATAATAAAATAATATAAATATACAATACTTATCAATTAGATATGAAATATTTGAAATAAATCATTATAAATAACGAACGACGATTTAAAATTCGAAGAATTTAAGAATACTTTTGGTAAGATTTATCAAAAGAAATTTCTTATTAGCAATATCTTCTCTGATAAAGTTCATGGAAAAGATTTCGGTATCGGTCTCAAACATTATTTACAATGCTGATAGGAATGAGGGGCACGGCACGAAATAGAACGACGGCACGACACGATATGGTACGGCACAGATCTACAAACCGAAAATTTCATTACAATATCGATTTAAAAATAAACTAATTTTGTTATTCAATGAATGAAAAAAAAAAGGAGAGAAAGAAAAGAAAAGAAAAGAAAAAAGGCAACACAACATTCGTTTCCTCCCGGAAATCACGTATCGAATCTCCGTAAACGGACTCCTGTTGCATGTTCGTCGCACGTGCATCGAGTTACTGCATGCTTCGATGATTATTATTTACACGCTAGCTTGACGTCTAACACAATCACATACACATGTTCGTTTAAAAGATTCTTTCCATATTGTACATTTGAAAAAATTGAAGAAAATTTTGAAAAGTATAAAAAGAACAAGAAAAAACAAACGCGCAAAGGATCGAAACAAAATGAATGTAAAAATGATGGATCTTACGCGTTGATGAATTCGTTGGTTGAAATTGTACACATTGAAAAAAGCTGACGAATATTTTTTTTTTTTTAAGGAATTTTTGTTGGAAAAATGTGTAATCAAAATGAATGAAGAACGTGGGTTTGTTTTAACGTGATAAGAGGGAAGAGTTTCACTTGTACGCTCACTTTTATCGTTTCGCTATCTCTATATAAGTACGGTTGTTGATTGTGCCGGTTTTCACGAGTTCGTGTTCGTTCGATAGATCGATCAAATCGATCAAATCGATTTATTCGATGATGCGTCGCCAAGGAGGAACACGCGTTAACTGACTATCAGAACGACGCGACTCGAGGAGTCTTTTGCTGCCGACCTGTTTACTATTAAGCAGGTGGTGGTGGTAGTGGTAATAATACGGTGGTAGTGTGTGTGTGTTAGTAGAGTAGGAGTAGGAGAAGTACGCTTACGATTCGAGTAAAAGGAAGGTGCCGTCGTCTCTATACCGATAAGAGAGTAGTGGGGAGGAAAGACTAACATTGAATAAAGTGGAGATGGAATTAGTGTAGTGTGGTAGTAGTGTGGTGGTGGTTGTGGTGGTGGTGGGTCAATTTTAAATCTTCCAGGAATTCAATGATTCATCGCAAAAAGGTGAGACAAATGTGTACGTATAACCTGCACGTTACCTGTTTATTGGAACCGAAATATGTGGGCGGGCGCACGTATTTAACAAGTTGTTTCCTCGGATTCTACAGATTTCCATAATTGTGTCTTGTATCGATTCATTTCAATAATTATTTTTCATATTTCTTGGTATAGATTTATTAATTAATATTAATACACATAATATATAATAAGATATGATATTATGCAATGTACAAAATTGTTATCATTAAAATAAGACTATAATAAAATGAAACGAGTTGAAATGAATGATTTGAAATGTTGTTGATTTCATTTAAGTAAAAGTTGAATATACACGTAAGGGATTGAGATCAAAAGTCAAACGTATACGAATTTCTTGTTCATTCCAAGCGTCCATTCAATCGTTGCGATCCATTCTCGTTTCTTATTGGACAGAAACGAGTAGTCACTGGTCCATTCACTCGACCGATGACGTAACCACGAGCGTACTACGCGTACGGAGTGGTGTAAGTCGGTGCAGGGCCGTCATCGCTAACTCTCTGATTCTGAATTGACCAGACGATGTTGTATATAACTACTATGTGTATTTATGTATATGTATTCATCTATGGATGAACACAAGAAACGAGAAGAAGACACGTGCAATCTGTGATAACCAATTTAACATCTCTCTCTCCCTCTCTATTTCTCTTTTTCGAATAAATGTTTACCACGAACTAAGAAGAAGAATCTTAAAGACTGATGTTAAGGTTTATTTATGGTTACGTGAACCTTTTATCGTTGATGATGACAACGATGACGATGATGATGATGAGATAAAAAAAAAAGAATGCTTTAATAAAGATATCACTAATTTATTTTATCATCTTACGCGTGTGTCTATTTATAAACGTTTTTAACTTATCTCGAGATAATATCTTCAATAATTATCAATACACACACACATATATATATATATAAATTAAAATAGGATTATAAAATAAATAATTTACGCATATAATAATATTTGTAATATCAATGTATGTGAAAATTGTGTAAGAAAAGAAATTCGATCATAGACGAGGCGAACGAGAAGATAACCCTTCGTGGAAATAACGAAGAAAACCATGAACTTGGACTTTTAAATATGTGTATGTGTGTGTGTTACTCAACTAGCGTAACTCGGCCGGCTATGAGTCACTTCCGAGTCAAGGATGTCACGATTTCTCACGAATGCTTGGAACTCGTAACACGCTTCGACGAATTAAATATACATTTCGATACATCATTTTTCTTGAACAAAATAAAAAATAAAATTAATCACGTAATTATTATGAAATAGAACAATTATACAATTATTGTATAAATGTTGTTTTTTCTTTTTTAACTTTAATTCCAGTACCAAGAAAATCAACTTTTTTTCCGAGTTGCGAGAGTTGAAGGAATACGTGAGTTCGATCAAAGAAATATTAACCTCGCACATATTTATTTATGTGTGTATATAAATGAGAATACTTAAGTTCGCAAAAGGGTTGCCTCGATCCAGTCGAATATTTCGCATAGCATGAGGTTCGTCGAACCTCATAAGACTCTCATAAGAGCAGGAGGTTCCTCTATTAGGATGCCTGGCATAACTTCTTTGAAGTTTCTATAAATGGATGCCTTCCTACTTACTTCCCTTCTATTTAAAACGTTTTGTATTGGTTGAAAGAGAGGACTTTTATGAATTAAAAAAGAATAAATATATATATATATATATATATATATATATATATAGAAAAAATAAATACAAGTACTACTTTCTCACACACACATACATACATACATACATGATTTTTCTTAAATAAAACCTGCAGAGACAGAATTTATCGTAAATAAAATCAGATCTAGAGTCTTATAGAAATTGGCTGCAAACGAAATATCTTGGCTTATCGTTAAGCTTTCGAGAGTTTAAATTAACCATTGCACGTCATTGAAAACTTGAAATTATCCAACTACACTTTCCAACTGTATGATACTTCGTGATACCTGTTTCTAAATCGAGATACACTTTAATCCAGTCTTTCTCAATTGAATCGAAAGAAAAAAGAAAACAAACAAAAAATAAATACAAATATTATAATTTAATTCGAGTACCAAAAACTATTTCAAATTGATTAAATCAATTAAAGAAGCGCCTGAGAGTATTTATATTCGATAAAATATTTCATTCGATGCATGATCAGTTATGACTTTGATAGGGGAGTAATAAGAAATAATTTATATCGATGCTTTACTCGATAGATATTATATCGATTATTTGGTATCCATTAACGTATATTTTACGGTCAGTTTTATTATCTTGTAAATTGCAAGCCCATGCTAAATAGTTTTGATTCATTTCGTTACGATGCAGTTGAAAGATCGATAAAATTCAACTTGCTCATGCATAAAAATATTTCAACAGAGAAAGAAAAAAGAGAAAGAAAGGGAGAGAGAGAGAGAAAGAGAAAGAGAAAGGGTGTCAACGTGAAAGGAATATTGAAAGGATTCTTCGAGAAAATAGATTTGATCGATCGATCGATCGATCGGTTCAATGATCGTGTGAATATGTTTTAAAGATTATCGTCAAGGGTATCATACACGATAAATCAATTAAAGTAATAACTTAGGATTTTAATATATCTCGAGTGTTAATAAAATAATATTACCGATATTAAAAAGTGTATTGTGTGTATCATGCATGTTGGTAACAAATATATCTTATCGGATTGGATGATGTCACACGCGTGAATTTAATAGATACAACAAAAATCAATTGGAATGATCGACTATTTTATAATCGAAACTTTATTTGTTTTTTATCTTTTTTTTTTTTTTTTTTTTTTTTAACGAGAAACGAATCATCTTCGTCATTGTCATTTATGCTTCATATCCTTTTTAGGGGATAATAAACTGTATCTAGACTTACGTGGACATGGGTAAACAAGAAAGACACCAGAGGCGGCACGAGCTTCTTATTATTTCACACGAGCATCGGAGACGTTTGAAATATGAATCATGCATTCTTATCGAGTAGTCACGAGTAGTCACGAGTAGTAGTAGTGCATACATTTCTACTTGCGTTTCGACGAGACGCGACAATAAAAAAACATTCAACTTAGTTAGCATATGGATTATTTTCATTTTTCTTATGATTAAATTTATCACGTATTATTGTAAATAATTAAGAAGAATTTTTATTATAACGGTAATTATTATTATAGTAACGAACGCGAGATCGTCTCTCTCAATATTATAATTTATAATTATATTATTATATATTATTATAATTATAATTATTAAATAAATTTAAAAAAAAACTTTAAAAAATCAAGTAAGAAATATATTAGGGGTACCGAAAAGTAATCAAAATTACTTCGATGAGTACACTCACATTTAGTTTATGTAACAATTTCCTTTACGTAAAGCAAAAAGCGTTAAAAAATGACGAACTAATTTTTTATTTATTTTTCAAATTTTTTTTCATTTGTTTTTTTTTTACTTTTCTTTTTTCTTTTGGTTATTAAATTTAATTAATTAATTTGTATTTTTGTTTTGTTTTCAATTCTATAAAACTTGCCAATGTTCGATTTAAAATTATTTACATAGATGTTATCGAATGATGTTGTTTTTAATCGTACGATCTTTTGATAGCTCGTAATAAATTTTCAAAATGCCAGATAAGATCGGAAGTTAGTATGACGATTCACCGATGAATCATATAAGTCTCTTCTCCGAAGATATGTAATTTTCTTCTTCTTTGCTACAACACAACTCTCCGTTAGGGAGTCGCACGCTTGCTTGCATTCCATTGGGGATTGGAGGAAAGAATGAATCATCCCATCTAGTCGATAAGACGCGTGATTGGTTGAGAGCAATCATTCGGTCATACTTTATAATATGTATATTTTTCATCTTTTTTATAGAAAAAAAAATATATATATATAACAAAAACAGGAAAACAAAAATAAATTGTATTCAATATAAAATATTTTGTATTCAAGAATGAAAATTTTTCGATATTTATCTTCATACGTCAATGAATTGTTGTTCGCATAATTTAAAAAGAATCAAACAACGGATCTACGACGTATGATCTTGAATTGTTTTTTCTTTCCTTTTATTTCTTTTTTCCTTTGAATATTTTTATCGCCTTTTAACTCGTAAGCGTGAGCAGCACGCGTCGTAACTCGACAAAATGAATGAATGAGCGAACAAATGAATGAACACGTAGTGAATCATTTACGGAGGAAGTTCAAGGTTACGTTATATGCACAGACACGTTCTCCCTTTATCGTATTATGCGTTATCATCAAGAAACGGCTAAAAAAAAATCATACTACTATTTAATACTTCTTACTAACTTCCTTTTTTCTCCCTAAATAACCTACAATTTGGAATAACCAGACGATAAAGTTTTAATTCAAATTGTTTATATATAATCTATATACCTACAAGCTGAACAAAATGTACGAAATGACATTTAAAACACATGGAATACATAAAAGTTATATATATATATATATACATAGGATTGTCAGGGAAAGTTCGTGCCGATTTGCCGGTAGGTGGCATAAAGTTTTTTTTGCTAAAAAATCTGAAAAGTTCTGAAAGGACGAAATTTTTAAGTTACCTATGAAGGTGGAGAAAGGTTGTGAAACAGAATAGCACTTATATATAATTTTAATATAATTAAAAATAAAAATATAATTAATTATATAAATAAATAAATAAAATTAATTACATAAAATAATCTATATATTAAATATAATATCATTAAAAAAAAATATATATATATCAAAAAACTAATATATCTAAAAAAAAATTAAATGCGTTGCGTTCAATCTTCTGTATATATATAGATTTATTGTAAATACGAAAAATAATAGATACTAAAATTTATGATAACACACATGGTTAAATAAATTCGAGACACGTGTGATCGTGTGAGACATGACTGAACCAAGAAGAAAAAAGAAATACAAAAAAAAAAAAAATAAAAAAGTCGAGCTCTTTCGTGACTGAAATTCCTTCGTGATTCTTTTGTGACTCATCCCGTTCACCAAAAGGGGCCAAAGCCTACTAACAACATGTATTATGAGAACGTCTTTTAACTCTTCTTCTTCTTCATCTTCTTTTTCTTTTTCCTTTTATTTTTTTTTTTTTTTTGGTTATATTCCCTTTCGTGCCACTTCGTGACCCTTTGAAATTCTTCGAGACAGGAATTATGGGGATTATTGTTTGTAATAAGAGTACCAAACAGGAGAACAAAGTTGTTTGAAAAGAAAACGGTCAAAATTATTTCGACATGAAACGCGCGTGTCGTGTCTTTGATGTAATTTTATTTTTCAATCTACAGAGAATGTACCAAAAGTTTTTAACATCATTTTCAAATACCTATATTAAGTACTTGTTTTTTTTTTCTTTTTTTCGAAATATAATAAAACTGTAAAACTAGGAGAGAATTAAATTCAATTCTAAAAATTTAGAAAAAAAGCATGACAAAAGAATAGGATAACTTTTATTTATAATAAAAAAAAAAAATAAAACAAAAAGAATAAATCTTTTTACCTGCCCGGTGATGTCTTTTCCCTTATCCCACTCATATGATTCGAGGAGCATGATTCAAATGGAAATTCGAGTCTCTGCTCGTCCTGTGAATTCGCAGACGACGAAACAGGAGTTGGGAGCTCGTTTAGAAATGATTTACGATCGTGTTCCAGTCTCCTTTTATTATTATAATAATAATATAAAAAGGTATCGCTAGATGCACGTGTTTGGTAAAACGTCGAAAATGTATGAAACGAGGGGGGGGGGGGGAAACAAAAGAAAAAAAATTATAAGAAAAATGAGCTTTCAATTAGAATGATTATATTCGGATCGATTTAGTATCCTTTGTTGAATATGTCAGACGTAAATTGTTGCAGAAAATAACAAAAAAAAATCTTTTTAAGTTTTTGAATTATTCTCAAAATGGAGGATACAAATGATTGATTGTATTGTGATTCAAAAATTCATTCGAAAATAATTCAAGATTTTAAAATATCATTTTTAATCATTCTTAAACACCATTATAAAGAATAAGTTTAGTTTCTGTATATATATATATATATATATCTTTCTCTCTTTCGTTGGTTACATAAGACACGATCCTTAATTACATTCGTCGATATAGTGGAAAGACAAAAAATAGTATAAAAAAAAAAAAAAATATAAAAATAAATGAAAAAAAAAAGTATTCCGTGGGTGTTGCTAATCAAGAACGGCGCCACTCGAGCAACCTATCAACACAACCTGTGATTCTTGAGACTCGCTGATAAAAAAAAAAAAAAAAAAATTTGCGGAAGAAACGCAAAAAGATTTGACGAGTAGGAAAAAAAAAGAGAAAGAGAAAGAGAAAGAGATAGCAAAAGAGAGAAAGGAAAATGTGTGGCGAGAAGAAACGAGATCTGTAAACTACGATGTAAATGACCTCCGTCACGCTCGATTACGTCAGTTATCCTGATATGTATTTATGTATACACACATATATGTATATATAAATATATATATATGCATGGGTATCTATCCTATGTGCATCTGTATATGAACATATGCGAATGCACTTTTGCAAGGAAACGTATGGTGAATGCGTAATGCGATACTCGGGAGTGAAATTGTTAACGTCATTTGTCGTCGACGATAATAAGAAATTCCAACTAAACGGAAATACGATTTCCGTTTGCTACCAAATCGATCATATCGAGTACGAATGTTGAAATAAAGTAATTCTATCGATTAATATTATACGAGTTTTACAGCGAGTAACACACAGATATATTATTAATAATATTTCAATATTAACATTAATTTTTAATACAAATATTACGAATACTTTTATAATAAGTATAGGTAGGTACTTTTATAATCGTAAAAAAAAATATTTCAATTAAAAGAAGATATTCATTTCAACCGATCATTTTATAGTATACTCTATTTAATTATTCAAGCAGAAAAAAACGGATTGATAGTTTAATCCTAAAGGAGTCTTACAAGTACCTACCTAATCGTTTTAATGCTACTCAGGCATGCGGAAACGCAATGGCGCCGGAAGTGGTCGATTCCACTGGTGCTTTGCCTCTTGTTCTCTCTCTCTCTCTCTCTCTACTCTTTTAATTCGATTTGTATATATACACACACACACATATGCGAACATTATCATCTTATAAGTCTTCGTATTGTTTGAATATACATTTTATTTTTGACAACTCCTTCTCTTCTAGTCAAACATACTCGATTTATTCGTAATGGGTTTTTCGTTTGTCATCAATCGCAAAATCATTCACGTTTAAAGTTTAAGTTTTCTTTACTTCCAATTGTTTTGTTTTATTAATTTTTATTTTTACAAAGTAAATGCATAGTCGTACTATGCTATTATGTATTACGAAGTGGCAGCTACTACTACTACTTTTTCTTCTTCTTCTTCTTCTTGTTTTCTTGGAAGAAACAAATACTGGACATGGTCGGTAGTAGTTTCGAGCACCCACTAATACTTTTTACGAGTATTTGCTATGTGTTTTCGACGACTGCCAAGTGCGAAAGTACTTTGAGCTTAGATGGGTTTTCTTTTCTCTTGTCATTTCGTCATTTTTTCCCCCTCCTCCTCCTCCTCCTCCTCATCTTCTTCTTCTTCTTCTTCTTCTTCTTCACCACCGGTGCTTTTTCAACGGATATATCTTCTTTGCCACGTAAAGAAGAGAAACTTTTTATTCGACATCGTGTAAAAATAATTAGAGAAATTTGCTTCGAGCAAACTGAATGAGATTTAAAGGCCCTATACTACTGCTCTTTTCTCCAGTTAAAAGTAAAAAAAAAGTCTTTGAACTCTTCTTCTTCTTCTTCAAAAAAAAAAAAAAAAAAAAAAAAAAAAAAATAAAAAGAAATGCTAATTTATACATATACATCCGCCGTTGGTTCGCGTATTTAAACGTTGAAACCAAAAGTAACGTTGTTTAAGTTTATATTAAAGAAGATATCGTAAAAAAAAAAAAAAAAAAATAAAAAAAGATATTCGTGAAAAGTGAAGGATACAAAATCGGATTCTCCATGTTGTTTCTTATGGAAAAATTTTTTTTTCTTTTTTTTTTTCTTCTGTCCAAATAAATAATTGGATAGAACGTAATTAGTAACGAAAGAAGACAAATTTATTTGTTCAAAGTTCATTCGAAGAAACGAGTAGAGACGAATATGTACATCGACAAAATATATGCTTGATGTTTGAGAGATTATGAAAAAAACAAAAAATACAACAGAGAGAAAGAAGAAGAATATTTTATATCTGTTGAAATTAATTGAAAAAAATATTTAACGACTGGTGGTAACTATTAAAATATTATTCGAACAAAGGTCCAACGATACAGCGAGCTGTTTAAATTTATCTTGTTTTATATTTGTTAAATTTGTTTCTCGTATCACAATAAAAGTAAAAAAAAAAAAAAAAAAAAAAAAAAAACCAGATAATCCTCACGACGAAAAAAAAAATAATACTTTTTTTTTTTTAAACGATTCAATGTGACAGACTGCAGATTAAAATCTATGAAAACAAAAAAAAAATATAACCAGGCGAATATCGAGGTCACGGTCAAAATGTTAAAACAAAAGCCACGCTTTACGAGTTGGTTTATTTTTTTTCTTCTTCTTTTTTTTAAGAGCAAGGACGATAAAATGACGTTTAATTATAGTTTTAATCCTAGAAAAATATCGCGATTCTCTATCTCCTTTCTCTTTTTCTTTCTCTGTCGGCTTATTTCCCGAGTTTGTCGGTTAAAACACGTTACGCCTTGGTGATGAGAATTTATAGAGGAAATCGCTAATTGAACTGCTCGTAAATCGTTACGAAATGCGACATATTCGTCTCATCCGGTCATATATAGCACTTTATATACATATCCCAAGTATATGATGAAGAAGAAGAAGAAGAAGAAGAAGAAGAAAAGGGAAGGAAGAAGCACAAAAACTAAAAAAAAAAAAAAAAAATAAAGCAAATCAAGGCAAAACAAAATGAATAAAAAAGAAACACAAAGGAAATGTTAAAAAAAAAAAACGGTAGCCTAATTAAAAGATTTTTCTGAGATACCGCGCTGATTGTCTTGGACGATGGTAAGAGTTGGAGTCAAAAAAAAAAAAGATCCAACAAACGCTGTAATGTGTCATTAAAAAAAAAAAACTAATTTCGTATTGTTACGTGCAATTAATGATACTTTGGAAGATAGGATATGAGGGATTAATTTGTATAAAATTCACGTGGTTAATTCGTTACATGAAAAAAATAATCGAAAAAAATATCCTTATCCCGAATAAGGTCGAAGGTGAACACATATCACGTGTCTTCCTCCTTCTCATCTTCTTCTTCTTCTTCTTTTTCTTCTCGAGAGATCTTGTATTAAAAAAAAAAAAAAAAAAAATTAATTAAAAAAAAAAAAAAAGAAAAAAAAACAAAGATAACCAGTAAATAAGAGAAAACGTGCGATACTAATTATCAACTTAACGAGAATTCGCTGCAAGGAGTATATATCGTTGCAAACTATAAGTCTATTAAAACATGATCGATTTTCTTACTCGACAAGGTCATTCGCGTGCTTCTTCTTCTTCTTCTTCTTATAATTCTCTTTCTCTATCTATTTTATCATTAATTATAATTACACACATCTTCCTTGAGATCGTCAAATACCATAGAAGATAGATAGATAGATAGATAGATAGATAGAGAGAGAGAGAGAGAGAGAGAGAGAGAGAGAGAGAGAGAAAGAAACACACGAGCGCACTATTAATAATTAATATTATTTATACGGTTACGGTTGGACAGAACTCGTAATTAACGCTTGTATCGATTGACCAATTGGATAAATTCAACGAAATATATTTCTAACTTATATATCGTCCGATGAAAAATATTGCCTTTTAAAAGAAAAAAAAGGAAAAAAAAAAAAAAAGAGAGAGAGGATATTTGTAAGTGTCACTACTCGGTAATAGTTGAATAAATTCGATCTAAATACCTTTATGCTAGTAGCTCTATTAATCAATAGCTCGAAGCAAAAATATCTATCGTTTATGTCATAGATAGATGAAAGAAAAATGAATACTAGAAAATTCTTCTCTCTCTTTGAACCGATTTCAAAGTGAACTGAATCAAAATGCATTCCAGTCTAGGTCGTTACCTAGATATATAAGCCAGTTACCTATAAAACTATACTCAATTTTAGTGCCAACATTTTATTGAACTTGTATACTAATTCATAATAAATTAACAAAATATTCGATATTCAATTTCAATGAATTTAGATTTGTTTTAAAATATTTTGTGTATATATATTCGTGTTCCAACAAAATACTTAGAACTCTTATTATACAATTCTAAGTATAACCCGTGTTTAAGTATAATGTATGAAAGTTATGCTAGCTGTACAAATCTACCCAGTCATAACTGAAAAAGATCGTGCGTATTATTTCTATGTCAACGGAAATTTGATTCGATGGAACTTAATATATCGAAATTAGATGCCAAGAAAGAGGGCCTAAGTGTAAACTTTAAAGATTTACTGACTGATGATATCGTATTAACAGAAGATTAGTAGTGTTACAACTTTCGATGTCTTGTACTATAAAATTGTTAATTTAGGGATGTTTTAATACTGAATCTAAGCCAAATCGATTGTAAACGCCAAGTTGCTTGTCACAATAACGTGATCTATATAAATGAACATCATAAAATCATGTTTCTCATTTTTATTTTATACTTATATTAATTATTATTTATTTTGAAAAATATTATTAGTGCTCTTGGGATATTTTATTCTATGACTATAATAAATTGTGAGATTGAACAAAAATTAATGTGCATTATGTATATATATATACATGTATATGTGATCGAATTTAAAAGTTAAAGTCGACTTAGGATAATTAAAAGGATCACGTATGACGCACGACAACGAATGTATAGTAATACTTGTAACTCTTTCGTTCGTTCCCTAAGTATTAGCAAGCTGGTCCTCAGCGTTGTGTTGTAATTACTATCATAACTATGTCTCTCGGCCGTCTCAGTCGTGAACCATTATGACCACAGATTAAATGCATCCGGTCTATAGTTTTAACGCGTTGCTTGTTTTTCGACAAAGTTCATCACCTATTTCAAATGATTTTTTCTTTCCCTAAGTAAAATATATTTTCTAATTTTGTTCCCATCGTAGAATATTTTTCTACAATAAATCGATTGGATCCTTTGTTTGTTTGTTTGTTTTTTTTTTCCCCTTATAATTTTTTCAATGTCCACGTCGAATTTTATTTTATCGTTCGCATAAGAATTAATAAAATATTATTTTATACGTTTTACGTTTCAGCACGAAATTTTCGCGATTTATTTTGTGAAAAATGGAAAGTATAAATATAAAAAAAAAAAAAAAAAAA
This sequence comes from Polistes dominula, assembly GCF_049000335.1. Lineage (NCBI taxonomy): Eukaryota > Metazoa > Arthropoda > Insecta > Hymenoptera > Vespidae > Polistes > Polistes dominula. Next base: position 5,287,359 of record NW_028300963.1, read on the forward strand.
AGAGAAGAAAAATACGAAGAGTAGAAAACGCGCTGAAAAGAGAGACGCCCACGGAGAGCGGATGCTGGGTCGACAGGGTCACCTCTCTCGACAAAATGAATCTTTTATGCCTCTCGCAGACTCGCCTTTACGACGATCTCACTGACTCCTCGAGAATGTTCCGATTCGTTCTTTCAAATTTCATCTTTTTTTTTGTTTGTTTTCAAAAGAACCTAATCCCACGAATATCGAGCTTCGGGAGGATTAACCTGAATAATCTTTCGTGCTTAATTACCAATCATTGATTTATCCTCACCCACGTGATTTATCCTTTACCGTAAAGAGTGCTATACTATTATAAAATTATATATATATTTTTAATTTTAATCAATTAATCGTTATTATAATTTATTTTTGTTCACATTGTAAAATTAATGTAAAAGTCTATTGGAACTTCAGAATTGTTCTATTCATTTTATTTGATTATATTTTCTTTTTAATTTTTGATATTAATCAAATAATGTAATCTGATATTCAAGATGGAGGACATCCCTCTTTTCTACACGAACGTATCATCAAAGGTATTCGAAAAGAAGCATCGCAACATCTCTTACAAAGAGAACACCACATTGATATTAATGTCACTCTAACCGACACCGAGCGTCCGTTTAATGATAGTGATCGTGGCACGAGCCACCCTATTATTCATTTCATTATCCAATTCAATGGCAGACTCGTTCTTCTACCTTCCATTAACTTCATATTTTTGAATCTAATCGAATTGTTTATCCTCGTAAATATTGGAAATGGATTTTTCCGAACTACCTAATCATTTTATTGTCTTCGCAAAACAATTCTATGGTTTATGGTTCGAGATACTAAAGAAATCAACAGCTGTGAAGAATTATGGCGAAGAGCCAACAAAAAAAAAAAAAGAGGAAGAAATAAAAAAAAGAGGGAGAAATAAAAAACAAAATAAGGGGAATACATAAGATATACATGTATTATTTTTCTACTCTCTTTTATCTCGAACACGAGACGGTCACGTTCATGGCCACACGAAGAAAAAATTATGCATATATACATATACATATATATATATGTATATATATTTATCTCCCACGTGACACGATCAAGTTACAACTAAAACAAAAATACGCATCTATCAAAAATATACAAATATATATATATATATATTTTTTTTTGATTTATCTATTTATTTTGTATTATTTTTTCTTTTTTCTTAAACAAAAAAATAGCAATGCAATTTGTTTGCACGATATATGCAAACAGTATTCGATGCGATACATCTCTTGTATCTTGGTAAGCAGCAGCAACATATAAAGTAAATATAGGAATAGAACTGGCTCTTATCCAATCCCTTAATACCAGAGAAATGTTTAGTTAAGTTGTTGCGTAAACGAGAACGATTTACTTCAGATTCGAAAATTGCATTTTCATCCAATTTTCATTAGCATAAAATATGAATTTTATTATTGCAATATTAAACACGTTTGGAAATTCTTTTTAAGACAATTCGAATCGCATCTGTTTATTACATTTTTTCTTATTAATATGATTGAACTATTTAACACTAGATATACCACCCCATTTTTAGTATACCTATTTCAACCACACTAGTCAAAATGACTGATGTTTAAACGCTTAATTATTTACAGAAATCAAATGTTACATGAATTAATAATGGCTCGTCTGGTATATCTAGTGTTAAATTATAAACAATGACAAATTTTACATATAAAAGTTTCCACCTAGATAAGCCACGTTTGATAGATGTAAAAAATAAATTTAGGCAATAAAGTTCAAATGAAAAATGGTTAAAAGGAATTACACACGTACTCTTGGATCTAACGTAAGATTCATATAACAAATAGGTTTCGTAAGGCGACGACGACGAGGACGAGGACGAGGACGTGGACGTGGACGTGGACAGTAAAGAAAATTACGTAGACGTTGTAATAATGAAAATGGCCGCAGTGGTAGGACCGTTAGAACGATTCTCAGGGATTTCTTAGCGGTAAGCTCGTACATATAGCTTAGAGAGTTATGCGGCTTATCGCTAAATCGGGAATGTGCCATAAACGTTGTGTCGTCTGTAGACGATGTCCATGTGAGGATAATCTTATACCTATACCAGAAGAAGAGAGTCAATGCTTTCTACGACGATTTATTTTCTAGCGGTAGAGAGTCGTAAAAGAATACTATAGTAAAATCCAACTATTTCTGTCTTTTTTTTATTTCTTTCTTACTTTAGTGTTTCACAAGTTGCATGAAGGAAAAGATGAGAATTTTGATTAGTGAACATAGTCTAATGGGATTGTATTTTTCTTTTTTTTTCTTATCGTTTTCTTTTCTCTTGGTTTCAATAGGTGAAGGTACACAGGTAAAGTTGAACATGTCAGGTTAAAGTGTAGAAACGTTTTTTGCATAATAATAATAATTTTTCTATAATTATTATTCCAAAGACGTTGCTATTATCTTACCTTCGTATGAAAACCCGAAAAGAAGGTACGTCGTGGGGCTGAATACGACGACATGTTGATCTTGTTGACGACCATGGTCATGGCAATTCAAGAATGAATCCCTCTCTCTCTCTCTCTCTCTCTCTCTCTCTCTCTCTCTCTCTCTTGCTCTCTCGGTCTCCTTTCCTTTCTCTGAGATCCACGTGAAAATCGTTGGGGGTGGGGGGGCACACGTTTGGTTGTTCAACTTAAATCGATCATCCACTTGGACGTAGTTCTATTTGCTGCTAACCCCTTTTTTTTTTGTAATTTCCTATATTTAAACTTCCAATTATCACGCACGTTTCTTTTCCAGGTTGCACTGGCAAAGTTTAAAAATAAGCATCGTACTTCCCGTCGTTGATCATATTTAAAATCAAATAAATCGAGTTCGTGTAGAAACGATAAACAATATAATATGATAATACATTCGTCACGCACGAATATGTATTTGATTTTTAATCGAGAAAATCATTCCGACGATTGTTTAAATAATAATCGTGTTGCCAACAACGAAATATAAAATCAAACATACCGAATTTCGATTTGATTGATTAATTACAAATATACCATACAATTTCGTATTATTTATAACTTTCCATAACTTGTTTCTATTTTTATTTTTAATTCTATCCACATGAAAAAAAAGCTCGTAAACCCCGTTGATGAGAAATGAAAACGATTATACGAGAATACCGAACATGCCAACGGACACGCTCCAACTGAACTCGAACGTACCTTACTCTGCCATTTATAGGTCCCCACTACTGTTTTAAACAACCAATCAGAATATTGCATTTGTTGACGGCGCGTTATACGAAACATCGAACGAAACTTGTTCGAGTATCTGTTGTGTTAGATTCAACGTAACCTTCGAACTCGATGGGACGTGTTCAGTTAGTCAAGAGTAAGGGTAGGGATAGAACGACGATCATTGGAAGATTCTTAAGCGTCGCGACGCGAGAACTCCTTGTGGTAGGGTGAGAAGAGGCTGGAACAGGCAATAGTTGATGCCACTTCTCGACGAATCGTGAAACTTTCGTAGAACGATTCACTTCTTTCGATAGATCCTCTTTGTAAACTTATTTACGATCGATCTATTCAACATTATTCAATATACATTTAAATGTAAACAATTGTCGGTACCATTTTCTATCATTACAGAGATTCTATCTTTATTTTTCAGTAAAATATTTTGCAGAAAATAATTGAACAATACTTTTTCAAGATTCGTGTTTAATCGTTAAGTAGAGAATGAAGAAAATTGTTCATCAACTTTGTTTTCCTCGTTATTTATTGTTATATGAAACTTTAATTTCTCGTCTATCATTAATTTGATTGCCTTGATATAAGATAATTATTATATTTCTTAATACGTGTTAATTTTATGCGAATCATGAATTATGCATTCAAATGATGAATATAATCGTTGATCGGTATTTTGAAATCGATTATTCTCAATTTAGAGACTTGTATTACGTAAATCCGAAACGGATTTTCCGAATGATATTAAAAAAGACAAATAAACTGACAGTGAGTAAGGAGTTATCTTAATTTTTTGTTGACGTCACAAAGAAAGGCACATATGGGTTCACGGGGAACTTCCAATTTCTGAGTAAAACTCGCGGAGATGTTGAGGACCGGCAAAGAGGGTTCTTCTGCTTGAACAGCTGTTTTGATAATCCACGGCACGAAGAAAGAAAAAGAAAGATTTACGTTAAAAGGGGTCAAACACTTGCTTACGTAGAATCTTATACTTCGATGTTAAGATTCTTACGAACTTAAGCGAAATTCGAGCGGAAAACGATTTTGTTGAGGTTAGCAACACGTGAGAGTTCGAGCAATTCGTATAAACGTGACGAAATAAAAAAAAAAAAAATAAAAATAAAAAGAAAGAAACTAACAACGCAAGGGCTAATAAACGGTAACACGCGTTCATTGAGCTCGAAAAAGAAAAAAAGGAAAAACAGAAAAATAATGACTCAAACGTTAAGTGTCATCGCTCTTATTTTCTGTATAAAATTGATTTCTTCGTAAAAATGAAATCTATAGAAATAGAAAATGTAAAGAAATGACCAATTTTTCTATGAAAAGATAAAATAAAAATATTAAATATACTGATCTAAATTTCTACAGAAAATGATACTATAAGATATCAATGACTCTTAGCTCTCTACTGTGAAAAAATATAATTTTATAAGAAAACGAACAAAAAAAAAATATTTTCGTAGTATAGTAAAGATAATTAATAATGTCTACATTCTAAGTATAATAAAAATACAAAGTTATAAGATAAAATATATATATATGAGTATAATTTGACATGAAACTAAAAACTATATTTTCTTTTCATTAATATTTTCTTTTCATCATCCTAATTTGTTTTTCTATGGTGGGTTCCTATTCCTATACGACGAGCTATGAACTTTGACAGTGTAAATCAAGTGAGAAAATAAGAGTGGCGAAGGAATCGGCGTCGCGACGCAATTAATTTCGACGAAGTGCGATGATGATGATGATGGAGCCTTCTCCGGTACTATTTGTGACTTCGCGAGAAGAAAACGATGCTATAGAAGACGCAGAATCGGTGAAAGAGTAAGAGAGAGGGAGAGAGCGAGAATAAAAAATACAAAAAATACAAAAAAGGAATGAAAACAAAAAAAAAAGGATTGCGCTCGAACGCTGTACTCTTTGGCGACGCACAGTCGCGTGTATATTTATCCAAACCAGCCAAACTCTACTACTAACTGGTACTTTGCGACAACTTTAATAAGAACAACTACGATCATTCTATTATTTACCCCTTACTTCCTATTTTTACTTTTTTTTTTCAAGCTGTTACTAACCCAAAAAATGTTTTTTCTTCTTCTCTACGATTTATTGCTAACAAAATATCTCTTCTATCCATTGTTTTTTTTTTTAATACTTTGGAAATTTGGGTTTTTTTTCCTCCGTATATAATTAAAATAAATAATCTCGAACAAATCTTGTATGTTTCCTAATTTATATTACTTTTGAAAAATTTTGTTTTTATTTTGTTTTCTTCCTATGTAATTAAAATAAACACTCAAAAGTATCTTTTATGTTTCCTAATGTATATCAAGTTTTTACAACAATATTTATTGGTAAGACGATTTTTATTGTTGAATTATAGTGAACGAGAGATGTCTTCCATCTTTGTGAATTAATAGAATCGTATTATAGAAAGAGATCGTACCTAACAGCCACTTAAATTTAACTTCGCCTAGAGAAACCAGTTGGATCAAGGACTCGTGGCTTTTTGATTGGCCGGTTGAAGACAATCGAGATGATGATGATGATGATGATGATGATGATGGAGACTACTATGACTGACAACGCAATATTTTATTTTACTGTTATTTTTTCAAATTTATAAGAATAATTTAGAAAATAAATGTCGAGAAATATAAGAAATAACATTTTTAGCAAAATTACTCAAACTTTAATTATAAATTATTATCATTAAATAAGTATTATAATTGATTAATGAACAAACTGTAAAAAGGTTCATTCGAACAATTTATTCATACACATTTTTGGAAATAAATAATAAATAACATTGCACACATACACAAGAAAAAGAAAAAAAAATATGAAATAAAATAAAAATTGAGAATAGAATTGGCTCGATGAAACTTAAAGAAAAAAGATCGGTAGCGAAGCGCAATATTAAATTGCTCGAAGAATAATACGAAAAAGAGATAGATAGGAAGAGAAAGATAAGTGAGCTGAGGTATTCGATAAAGGATGAGAATGAGACACGAAGATCGTTAATGGCACATAATTCACGCGATGAATGCGAATTACTCCCCGTTGGCTGTAATTTTCTTCCTTCTTTTTTTCTTTTTTTTTCCTTTTTGTTTTTTTCTTATTCCTACATCTCGGGAGCCATCTGTTTACTTATGTAATGATTGTGCAATAATTACCGATCTTTAAGCAATTTACTGCCTTAGGCGCTACCGAAAGAATCTTGCCAACAAAACAAAAAGGATTTAACATACTCGATCGACTTCTTCTTCTATTTTTTTTTATTTTCATTTACATTGTTCTAAGGTCAACAAATATCAGCATCTGTTTAGAAAGGTCAAACATTTCTAATAAATTGACCTATGAATAAATTTCATCTCGATAGAAAAACTCGTCAGAAATTTCATATTTTTTCTTCATTTCTGATTTCAAACGGTGTTATATTTCAATACTAAATATTTTATAATAAACGTTCTGATCTAAACAATTTATCCACATTTCGGACAAAAAAAAAACAAAGTGTAGAGAACTACAAAAGCATTTCAGATAAGATACTCTTTCAAAAGTTTCAAGTTCCGGGCTTGAGTTTAGTGTCATACAAATTCAGAGGCCAGATATATAAATCAAAATTAGCGTAAAGATTTAACGAATGTGTGTGTTTGTTCGGAACGAGTCTAAAATGGTTAATGGTTCAATTGTTTGGGTCAGTTCACGCAATAAAATATTAGTCACTCGTAAGTTTGTGAATGAAAAAAGGACTATACTTTTAAGGAGTTTCGATTCTATTCAGTTGAACACTTAAATATGTATATGCACATACGTATATGATCGTGGGTTATTATTTAATTCGATTAATGAATCCAATAGGTTGACCTTGGAATAATTTCGAGCATTCATACCGACTAATGAAGTTTCGAACCTTCAACCCACGCACTATTCAACCTTACAAATGTATTTTTTGTAATTTATCAAGTTAAAATCGATTAACGCGTATTACCTCGTGAGAACGAATCAACATCTTTCTGTCCTACACACGCGTTTTTTTTTATCTTCTTGTTGTTGTTTTTTTTTTCTACTTCATTGTAACACAATAAGCTAATAATAAACGTTTGCTTTGTAATATTTCCCGAGTTGTTCTTCCCCTTCCATCTCCTCTTCTTCCTCCTCCTCCTCCTCCTCCTCCTCCTCCTCGTAATATTCCGTAGGTAATTTCTCAGGACTGTCCATTTCCTCTGGGAAATAATCAGCGATTACCTTTTGTACTTCATTTTGGTCTTCAGTTGCAAAGTATGGGTTGATACCAGCAAATGCTAAAAAAGCTTCTTCGTTTATCTTTTTAATGACAACTACGAAGATTTCTATCGTTGCCTTCTTCACCTTTTAATTAATTCATTAATTATAATATTTATTTACATATATATATATATATATATATATATATATATATATATATATATATATATATGTATGTATGTAATAATACAATTTTATTGTTTCTAACTTTTCTTGTAAATTCTTCAGGACTGTTGGCTATTTTTCTAGCCAATAAAGGTTCGTCGATTGAAAATGCAGCAAAATATTCGATAGCCTCCGAATAATGTTCAAATGCATTCTTTAAATCGTCCGGTTTTTTTGCCGAATATTTAAAAGCGCAAAGCGGCGGGGGTGGTTTTGGTACTTCGTAGGGATGATTTTCAGCCATGTATTCAGGGAATAACGTCATGAAAGCATGGACTTTGCTTCTAGCCTGATATTTAATGAAATAGTTTAAGTAGATGCTAACAAGTTAAGTTAAATTGATATTAAGTTGATACGTGATCGTTTATTATTCAATTTTGAATAATTAGAAGGTAAGGTATACATGTTGAGGTGCCCAAATAGGTGGATCGATTCTATATAAATCTTCTTCGTTTTCAGGATCAGGCTCGTGAATGTAAATGTATCTTTCCATGTATGTACCAACAATAGAATGTCTAGGTGTTTCGAGTAAATTTCCAACAATTGTTTTTCTATGAGAATGGCTTTGCAATAAATTATGAAAAAATCTTTCAACATCGTTTATGGCTCTTACTGGACACTTTTCTTTATCTATAATTTCTGGACAAGTGTGGGGATAAGGAACAGGCCATTCATGTGGCGGTGGTCTACTTTTTAATCTAATAGCCAAACATTTACCATCGGTCAAACCTATAAAATCCAAAATTGTCAATCATAGTAATTACAAAATCTCCTAATTAATAATTACCTATCAACAGTTCTTCCGTTATTTGAATATCACTCTCAACTAACATTTTTTTAATAATTTCATCGTCAAGTTGAATTTTCTTTTCTTCTTGAACGTCAAAAATTTGTCTAAATAAATCACGAACCAATTCGGTATAGGGCTGACATTGCATTTTGATCTTTGGATGGCCTTGTTCATCTCTAAATACCCATGGATACATCACGACTATCATTAATTCGCAAAGTTCCAACATCATTTGTGCCATAAACGCTTCGTACTCTTTCTTCTTCTTAGCATCTTCCTCAGCCTTCTTCTTATTTTCGATTGCTTTCCTTTGAAATATTCGTCGCGTGTTCAAATAAACGCGTTAAATAATCATTTCTATTCGATCAATTAAACAAAGAAAAAAATCTCAGGCCCAATTAGATGAAAACATTTTATTCTCGTTAAAAAAACAAAAAAAAAACAGTAAAAAATTGCTGTATTACCTAATGGCTTCCTCTTTTTGCCATTTGACTTCTTCTTCGGGTCCACGTTGGTCAACGGACATTTGCCAAGCTGGTGGAATTTCTTCCTGAACCCTATGTACCTCGGCCAATAAAATTCTATACAATTTAGGTGCGTTGGCACCGAACACCAAATTCACCATTTTACCATCCTGAATAAACAACCAAACCGGTTCGCTATAACCGCGAAATCTTGCAAGATCTTCGATCTCATCGTTCTTTGCTATCGCATAGTTTATCATTTCACCGGCTACTTCCATCTTGATCTTTCGTAGGAGACTGATCATAGCCGCACAAGGTCCGCTCCATTCGCTATAAACGTCAACTACTATCAGACCTGGCCGATTTAGCAGCTCCTGCCATTCCTCCTCGGTGTTGACCTCGCTCTGGAGTGCGACCGCTCCTTTCTTGGCTTTCGCCATTACACATACACATTTAACAACGCCCTTTCAAACGTTAACCTCTTTACTTTTCCAACCTTTATTTCAATCTTTTTCCTTTTTTTCCTTTTTTTCTATTCGCTTATTCGATTACAATCAATGTTCATACGTTCTTTCAACAACTATGTTTTTTTTCTACTTTTTACTCTTTTGCTTTATTTTCTTTTTCCCGATAACCTATTTTCCTTTTCCCAAATTTTATTTATTTAAACTGACCATTCGTTTGTTTATATATATATATACTAGGATGTTCCGATCACACGTACTGCATTTTTTTATATAAAGATATATCAAATCGTTTCTCATTTGATTATTTGATCGTTATGGCACCAGATAAAAAGTCGCCATCTTTGATATACGTTTATGTTACTCGTATCCTGCCGGTAAAGACAGAAACAGCTAAGAAGAAGCAGAAGTAGAAGAAGAAGAAGAAGAAGCAGCAGCAGAAGCAGGAGGAACAAGTTAAAACAAAGAAGAAGAAGAAGTAAAAGAAGGAAAGATCGAGGGCAGAGATAAGCTCGTTTGAATCTTTGGTACATCCCTTACATACACACACACACACATACACATATATCTACTTCTTTACATCCTGAGTACAACTTTTGACCGTACTTAATTCGTCTCGGACTTGCGATAATTAGTCAGCCGAGAGATGATAGCAATTCAACGTCTTCTCGTTTGATAGACGAGAAAAGCGAGGAAGAAATTTACAGCCTGCCTTATGTTTCACACGGTTGCTCTCACCGATCCTTCTATCCACATATGCATACGTATGTGTGTATATGTTGTATAAACGAGAGAGAGAGAGAGAGAGATAATAATTAATCACGACTCGTTACACAAGTCGCTTATGAATGATTTATAAGTTGACCTTTAAAGAATAACAAACCGATTTCACGAAAAATAATTCGTCGTTGATCTTTTAACGACCCACACGTTTCAATTTTCTTTAACTTTCATCGATTTGATTTATTTATTTCTTATCTTTATTATTTGATATTTTTTCTTTTTGTTCTTCATCTTCTTCTTCTTCTTTTAATTCTTCTCTCGATATCGATTAAAGTTTATGTTTCGAGAATCGAATAATAAGAAACGAACACTTGCATATCACGTGAATGGAATTATTTTCTTTTCTTTCATCTTGAATAATATACATTTTCTAAGCGTTCGTTAAATCGTCAAATGTTGTGTCCGTTAATCGTTGTGTTACATCACGCGAATTATGTATGCACGTATTAAAATATATATGTATGTATGTGTATATGTGTGTATGTGTATGCATGCACCTACTGGCTCGTAATTAACGCACGGAAATAGACGCAAGGCCGTTACTAATTTAGTTATTTCAATCACTTTCGATATCCGTCTTGATTAATGATCACGATGATCTTTCTAAATGCTGTTATTTTATCTTTCATATTATTGCTTTGAAATTATTTCTCTATGCTAATTGTCTTTTTTTTTAATTCTATCTTATACACAATTAAAATGTCTATAAAATTATTTCTTAAAGATTGACAATCAATATTATTTAGCTTTTTTTTTATTTAATTTCATTTATTATTTTTTTTTTGTTTAAATGTACGTGTCAAAGCATTTCGTAACATTGTAAAATAACATCTCAAATTTCGCACAAATACCTGACTGTTTACGTGAAATAAATGTGACGAAACTAAACCAGAAGTAAAAACATTTTGCAAAGGTAGCAAAATTTGTACGAAGAATATCTCGCTTAAATAACAAAAAAAAAAAACAAAACGTCAGACGATATCATTTTCTTTTCCGTCTTTAGAAAAGGATGGAATTATTTTTTATTCTCTTTTTTCAACGTTATGAATTTTCCCTGTTAAAATTGAATCGATTTTCTTGACCCAGTTTAGAAAAACACTCAGAGGTTTTTTTTTTCTTTTCTTTCTTCTTCGTTGCTTAGGTAAAGATGTCATTTCGTTTCGTTGAAAAATTTCTACAACTCAATTTTCTTCATGTTCATCTAGTTTATGAGGTTTCTGTCAATCAACGATTAGATTGACGACGCTGGAGCCAACAGCGTGTAATGGACTTTACGATCTTCATTGACGCTGTTGTCAAGAATGTGTATGATTTCTTCCAATGAGTCTAGACTAAGATTTTTCCTCTTCTTCATTTTCTGTATTTTTCTTTAACCTGGATACAAGATAGATTAAAGGAAAAGATAAAAGTACAGAAATAAACGATAGACATTGAGATAATTATAAGAGACACTTGGAATAAGTTTTACGAGAAAGATCTCACACGAGAGAAGAGCAAAAATGAACGGACAACTATAAAAACAAATACTTAATAACGAAACGAGCCCAACTAGAATTAACGTTAGACCGTATTTGCATTGGTCATTAAAATTAAACGCTTGATTTTTTATCAACAATGACGAGAGAATCCTACGAATACGATGTTCACAAATTTAAACTACGATACGAGCTTTGTTAAATCAATTTTATCGATAAGATTGGAGTTGATTTCATTTGGAAACATATTTTGAATTATTTATGAACTTATTTCGAGATTACGTTACGAATGATTTATCGTCTCATTGGTGTATCTATAATTTATTCTAAATAAGAGATATATAAAGAGTATGTATTTTCTTGCAATTGAGTCGTTGTTTCTAAACGATTCACTTCACATATTACGTTTACATCTCATTCGAGAATATAGGTGTAGTACTAAACCTATGAATTACGTTCCCGACAAAGGCGTCGTTAAATCGATCGTTCGATATCATCTTATAGTTAGTTTGACCTTCGAGTAACGCCTCCACAAATCGAAACACGCGATCGTAAAATGATATGATTCATTATAAAACGACTAGTCTTTTGACGATAATCCAATCATTTGTGATCATTTTATGACAACTTAGAAGAGTGTAGATTCATTCTTTTTTAGTTTTCTTTTTTTTTTTGTTAATTGTCAAGTAATGGAAAGAGTATACGTCGATTATTTCAATCATTATTTCATTTTTTTAACACGAATATATTATTATCTTTATATTGAACGTGCTCTTAAGCTGTACTATATCTGCATGACAGTCTTATTATTATCAAAGACTGTATCACGCGAGCAATGTTTGCAAAGGGGCCACGTTGGCAACGAAAACGAATCTTAAGTAGAACAAGCTCGATTCTCGGAACACCGAAAGTAGTTCTGCCAAAACACCTGTAAGGGCTCTTCTTTTCGATCTAACTCTAGAAAATTATTTTAGATCAATTATTTTGTTTCTATCAACGATAAGTTTGAAAAATATATTTCTATTTTCTGACAATTCCTTTAGATTCGAATAAAAAAGTACAAATACATTGGATCGCAATAAAATAGAAATGAATAAATTTTGTTAACAATTGGAAAATCATTCGAAATAAATTATTTTATTTTCAGCCACGAAAAGTTTGAAAAATATATTTCTATTTTCTGACAGTTCCTTTAGATTCGAATAAAAAAGTACATAAATAACGAATCGCAATTGAATAAAGATGAATAGAACTTTGCATTGTATTTTTATCGTATCAGAAGAAAGGATAAAAAACGTTTTGTTAACAATTGTTGAAAAATATATTTCTATTCTCTGATAGTTCCTTTAGATTCGAATAAAAAAGTACATAAATACCGAATCGTGATGGAATAAAGATGAATAGAATTTTGCATTGTATTTTTATTGAATGAGAAGAAAAAGATAAAAAAAAGAAAAAAGGTTTTGTTACAAAATTGGAAAATCTCGCCAAAGGCGTTGTTGACTTTCTTTCAGGATGATTACGAATCATCGCATCAGTTACTTTCTGACTAACGATCGTGGGACTTTCCACGTTTCTCCATTACTAACGCGAGTACGACAAATCGTGTCAGGCGTGCATCGCACGATAATCAAGAATATGAGTCATGTGCTTTCGAGCGTGTCTCTCGTGAAAAGAGGCTCAAAGGCGTGCCCTATTATACGCAAAAAAGGTTCAAAAATATTTATTTTCATATTTTTTCTGGAGTCTTTAAAAAAAACAAAGTGAAAATATAATTGCAATGTTTTATTTTGAAATAATTTAATACAACGTTTATTTATTTAACACGAAAGTTTATTTTTAATTTTTAGTAGGAAGGACAAAAAATGTGTTGTTTTTCTCAATAAAATATCATTGATAAAAAAAGATTATTTTATTCATTGATATGTTATTTTTTTCTCACGCAGTATCCGTTTTCTCAGAGTGCACACGACAATAATTAACCTGGATCGACTGGTTGGAGGAAGACCCACGCTCAATGACTATGGTCGACTATAGTCGACTACGACTAGTTTCTTGCTCGTTACAAAGGAGGAAGATAAGCTTGAAATATGCAGATCGTGGCTTTTAATCGAGTCTCATCCAACTAAGAAGAGTAGTATCACCCTGCTTGGCCTGGCTTGGTAATTATTAATAATCCGAGCGTACTACTCTAGTGGCTCGCGACGTTTCTCACCGTTTTCTAGGCCGGCTCAAAGGAATCAAAGCTTTGCCGACGTATTTCAAAGAATTTCAAGTGGACGAGAAAAAAAGAAGAAAAAGAACAAAAAAAAAAAAAAGATCTACCACGTTTGACCCACATTTACAACAATTTCTTCCTAATCCTTTCAATTTATCTACAATTTTTCACAATCAAAAGTAACACGTGTAGAATAAAAATGATTTACGAATCTTATGACACAGTTCATATTCAATTTGTAAATATTTCATCGATGAAATAAGAATAAGAATTATGTATATATATATATATATATATATAAATACGTATAATTGAAGTCGTGTTAAAAAAATTCTTTCTAAAGAAGTTATGGCATATACATAATAGTCCTTTGCACGAGCTCTTTTGACTGCAACGTCCCGAACGTGTACTCCCCGTAATTAACTGCTGCAATTTATCTGACCACAGAGAGGAAGAATAATGAGCAAGGGAAACGTCGGTTCTTTGCTTGATTAATTCGTAAGTTAAATCATCGTGGGGGGCTTGAACGGGTCTAGACAAAAGGATGATGTATACGGATCAGGTGTGTTCGAAAGAGACATACTTGTACTAAAAGTTCAAGTGATAAACGACTTTTTAAGTCTTTATAATGGAGATGCAGTAATATTATGTACGAGTCGAACGAATTGGCTTTTCAAATGTTGCAATTTAATATTTTAGATTACACACAAAAACAAAACCAAAAACATATATTAATTTTAAATCGCGAAGGAATTTTCTTGCTTTTTTTTATTTTTTTTATTTAATTATCTATGACAACAAAAATGTGTAAATCGTACTCCCTTAGGAATTTTCTTCTTCTAATTGTTTTCTATGATTTATAATAGATGGATATTTCTCATAAATAAGTGAAGACTTTAGAGACATTATTAACTATGATTATGCTAATATGATCGTTTATAAAGTCTCATGTGACAAGAATGAAAGAAAGAAAGAAGGAAAGAATTTAAAAAAAAAGAAAAATAGAAAGAGAGAAAGAACGAGATACTATCGAGAGTAGCATATACGTGTGTATACAAATACGTGCCTGAGGACTCGTATTTCCTCTTTGACCTCGTAACCGATTCACCGGTCAAGGATCAAAGACTGACCATAATCGCAAATAATCGACGACGATGTTCTACGATGAAGATGCGAATGCCATTGTGCAATTAATTTCACTCGGCTAAGAGAGTGCACTCGTGTGTATACACTTTTGATATTAATTACTTCCTGGACTTGGTTACAACACGCTTATCAATTTTACAACGTGACAATGCAGTCTCTCTGTATGTATGCGTGTGTTTGTGTATATTATTTGTGTTTGGTAAATTCGTAATTCAATACGAAATTGTTAAATATGATCGAATCGAAATGAGAAAAAGATTAAGCGATAGTTTTCAATGGTTTCTTTCTCTCTTTTACATAAACACACACACACACACACAGAGCAGATAAACATATAGATAGAAAGGCTCGTTGATAATTTATACACGTAACTTTTGTCTTGATTTCCGCCTTCCACCGAGGAAGAAGGGTGTTTAAGTATAATCGTCGGAAACATCAATTCTCGTTTAAGCGTAGGAGAACGCGCATACCAACACCCACCGTGGCAAATAACTGGCATGGCCCGTTTCACCATTGAACAATCTCGTTGTTCGTTTGCTCGACGAACTGAGCCGTTTAATCGTTTGACAGCAACGTCCTTACGATCATTAGACGTTAAATATGCAAGGTGTGCAAGGTCAGTACTTTGAATTCTACGCCATATTAAACGATGTCCACTTTTATTGCACTTGCATTTAAATTATTATTATCACAATTAAAGTTTATTTTGATTTGATTGCAATATTGACAATAAATTGGTTTGTTTTTTCTATTGATAAAAAGTTAAGTATACGATTGTAAATTTCATTTGAATTTGTCATTGTGGAATTAAATGAATGATTTAATTGTAAAGTTTAAAAAAGATAAGAAGAAATTCAACAGAAATTGTGGATTTTATTTAACGAAAGACGATACAGTTGAGGTGTGGCGTTCGATAGAAGCGTGTCGTTTAATTTATTATCATTTCAGTGGAAATGTGCGTAAGCCTAAGCGACCATAACACATTTTATACGACATATGCACCTCTATAGCTAATGTAATAAATAATCTACTAGATGTTTTAGCGTTAATACATAGACTTGCGTAATCGAAGTATGGGATTTAATAGACATCATCGATATGCATTACTCGATTTTCACATATTCTATTTATAGTCGCAATTATTGCACTCTCCCATGCTATCAAGTGCATTTCATTATTATCATCATTATTATTACTATCGTCTTATGCGATCTGTAAATTACACCTGCATACGTTTAAGGTCTTAAAATAATTCAAATAACGTTTAATACATTAAATAAAATTAAATAAATAATTCGTAGTGCCATCTAGTAATATGCGAACGAATACGAAATACGTGGAATAGGTTTTTATGGAAAATCGTAATTCACTCGGACGCGTTCGAGGATGATGGTTCCGCATGGTGTTACACCTATTTTCTTCTTTATAAGTGTGGATATGTATATGCATGTACATATACGTAGATTTGTTTTTCTTTTATTATTAGTCCTTGTTCGATGCGGACCACTCCTGACACGTAACGTTCCTCTGAGGGGAGATTGTAACGATCGTAAGGTTGTTTTTTTTTCAATGACAGTTGCATCTCGAGGATGCAACGGTACATCCTTTATATCCAACATAACGCAGGACTTGATCGTAAACGTCGATGTTTCGAGTGTCGGAAGCGAACGATATTTTATGTTCCGAGTCGATTTCATCGATAGTTACACAGTTATTTATTTTACTATTTATTTATATTTTATTTTATTTTGCAATAAATGTTTAGATTTATAACACAAAAAGCACAAAAATATATCAGATCTCGATTGATGCACTTATGTTTTGTTTTATTTTTATTTTTCAATTTGTACATGATCTTTTTTGGGAAAAAGTTTGTCGAGAAAAACTCACGAATTTTCTGTGGGAAACATTTGACCGTAGGTAAAATGAAATTTTTGATCGAGTAGTCAACGACACGGAAGCACTTTCGCTTCAGATTATAAAGTAAAGGGAACGCCATGGATAAATCCGAAAGGTGGCAAAGCAATTTACGATGACGTTTACGACGTCTCGGAAATATCGACGATGTCTTTCCTCTGGGGCCAAAACACACAACATACCCGGGTTATGTGGAAAGGTTCGAATCGATCGTCAATTTTAAAACGACACATTACCAAGAGAAAAAGAAACAAGTATTCAAACACACAACTGTAATTTTGGTTCTCTTCGACAACAGAAGAGAAACAAACGGAGTATCAGATATTTATCACTTGTATTCGATACTTCGATGTCTCGACAACTTCATTTATATTTTCATATGCACACAATATCTCATTTTTGTATCGACCGTTTTTGATGATAAAATTTTGGAATTGTTTCCTATTATAAAAAATAAAAATAAAACAAAAGGGAACACCGTGAGAGGATAAGTGATTTTTACTGTAAGAAAATGATGTCACATCGATAGGACATTCCTAGAGTAAGAAAGTTAGACTTTTAGAATCATTTCAAATGAAGGTATAATAAATTATATGAGGATTGCTCGCACAATTTCTGCAAGTTTACTTTACATTCGGCTGAATCGAGGGCAGACATTAATTCAATGTTCCCGGAACGCGTTCCAATTGTAAGACAAACATGCTCTACCCTCGGTTATTACTTCAATTATGACGATTTAAGACAAGATGCCTATTGCTGATTCATATTTACTCTTACATCTTTATCTACTACTAGTATCTTTTATGCCTTTCCTTTTGAGAGAACAAATTCTTCACCTGATTTTCTATGCATATAATCTCTTATATTTCATTCTCCCTCTCCCTCTCTCTCTCTCTCTCTCTCTCTCTCTCTCTTTGAAGTATTGCAATATTAACAGTAATATAACTTAGCATATTCACCTTAAGTCGTAACTTCTATTACAATATTCTTGCATAAATTATATCAATAAGATAAAATATAAATAAATTTATTTCATATTTGCGAAGATTTCGATCGACAACTTTAAAGTAAACAAACATTTCTAAAATTAAACAAATCTTGAAATAACAATTAAATTCATCATTAAGTAAGTAACTCGATTGACGATTTAAAAAACAATTTTGATATAAAATGAAAAGCAATTTTTGTTAAAATAAAATTTCATTTTATGAAAAATGGAGGAAACGTTAAAAAGCTTTTAAGGGTTAACGACAATGTTTTCCGGCGCCAACAAACGTTCCTTTCCTGATTCCTTCACGTAAGATACAGCGAAAGCGAATTGTGAAAGGTGATTTATAATGTTGCCCCTCGTGTAAGTCCACGCTCGTAGGTGGCTGATTGTAACGTTTGAAGTACTAGCAAGAGGTAGAAACATTAAAAAGGAAAGTTTCTTCTTCGTCTTCGTCTTATTCTTATTCTTACTTCGAGAACAATGACTACGAGCTTTGGATGACTGCTGCTATAGTCTCGTCCTTGCACGATCATCGACTAATGTTCAAAAGAAAGTTTTTTTTTTTTTTATTATTTCACTTCGCAAACTGTTCAATTCATTCAAACATGTCTGAACAATTGTAAGAATATTTTTTATTATTTATTATTATGCCGGATTATGTTAAAAGTTCCTACGTCATTTCAAATGCAATTATTCTCTCTTGAGATTTTTCTCAATTATTTTTTCTTTTACAGATTGTTGATTTCTTATTGTTATTTAATTTACTAGTTTTGATATATATATATAAATAAGAAGCGTATTATAACGTGGAGGAAGTTTTAACCTTAATCACAAACTTTGAACCACCCACGGCGTCAAACTGATTACGACGAGGTGGAGTGACTGACACGAGAGGCATCTCGTATTTCATTTTCTCTTTTAAATTCTAGGACGGGTATTAAAGTAAACTCGACTTGAAATGAGACTTCAACGAGACGTCGGCTTCTACTCGACGATGTTTACACTATAGATCGATCGCATTACAAATTATTTCTCTCTTTATATATCTTCATTTTCATATTTTAAAAATATTACAATGAACAATTCAAAAAATTATAATCCTACTTCATTCAATTCTAAAATTATAATTAACTAGCTGTGTCTTACCATGCGTTGATTTTGTTCACAATTAGTCTGATTAAGAAGAAAAAAAAAAAAGAGAAAACATAAATTTTTAAAATGTTCCACCTCCCACCTTCGAGACGAATTCGATTTCCGTCCTTTCAGCCCTACGTAGGAACCTCAATCTTTCCCTAAACGAAAAAACGTATAAACAGCATTTTCTCTGTAGAAGATAACCTAATCTGCCCTCACACTCCCCTTTAGAAGATGACACAAAATAATGAAACTCAATTTCAATACAATGTAACACAAAATTGAACATTAGAAATATTCTTGCCAACTTCTCGAATCATGTTTAATGATATTACAAGAGTTGCATAATGATTATTCTCTTGACAAGGTCACGATAGATTCGTTCAAATCGGCCATCGTACATTCCCTTCCGCATTACGCTTTGTGTTTTATTCGTTTACAAGTATCGAACAAAAGCAGTATTGAAAGCTTCGCGATAAAAACATCTATATGTATATACACATATACGTATATACACCACACTTCTCTCGTATCTTTTGTCTTCTTTCGGATATACATACGTAATTACGTTGCTATCACAATTGCCATGTATTATACGACGATATAAGAATGACATATTATCGCACGTCTTCTTTGTTATTTTTGCCATTCAATCTGACTAACATCGGAATGGTGTAACAAATTACTTCAATTGCAAATTATTTTTCGCAATTATACAAATGATATGCTTTTTAATTCTATTATTAATATTTATTTCTATTTTTTTTCTTTCTTGTTTTTAATGATGGTCCTTGCAAGGTGAGATAAAAAAAGGTCATGAAATTTGTTTAATGAAAGTGAACCGCGATTTTAGAAAATACGATAGAAATACATTTTGTTGATAATTCTTGTCAAGTTTTTCTTTTGACTCTGGTGACACATTTTAAATTTACTTGATTTGTAGTCGATCGAGTTGAAAACATTACTTCGCGCCAGCTGCCTTTGTTCTTCCGAGCATTCCACTTGGATCCGCACGTGCGATTCTTCTAGCTCGACAAAAGTGCCTCTGGAATGTGGGTCAGAAGTAAACTAAAACAACTACTATTCTATATACTTTTTTCTCTTTCTTTTTATTTTGTCAAACTTCTAATCAATATAATTCAATTTAGGGTTAACTAATTTATCGAATAAAACTATTATTACATTTCAATGATTTTCATTTCGAACAATAACAACGATATTATATCAAAGTTCGTTTAAAATCGATCAGATGGACCTTCAAAGATCTTTAACTCCTATATAAACCCACTATTGAGTATCAAGTATTAGCCCACTTTGATCCACCTTTTAACATCATAAACGTCTACTTGATATTACGCATATGTAATATGCTATCTATCTGTAATACGTGGGTTGTCAACGTGATATCTACGTGTTATATTATTATTCTTCTTCTTCTTTATTTCTTTCTCATAAGACAAAGAAGAGAAAAAGAGAACGAGTGTCAATTCCTATCACTGATAATAATAATAATAATAATAATAATAATAATAAGAACAAAGAAACATTTTGATCAATAATATTTCAATATTTTTTGATATGAAGATACTTGAAAACATGTGTTTAACATATTTACTACTATTTCAATTAAATAATATCACAAATAAATATGTGTAATAAAATAAAAATAACAAAATAAAAATGATACGTAACGATTGATAAGAGTTTAAGTAAGTTCATTGCGATTTCACCAATGATTAGTTTCTTTATGAACAAGTAGGACAAAACGTCTGTAAGAAAACAAGTAACTATGATAGTGCCCTAGACGATGACATTAACACGATCTATTACGCAATGCCGACACAGAGATAAAAACAGAGATAGAGATAGATGTAAAAAGGAATGAAATAAGAAAGAGAACAAGAAGAAGAAGAAGACGAACTCTGAACGAGTTTAAAAACGATCATACTCGACTACTGTCTATCTTAGTTGTCGCGAATTAAACGCCTCTTTCTTAGACGTTCCCGGAAGTCCTTGGGATTTTATATATCGAAAGAATCGAGTTTACTATATGAGAGTTTACTACTTTACTCTTTACATGAACGGATATTGTACCTAACTCTTCGAACCTAACTTACATGTATATTATGGTTTTTTTTGTTCGCTATTTACGCAACGGTAAGCATGATTATGCTTGCTTGCTTATTTGCTTGCTTATTTACTTGTTTGCTTACTTGCTCAAATTTCATGCGAATCGAATTACTATTTAGGTGTATCGCGGTCAAGAATTGCAACTAAATCTTCAATAAAATGCTATTTTATCGTATAATGGATCACAGGTTATCGCTGATTAGAACAAAAAAATGTAATTTCATGCTGTTGACTCTGAGGCAATTCATAAATGATCTCGACAAATGTATAATTTGTTATCGCAATTTTAATCACAGATATCAAAAATAATTGTAATTTAACGTGTTTTAAGATTTATTATATAATTTATTACAAATTATTATTATTATTATATAATAATTTAGAAAAACAAATCACATTTACAATATTAGTCATTGATTTCTTCAAATAAAATGGAATTTCTTACCGTGATCTTAATCACGAATGTTCACAGTTCATTAAACTTTATCGAGAAATTTCATATATATGTATATATTAGTCTTTATTTATTTTTTTTTTCTAATAAATGTAGTACCATTCTAATTCAATTCATTAGCGTGTCTACGACGCAGTTATTAATGTAAGATTAAATGAAAAAAAAATAATATACTTTATCGCCCACGTTATTCTAATATAACTGCAAGAAGAATATAAATTTGGCCGTGAACCAAACGACAGAAGTTACCCCACATTATTGCATCTCCTTATGTAATTATTGCATTAAAAGAATGTAGGTGTATAAAAAACAAAAAAAAGGCGTGCAAGATTTTCGATTGATCTTTTCCTTCGGGAATTAATTTCCCAACCAACCCCTTTCTCCCCAGTTCTCCCATTTCTCTTCGGTGTTAAATAAATTCAATGAAAGAGAAAGGGAAGGTTAATGACTAAAACGCGTTGCAAGGTCGTCGCGCTTCGAAATTAGACTTGCAAAACGTTGCCTCATGTTCTTAACTATCCAGCTTCGAACTCTGATTCCATGAACATTTGCAAGTAACCTTTGTAAGTGTAAATATGTGCGTATGTTGTAGATTAGCAAGTATAATTTTTTTAAATCGAAACTTTGATCTTCGACGAAATCGCAAAAAATATTTTTATTAATATCTTTTCATTCTATTGGATATTATATTTTACGAATAATTAATTTTAAATAATTAATAAATATAAATCACACATCAACTTAATTAAATTATATTAATTAAATTAAATTAATTTATTTAATATTTCAACGAATATATCTCATTAAAATAATAATTTTATTAACGAATACAATGAATGAATTAATTGAAATTGTGAAACTTTGATACGAGTTGTTAATAAAAAATATATATATATAAAAAGAAAATACAGAAAGAATGATAATACTCAAATCGATGTCGAAAGTGTCTTACACTATCGGTTGCGTACGATCATGCACGTGTTTGAAATGTCACTAGCTGGTCTAGTACTTATTTTTTTCGAGTATTAACATTTTAACATATGTTAGATTCCTTTAACAACATTCTTCTGTTCTGCATATAATATAATACGTCTCGTTCGAAAATTTTCATATTATTTTTCTAAACTTATTACCTATTGCGTTTTTATAAAAATTAATATCTATTTCTGCAACAACCAAAGATTGCCATATAAAGTCACTAGCATTAGAATTGCAGTTCGATCTCAAGTTGGATAATGGCTCTTTATGTTTCATTACTTTCCGTTTAGGAAATACGTGTTTCTTTCTTTCCTTTATTTTTTGTTCCTTGCACGTTTTCTTTTTATAGAAATACCTTGAGATTTTTCCTTAACCTTGCATTGTTAACGAAATTAAAAAAAAAAAAAAAAAGGACACACGGATGAATATCAAAATGACATGTAGACATTAAAACATTAGAAAATGAAGAAGATAAATGTATGCATAAATTGAAGTTAATTAAAATAAAAAAAAAATTGATTAAAAGAATAGATTATTTGAAAATAACTAGGAAGCAAGAACACAAACACACCGATGTGTTCTATGTACCTCATTGATTATTTGAATTTTCGATCGATGTTTCCTTTAATAAAACTCGTGATAAACAGGACTGCTTCTATCCGAAGATAGCGGAAGTTGGTAGCTCGTAAGATCATGGTTTTAACGTTTCAGTTAGATCAGCAGTGTTCTCTGTGCAAGCACGAAGAGAGAACGAGTTTAAGAAGTTACTGGCTTTCTGAAGAAAAAGAGAAAGAGAAAGAGAATGAGAATGAGAAAGAGAAAGAGAGAGTTAAGAAAACGTGTCTAGATTGGTAGCTGACTGCTCGTCGAATCAGAAATGTTTAGGAATTCGATATTTATCGCTTTTAACACGTTGCTAGACTCGCCTTGAGACGAAAAGAGATGAGAACGGAAGTTGTTCTTCGTGTGTGTAGGCGCCATATACTTTCAAAGCAAAGTATACTCGTCGATTCAAATGCGAGCCTTATGAATATTATATTTCTTATTAATATGTAACTATTATTTGCATCATCTAAAATCAATGATATTCATTTAATTATTACATTATTAATTATCTGCAATTAATATAATAGTATATTTTTTGTTAACACTAATTCGTATTATTTTTTTGGCATGTACAAGTAAGTTATTATTAATAAAAATCTACTTTTAAATCTAATCTAAATTTGCAATGAGTTTTTGCGTGTACGTCAAGTAAAAAATAGAAAAAGCAGAACGTGCGGCCCTTTAAAATAGACACACACCGTCTTCCCTCGCCGTAGGACGTCGTCTATTTCAGGAGTGCTTTGACTCTCAAAATAAAACCTCTGACTCATTCCCCTTGATTTGGTGTAGGTGGTGGCCAGGAACAACACGATTCCTTCGTGTCACGGACCGGTCACGTTGTAACGCTCGACATTTTCTCTCACAATTACCCTTTTCTATTGAAACTTCAATTAAATAGAAAATATTGCTAGACGAGGAGAAAAACATCTACTACATCTACTAACATTTCTACAAATTTTACACACACATTTATGCGCGTGCAATCTAACAAATCGAATCATTTCGAGCTACCATATACAAAGACACCCAGTGTTAAACAATGTAACCGTGTTAAATAAAATAAATTTAAAAAAAAAAATATATATATAGGCGCGTATATTCAATGGACACTTGAAAATGATCTAAGAGACACTTCTTTATAAGATAGAAATATTCTAAAAACTATAAAGTGAAATTGCATATAGGTCTGTACATTGAAATGTATTTTGCGTTACCTGGTACTTAAACGCGATTGGTGCTACATCGAAATAAAAGAAAAGTCGTTCCGCCAAGTTTACGGGCACCTGTAACGAACGAGCCGTGAGTATAAGAGTAAGGACCGATTTGAATAATTGTTATCTTGCTAGATAGAACATGGCGCCACACGTGGGCGCATCGACGATTTATTCTGCTACTCAAAACGATCGCATATCAAATCGCACAAATGCGACATTTGATCGACGTCACTTTCGTCGTCGTTCCTTCAATTACAAATTTTTATCCTTGAAAATAATTCTCCGATGTATAATATTATCCATTCGATTTCATAGCTTCGAAATATTTTTATTTTTATATACAGTTGTAATAATCTTTTTTTTTTTTTCATTATCGACAACAAAATAAACAAATATATCGTATATTTGATTTAACTTTAAAATGTAACAAATCAAGTTAGTAATTATAAACGGTTACGGTAGACTAAATAAACACGTATACGATTTCGAGTAAAAACCAGCCGAAAAAAGGTAAAGGAAAAAAAAATAATATTCAAATATACTCTAATAGAACACGCTAATGTATAGAACGCATTTATGGTTCTAGAATCAAAGCATAAAAATCATTCCTCCTAATCTGCATTTCAATAAAACGCGATCGATGCTCAAGAACACGAAGGTAATATGTCAGGGAGCTCGTTAAAATCGTAATTATAATTTATAGCATGTATAAGACACAATCCACGTATACTCTCATTTATATATTAATATTATCGAATATTATTCCTTTAAATGTAAATTAACGCTGTGGTACGTGATATAAAGATGAAAAAAAAAACAAATGATTAATTTTACGATCGTTCAAGCGAAAAAGAATTATTATTATTATTATTATTATTATCATTTAATTGTAAGAAAAATAAAATGTTATTCTTATTTTAGAAGAAAATTGTTGGAAGATGGACTTAAATCGATAATATCGATATTTAATCGATCGGATAGAGAAAGGCGGACCGGTATTATCGATGGCTGAACCCGGAGTTCTGCCGATCATTGAATGAAATTTAAAAGTGGGTCGCGCATGAATGAAATCGTACAATGCTCTCCGATCGTACTTAACACACATATGCGTCTATACATATGTAATACACATAGATACTTGCGTACACAAACACGTTCTATGAACGATTACTGTCACACTCGATTCGACGAGTAGACACGCGGCGGGCCCTTTACGCTTTCAGCAGCATAAAATCGCGTGGGCGAGCTCGCGACCGGAAGCGATTTAAGCGATCGCGGCCAACCGGTTGCAAATCTATCTCTGAGATCTTTTTCAATTCCTCCCCCCCCCTCTCCCCCTTGTCCCCTTGCCCACCCTTCGCCCTTCCATTTAAACCGCACCTTTTTTTCTTTCTTTTTTTTTCTTTTTTTACATCTTCCTTTTACATTATTTATCTTACATTCTTTCAAGGTTTCTTTCGTATTATTTTGCTTTTTTTTTTTTTTACAGGTATATCGTATATTTTTTATTTTTATAGGTATAAACAATAAAAATTCATGAAAACATGATTAATAATGATAATTAATATTAATTATTATGTATATAATGTTATTAATGAACTACGCATAAGAGTTTTGAATAAAATCTGATCTTACGAATGATATTAAACGTTACCGACGATTGAAATGATGAAAGGTAATGAAAAATTAGTTTTTTTTTTTATCAAATCATTATGACTATAAATCTGATAATGTGTGCTAAGAAAAGTACATCTTTTAGTTGAGTCAACTGGAAGTTTCGACTTACGGTAGTCGACAGTAGCGATAAGATTAAAAAGAGAAACAGCTTACTCGTTAAAATATTCTTCAACGTAGTACGAGTCTTCTTACCAAACAACCAAAGCGCTTATTATGGTTACAACATACCGACATTCGAGACTACATATCGATTTTTCTATTCCAAGACGATAAATTTCTATATTTAAATTGTATTTAACCCATTACCCACCAATGCTCCTTTTTTTGGAACGCATTCTCAAATTCTTTATTCTTTTTTTTTTTTTGCATTTTCGTATTGTGACGGATAATGGTTTAATATTTCCATGTACTTTTTTCTTCTCGCATATTTCGAAAGAATAATTAAATTTGTATAAAAATAACTGACGATTGTTTATTAACAACTTTGAACCATGCATTCCTGTCTCAGTTACCACGTTGGTGGGTATATCCGATAGATATTATCGAAACTATGGAACGTTTGGTATTTCCTGATTGTGAAACGAACCGGAGGATTCACAAATGCGTATCTCCTTCTATGTTTAAAAATCAGGGAGATATTTAATTAACGATAAGTTTCATTGAATATCGCATTAGTTGACTTTACGTAACACGAATTTTAAATTATACAAAAAAAAAAAGATAAAAATTCAAGCGTAATTTGGGACGACTAAATAACACGTTAGAAAGGGATAATTACTTCTATTAAGTATTTCATAATTAAAATTACAAGCTGAAATATTAAGAAATACTTCGGAATCATTACTGGAAGCTTAAAGAGTAAATAAAAGAAAAAAGAAAAAATATCTACGATCTATAAAAAAAAAAAAGAAAAAGAAAGAAAAAAACCTACTGATAGAACAAAGTTTTTCTTATTCGATTTTACTCGGAGTATGTTATAAAAGACAAGTCTCCCTCGGTACTGCGTGAGAAATGATATTTTTCATCTCTCTCTCTCTCTCTTTCTAAGGTGAGTCAACGAGAGTTACGAGTTACACCATAATGTCGTGTATCCTTATAGCCACTTCCATGAATATCCTCGGTCTCTCCTTAATTGGAAAAACACTACAGATCCCGAAGGCAAACCCTCTCCTCCCTTTCTACCCCACCCCCCGCACACACACCATCCCAACCCCCTCCCCGTTCCTCCTCACCATCTCTTACATACGGCAAATCAATCTTACCTCCTTGTGAAATTATTAAGATTTGCTTTACACTCTAAGATGTTCGCGCATGCTCGTGAATTGTTCTCTTCGTAATGAGAGCGTTATTATATGTCATTATGTTAACTATCTTGCTAAGTATTGGTCCGAGCCATTAAAACAGTAAGGCGCTTGTAAACAACTTCTAACACGTTTTTAAAAACATCTATCATCCAATGTCAAAGTGTTTCGTTTTCATGTTCATTTTCATTTCCTTTAGTTTTTTTTTTTTTTTTTATAATCTTAGGTGAACGTCTCGTAAAAGAAATATTATTTTTCTTTTTGTTTAATTCGTATTTAAAATGAAAAGAACGATTACGTGACAAAATGTGTGATTAAAAAATTCAATTAAATTATTGATAATGCTAGTGTTGAGTATTAATTTTTGATTTATTGAAAAAAAAAAGAATAAAAATAAAAATGATTAATTATTATTAAGTTAGCTCGTTAGGTGAATACAAATCGATAAATATTTAGATATGTAATTTTTTATTATTGAGAACAAATTGTATAGAGCACGAGATTCCTTCGACAAGGTAACAAACATAAGATATAATCGTGTAAGTTAATGATTGAAAATTCCAATTCGCGTAATAGTCTTTGACTAGTCGTCGAGTACTAGCATGCTGTGACCGCCAGAATGATTGAATTAAGGAAAAATGTGAAAAAACGATTACGTTTACATGATTAACAAAAGATACACCTATGAAATATTTTCTTGACTTTTCAATAGACAACGATAAAAGAAATAAATATCTTTTAAATTCGTTCCTATTAATAACTTTTTGCAAACACGAACATTCAGATAAATGTTTACATTGTGTTATTTTACATTTAATGCATAGCATTTTTATTTCTATCATTTAACTTATGCAAAAAAAGAAAAACTGATTCCAACATCTCTAGATTGCATTTCTCTAAGAAAATTTTCTATAAGAAAGTAAACAAACCGGAGCTTCCTATGAGTATGAAGAAAGCATATGGATAGTGGGGATAAAAAAATTGCAGAAAAAAAGGGGGAAAAAAAATAAGAATTTCAACGTTAGTCGGCCAAGGCTGCGAGTTATGCTCGTGAACGATCTTCCCTCTCTCTCTCTCTCTCTTTCTTTCTCTCTGTTTGCGTACGTTGCGTAGGTGTCTGCAGATCGAGCTGAGCGATCGCTTTTAACTCGAGAAATCGCCCTCGGCTTCTTCTCGTCTCCGATATCTCGTATAATTTACTCGTTTTCAGTGTCGCACGAGTCCGAGTAGCAAACGGCGTTTTTTTACAACTCGACGAGGAGTAATTTTCATCCGGTCGTAGCCAAGAGGTTTTCACTTTGACCTTGTTTTCACGATTCTCGAGTATTATTACATATCGCGTGTAATCGTAATTGCATCGTAAAAATCAGATCACAACGCTCCGAGTATTATACCAACATTATGCTCGTGTTTATGCGTTTTATTTTTTTTTTATTTTCAATCTTCGTAAAAATACTCAAACAAAATTTGAACGATCATTGTATCAAAATTCTAATCAAAACTATGAAATTTCGCTTACGACGAAATAATATCGAATTATTATTAAATTAAGAAAATAATATATATTATTACATTATAAATAGCAAGATGATTATTAAATTAAAATGATATTATTTTGAAGAATTTAGATAAAAAAAAAAGTAATTACGACATTATTTTGTTATTGATTATTTTCTTTTTAATTTTGTAATCAACTCATTAGTGAATGTGCTATTTAACGATCACTTAAATTTAAGTTTAAAAGAAGCTACATGATTTGGTCGAGTAATGCCAAAGAACACAAACGAAGGGGTTGTCTGTCGTTTTGTTTTCGAACGAAAAAGAAGCGAATGCGAAAGGATAAAAATAGCTTTGGGGAGCGCAACGACCTCGTAACCAAAGCGGAGACAACGTCAAAATCCTTTTAAATCATCCAGGAAGGAGAGGGCTTTTACGAAACGCTTTTATGCACGCGAGATTTCCTTTCTTACTTTTCTATAAAATTTAATGATCTCAATGTTATCTCAAAATTGTAACGATTACATAGAAAAAAAATTACTATTACTATTAAGAAGATTAGATAAAAGAAAAGAAAACAATCCAAAAACGAAGAATTTTATAGAGCATGCTAATATGAATAATATATATTTTTTTTAACATTAATTTACTAAAACATATATGAATGTTTTACTTGGATATACGTGGAACGAAATGTCACATTTAATGATGTATCAATTAAAACGTTCAAATGATTATTCATAGTTTTCGTAATATTTAGATTAATTTGTTTTTCTTTTCCTATTTCCACGAAGATATATATATAAAAAAAAAAGAGGGATATATAAAAATCGTTGTAATGAGCGCGTATTAAAGATTTTTTTTTTCCATACAAATCTGTAAATTATGCATAACGTTTTACGAGCTCGTACGATTTTATCTGTTAGATAAAAAAAAAAAAAAAAAAAAAAAAACAATATTCATTAGTTATTAATTTATCCAACCAAGTTTTTTAATCTTATCGATGCAAAAAAAGGAGGTGTTCCAACCTATGTATCGGATAACAACAACATTATTTTACTTTACGATTCAAATAATATAATAGTTCGGTATCGATGATTGAAAAATAATGTTAGAATAATCAATCATCTTAGGTACTTTAAATTGTATACGTATCTTATACCCGACTCGTTAGATTTCAATATAAGATTAGAAACTCGCGCCAATATCTCGCATTTGTCAGTCTCGTCTTATTTATTCCGACACTCGTGACACTAGAATTCACTTTTAAAAACCAATATCACGAAACTCGCGACACGAGCATTATCTTCGACGTAGATCGAAATGTAATCACAGATACGTTCTAAGATAATACTTAAAGTTAACAGTTAATCTCACAACGAGATCACGAGCTACGAGTCACAACATGCAAATTTTCTACAGTTATCCTAAGATACTTGTGCATAGTTTGTTTTTTATTTATTTATTTATCTATTTATTTCTTCTATTTCTTCTTCTTTTTTCTTTTTATTTCTAATAATTTGTCGTCGTGTTTCATTATTACTACTACGATAGATTAATTCATGTTCGAATAAATAAATAAATAAATAAATATAACTAGGTAAAGGCAAGAAGCACAAAACGCGTTTGTAGAAATAATTTATGCGTACTTTCGCTGCATTGCGAAGAACAATGAGCGTATTATAGACGCCTTGACCTAAACCGCCTCCTCCTCTCTCGTATAACCCGTTGAGATCGACTATCCTCCTCTCTCTCTCTCTCTCTCTTTCTCTTTCTCTCTCTTTTTCTCTCTCTAGGTTTTAATATAAATCAAAAATTACAACCACAAAGACAGTATATTACAATGTATTCATAATGTTATATTAGAATATGAATCTTGACAAAAAAAATATCGACATCGAGTTGCTGAAGAAATTCTAATAAAAGGACGAAACCGTTCAACAGAATCAAAATAAATATATTTGGATTTTTTTGTACCTGTCCAACTTCCTTACGATACAAAGTTTTGATATAAATTTTAATATGACTTTTCGTCTAATTTTCTGTGATAAATATTAAAAAAAAAAAAAAAAAAAAAAAAAAACGAAACCACAAATATGAAATTATTTTCTATCCTATGAATTACGAAATGAATTTTAATCTTCAATCTTTGAACGGAACGATCACAATAATTAAACGTTAAACAAAACATATACGCAAAAAAAGAAATAAGACAGGATGAATAGTAATTAGTCATAAAAAAAAAAAAAAAATGAAATAAAAAAAAACATTAAATGGCGGCATGGTGCAAGTTTCGCGTGTGTATCTCTACACGTATATCTATTAGTTTATAGTAGTAAAGACATTGTACGTATTGAATTTCGAAGGAAGAAACTTATCAGCGATCTTCCGACGTCCTCTAAAGGAGTCGCAGACGATCTCATTAATCACTGAAAAAAAAAAAAGAGAGAGAGAGAGAGAGAGAGAGAGAAAGAGAGACGAGTCTCGTTTCGTTTCTTTTTTATTTAATCTTTTTTTTTTTTTTTTTTTAATTTTTTTTTCCTTTCCATTCGTTTCGTTTCGTTTCGTTTCGTTTCGTTTCGAGATCGTAGGTTGGTAGACTGTAAAAATCCTTCGTCCTGATCTACGGAGGCCTATCGATGTCTCTCACGCCTAAAGAGAGTCGGCTTGTAAATCACAAGGTAATCTCCATCGAGAGATCGTACTCTCTCTCGTACCTACTTTAACTGCTTGTTTTTCTATTTATTATTTATCTTCTTTACTATTTTTTTTTTTTTTTTTTACTTTTTTACTTTTTTTCATTGATTTCTTCGAACTAATCGAAATTAGTTCTTCTCGTTTTTACATTACTTTTTCCTTTTTCTTCTTATTATTATTATTAATTTTTCTCGTCTAACTATAATGAAATAAAGTAAAATAATCACACGTACACTTTAATATTGAATTTATAGAATTTCACAATTTTATAATACAAATTCTGTATAATACTTTAAAATAATAAGTTAGCATTCCTTTTTTTTAAAACAACATTTTAATTAATTCCATTCATATAATTCTAGAATCTAAATACAAATTATGTATAACACCTTAAACTAATAAGTTTGCATTCCATTTTTTAAAGTAACATTTTAATTAATCCCAAACACGTTTCGTTTAATCATGTGAATCGATATATATTCTTATACTTTTGTTTTTAATATTTTTTTTGTAATACTTAAATATTTAAATAAATTAGGTGGCGATCGCGTGTTCTTAGTGATTAAAAAATTGAACATGTGTTCATTAATGAAAATCATTGCATCTTTCTCTTCCTCTCTCTCTCTCTCTCTCTCTCTCTCTCTTTCTATCTCTTTCTTTTTTTATCATATTCAAAGGAAAATAAATTAGGTGTCGTGATAATTAATACCTTAAATCGATTGCTCGAGCCAATGAGTTTTACCATCGATTGCTCCATTGGCGTAGACTTGAATTACTCGACTCTTATACTTCTCTCTCTCTCTCACTCTTTCTATCTCTTTCTACTTGCTTATTATTAACCCATATAATTGCTTTTTATGCTTGCTGTTATTTATGATATTGTTGGTGTAAGTCTCAACACTTAATGCATTTTACAATTAGTTTCAAAGTTGAACGCGATTAAAATATTTACGTAATAAGATCTTCATCAATATTCACGAACGATTATCAATATTCATGATATTTATTATATCTCGAATTGGAATACTTTAAATATTGATTATTTTCTGATTATTTATCGATAACTAATATTAATCAAAATAATAAATAAATAAATAAATAAAAATGCTAATGAAATATTTTCAAACGAGATTTCTCGATATTATAGATTACTTTGATTATTCATTTTCTATAAAAAAAAAAAAAGAAAAAGCAAAAAGAAAAAAGAAGATAAATATTAATCAAAAGATACAAATATGAAAATATAAAAATCTTTAGAACGTGATATCTAATAGACTGAAAAATTAACATATTGATAGAATATTAAAAAAATATTTCAAATGAATAATTTCCATGACACGAAGGAACGAAAGTATATTTGCATACGAACAATTTTTCTTGCACGCGAACCTGCTAATCTCTCTACTCTTTTAAACTTTCTTCTTTTTTTTTTTTTTTTTAACTTGTTATTGATTGTTTTATTTGTGAACGAGAAGTAGGATCGCTTTGACGGCATAATACTCTTGAGAGACGCAAAACATTCGAGTGTAGTTAAATAACGAGTTTAACTGTTATGCGAATATATATGGCGCCGCCATCGTTCTTTGCAAAAAAAGCTTTGATATGATTTTTTTTTCTTTTTCTATTTTATTTATTTTTTCTATATAAATTTTTTTTTCCCTATGCACTATGATACGAGAAGGAAGCAGTAAGAGTCAAGTGTCTAAGCCGACACGAAAGTTCTTTAGCATGTTAATAGATAACGTCGTTTCTACTAATGATTTCTATACACACATATACATATAAACATACTGGCATGGAGAAGAAAAAAATAGGAAAAGAAAAAAATGTTTTTAAAAAATTATAAAACTATTTCTTTCAGATATTTATGCTCGGTCGATTAAACGTTACTTTAGAACTTTCCCTTCGCTAGAAATAACTTTTGCATAATTTTATTCTCTTGAATAATTGTATGAATTTCTTGATATTTTTCTATTATATATAAACAATTCCATTATTAGATTATTTTATTTATTTTTTATTATTAATGCTTTCTGAATACATGTGTGTATTATTTAAATATGTAAAATTCAATTAATTAGGACAAATTTTAGATAAGAAAAATATTTTTTTTTTTCGATAAGACGACAATGTAACGCGTTAATAAAATATAATTTACTGAAAGTATTCACTAATGGTAAGAAGAGAATTACATACTTGGTAAATATCCCTCACCAAGGATGACGAAAGGATTTTACGAGACACACGAGTTGCATTAAAGCTAAGAAACATCCTTTGTATATCCAAGACATTTGCTCAAGGAAAGAGTCCCATTAATGTTAACAAATGAAATTTACGGTGATCGTTAAAACTCCGATTTCTTTAGATTTTAAGTAACATTATATAAATGCATACATATATTAATACTAGAGCAAAAAAATGCAAATTTTCTTATCAAGGATTAGAAGAACACGTTTAATCTGAATAATAAATCATTTTCATTTTTTTCTAAAAAACCTTTCTAATCTCATATATTAATTCGTAATAGGAAACATTTCAAATTATTCTAGATCTCACAAAAATAAAATTAAAACAAAAAAAAAGAAATAATAAAATAAAATAGAACAAAATATAATAAAAAATTCTATTAAAAAAAATTACAACACGCATATGTGTGTTCGATCAAGATAAGAAATAATTTTCAAAGAATATCGATTATTCCTAGAATTTTAAAAAAATACTTTTTAATCTAAATACATGATTAACTCGTAAAAGGAGTTGGCGCCTTTTAAACGTGTCGCGTAGTAAGATCGTAAAAGTTGTCCTTTGTCGTAATCATGGAAACCATTTAATACGATTATTAGCTCGTCATTAACAACCGAGAAATCTTGGCTAAGTAATTACATTTTATATATATTTTATTCTCTCTCTTTCTCTCTCTCTCTTTTTTCATATTTTTTTTTATGGATTCTGTAGAAGTATTACACGATTTAAATAACGATATACGAAGTCTTTATTAACGTCGATGACTCTTCAGATTTATCTCAGTGATACTATACATAATGTCAAGTCTTGACAAATAGAAATAACAATAAAATAAAACAATAAATTTATATATAAGTGTATTTTAATATTTGTTTCATTCACCAAAAAAAAAAAAAAGAAAAAAAAGAAACGTTTCGAAATGAAATTAGCCAATAAAAAAAGGAGACTTTTAACTGCAACAATTTTTCTACTACAATTATGAAAATGTTTCTTCTTCTTCTTTTTTTTTTTTTTTTTAATTTTTTTTGTTACCAAGAATATGAGTTCAATTGATTGCATTAATTTGTTAACTATAAGTGGAATAAACCGTTTATTATACTTGAATTATTATCGTATTATTGTCGAAGGCCACGTGCTAATTCCACGAGAATCATATGTCAAAATGTTCGAGATATATTTAAAATAAAGAAGAAAAATAAAAGGAAATCTTTCAGGATAAGTCTAACTCTTAACACTGATTATCTCTTCTTCTCATGGATATCTGCTTTCTAAGCTCTCAGAAGCCAAGGATGGAAAGATTTTTCGCAATCTGCTTCTGGTAATAGATAGATAGATAGATCGTTAGATCTAACGACGCCGATCACGTTGCACAAGAGATCGATAACAGGTTCTCACGTGTGGATTCAACTGTTATTGGCTTCGATTTGTTAGTTGGAACTTACATCGAAAGAATGAGAGAGTAAAAAAGAGAAATAAAAAAGAACAAATACGTATATATACAAGAAGAAACAAAATAAGAATATAGAAATGAAAGGATAATGAATAAATCATTTGAATAGCAAGAAACGCGATTAATCCTTCCTCGAAATCAATTATAATTTAATTAGAAAGAAAATTAATCTATTGCAATTGTTTTTTTCTTACTGTATTCATTAATAAAATTAAATTTTTGGTAAATAATTAAATATTTTTCATGAATATCAAAGTGCTGCCATCTCGTGAAATTCTTCTAAAGAAAATGTGCGACTGTTTTATCGATTTTTTTTTATCGACGAGGCATAATATTTAATCTATAATATTATTTAATTATTCAACAATCTATTAGAATAAGTATCTTGTATAAATTTTGTATGTAAAACTAATGAACATAACTTTTTGTAACAATGATTACAAATGTGTAATCTTTATTTTCATTGTATTGCAAATAATGAAAAAAAAAACAAAAACAAGATCTTCGATGATAATCGATTATTAAAATGCGCAAATAATTGTTGTTTGAAATGCAAAATTTTCATGATTATAAATGTTCATTGATAGAACAATTGAAAGATGAAAAATCCTGACCTTTTTTCGATGTAGACAGCATGATATCCCATTGCCCATGATTCAAAGAAATCACAAGGAATTTGAACTAGTAATAAATTCGAAACACCACCACCTCGATCCTTGATCTTTCCGGTAACCTATAAAGTGGTCTACCGTGGCCCGTATAAAACATAGCATCCATCGTTTCATTTTGTCCTCACCGACGAATCTTCTCTTCGGCATCATTTCAAAAACCTGTTGCGCTGCGCTTCGAGAAAGTTGACATTTAATGTTCTTCACACTGTCTTCGCACTGTCTTTTTTTTTCTTCTTCTTTTTCTTTTTTACACTGTCTTCTTCACGCTAATATTCTCACTCACGCATGCACATGCGAAATGAATATTATTCATTCGAAGGATAGACGACGACAACGAAGAGAGACCTCGACCAATTGGAACTTTGTGAACAATTTCAAATAACCTGCAATTCGTTTTATTATTATTATTATTATTATTATTATTATTATTATTATTATTATTATTATTATTATTATTATTATTATTATTTTTAATAAATTTAAAAAAGTAAGGTTAATTAAACATTTTCAAAATATATTTTAATATACAATTAATAGAAGTATTATTATTCACATATTTACGATTACTATCGAAACTTGTATTGTTTTAACACATTAAACGAACGTTGAAAAACTTAGGTATGAGAAATATAAAATTTTTATCATGACTGTCAGATATAACATGACGTTATACCTGGTTGGTTTCTTTTCTATTTTGAATACTTGAATACATATTCAAAATTTGAAGTCTATTTTATCTCTATCTATTATATTCTATTATCTCTACAAGTTAATGTTCTGGCTAATGCATTTCTCAACATATACGTATATACGTTAACTTTATAATTAATTCTTATAAATGCATTTGCATTATCGACTTTTATTTCGTTGTAAAATAAATGATTTTATTTAATCGATAACGTTTGAAAATGTAAGTTCAATTCTTATTTCTTCTTACCTAATTACGATTTACTTTTAATCCGTTGCAGTTTCTTCTTTTTCTTCTTCTTCTTCTTCTTCAAGTAACTGTCAGTGGAAGTACTACCATGCTCATATTAAAAATCGAAAATTACAATATTTTATTTATTAACATTTGTAAACATATTTGTAAATAGATTCTAGATGATATTATTATTCTTAAATATTTATAAAAGAGCTTAATCATAATAACAATTTAATTTTTATATTATTCGATTTAATATTCCATTACTTTTTGACTAGAGAAATTGAAGGAAGAAACTACCAGTTAAAAGTTTGAAATTACTTGCGAGTTTTTAATCAAATTTAATATAAATTCGTAAATAATCTATCGTTGTAATATCAAATATCAACAAATTGAATGATTGTTTAAAATATACTCAACATTTTTTTACGTCCATTATTCTCTTCTACAGTTTCTTCTACAATCATAATTAATTTAAGACCAATGATCAGAATGAACTTTTCTACGAATTGTTTAACCGTTTTGATAACATAAGTGCCACCATTAAAAGTAACAATGAATTCGTATCGCTCTTCATTTAATTAAAGGTAATTAGTGGTTTCTTTTTAATAACATTGTCTACCTATATATCAATCGATAGATTATCACGTGATTTTTACAAGGCTGCGTTAGTAAAACAAACTATTATTGTGTTTAAAAGATATTCGAAACAAATACAATCGAAATACTAGCATTCCACCAAAGAAGTAGTGTATAATAAATCTTTTGTATTCAATTTTTTAATTTTATTTTCGTGATTTTGATACCTTTTTTTTATTTATAACGATTTATTTATTCTATTTTGACACACATGCATTCATATATATGTAAATACATAAAATATTGTTTATACTTTACTAATCAATTATAATTTTTCAGACATTTTCAAGAATTCAACGAGCTTAATAAAGAAAAATACAAAAATATTTGCACATGAAGAAAAGCCAAGTCTACATATATATATATATATATATATATATATATATATATATATATATATATATATATATATATGCATACATACATGCAGATATAAACGATAGATGTATTATGCATGTAGCCAATCATCTTTTGTTTTTTTACAAGAAAGTCAATTTAGTTCTTTTAAATTATTTGACCAATATCTATGTTTTACTGATGCATATTAACGATAAAAACGAGTTTCTAATTGATATAATACTTACGAAATTAAATATTGAATGATAAATGATTAAACGAGTTGGAGATCTGCTTCGTATATGTCTATCTTCTTCAAAGTCTTAGAAGAAACTAAATATTACGTTCTATATGACTTTTTTTCCTATATTTTTTGATTAGTTCGTAGTGAAAGACAAGATTGTTTTTATTTATACATAGTGGCAGTTATATTACTACTTATGTATGCGTGTAGCTTTGAAAATAATCAAATGAAAAAGAGAGAGAGAGAGAATGAAAGAAAAAGAAATACCTAAATAAAAACAAGAGAGAGAAATAGAATGTGTAAATATTCCTCTAACGTCTAGGAATGAAAAAAAAAAAAAGAAACAACTATCGTTCTCTATGTTTACCTTTTCTCCGTTTAATTCAAGGAATTTCGTCTACGTCATCGCACAGAAGAAACATTCCCGGGAGTTCGAACATAAGGTGACTCCTATCAGTTGAATTTCAAATACGTACAAGATAACACTCATCATCTTAGCGTTGTAAGTAATCGATTATTTAATTAAATGATATTTTAATACATTAGTGAATAATTGTAATGATATATAATTTAATTTTATAGACTTGTGCACTCCTTTCATTAAACCGACGACTTGGAAATAGAAGAGAAGATTTCTAAACAGAAATTAAAGACTTTTACATTTGTCCATGGTGTGAAGAAGATGGTCACCATAATTCTCAACGTGAAAAAGAGTGTATATGCTTCTTCAAAACATGCAAGTATTCATTTATTTTTTTTTTTTATTATCATTTGATATTTAAAAAATGAATTTCTAGAAGAAATATTTTATAATAATTCATCATCAAACTGTTTGCATAAAATTCAACGATTAATCTAAACTATATATTGTATACTTTTTTAAATCTATTACATAGTATTATAGAATTTTATTTAAGTGGACTTCAAAGTATGAAACATGCAATTATTGTAAAAATAATTATTTATTATTATTTACAATTTTAGTTAGATTAATCATTTTTAATTATGAGAATATACTACTAGGTGCAATAGTGTGTAAGTTTTAATAAAAAATAATATATTATTTGAGTTAATGTCGATAACACATGAATATAATATTTTTGACTGTCGATAACAGCATAATTGTTTCGTCAGTTGATAATATAGTATATCTACATTAACCATAAAATAAAATAATATTATTTCCCAAAGAAATATAGGAAATTTTAAAACAAATTTGTATTTTTTAAATTCTTTTTTTTTTTTTTTTTTATTTTTTGCCTTGTAATTTATTTCTTTTGCATTCTGTCTCTTTTCTATACAAAATATAAAGAATTGAATAAATAAAATCGAACAGAACGTTGATTTAGTCGTGGTAGTGGATGGTAGGTGGGAAATAGTTGGTGAAAGAATAGACAAATTGTTTTTTTTTTTTTTTTTATCAAAACATGTATAACGATTTATTGAGGAGCTATTCAAGCATATTTAAATTTAATGAAATGCAGGTACCTACCTATCTACTTGCTAAATGTTACATTAAACGCGCACTTTATCCTTAAACTGTTCGGTATATCTATGTATGTAAGTTTTTTTATTCATTTCTGTGTGTATTTTTATATCATTTTCTGTTCTTTCTTTTTTTACTGTAATTCTTCATTATCATCTTCATCGACATTATCATTTATCATTATCATTATTATTATTATTATTAATTAATTAATTAATTTTTGAAGGAGAGCCGTAGAGAGTTTGTTTTCATCGATTATCCCTGACCGATACGATCGATTCGTCACCCAAGAAGAAAATGGT
This sequence comes from Polistes dominula, assembly GCF_049000335.1. Classification (NCBI taxonomy): domain Eukaryota; kingdom Metazoa; phylum Arthropoda; class Insecta; order Hymenoptera; family Vespidae; genus Polistes; species Polistes dominula. The sequence goes on from NW_028300963.1 coordinate 5,327,316, forward strand.
TTCTCGAGTTATGATACTCGATTTTTTTCCTCTTTTTATTTTGTCTTTTTTTGTTTGTTTTAATTTTGCATATAATTTTTCATCGATCAAAATCGTTCAAGCGCGGAGAATAATTGTATTTTATTTCTTCATTTATTTAATTAAGAAGTCTTTCTTTTTTTCTTTTTATATTTATTTACTCTGTACACTATGTCTACAAAATTATCATCTCTATCATTCTTCGAGCAGTAAAAATTCTCCATTTTTAAATAGCAAACTGGATTGATAAGAGAGGATTAGGGTGACCAAGGAGGGAGGGTAAGGTTTAACCCTTCGTTACTAGCAACCCATATTGGGATCGTAACGTGTAAATGAAAGGGTTAAGGAAAAAGTATTTCATTTCTTTCATGTATTTTATATACACACACGCGATCGTTTTCTTATGATTTTTTTTTTTTTTTTTTGTAAATATATACACAATATATGTATGTATTATATATATATTATATATCGAACGATTTTGAATAATAATAATAATTATTATTAAAATAATTATTATTTTTAAAGAGAGTGACGCGTTCGTATCAACAGGGACACCACCACAGCGATCGTATTACATACATGGGCGGGTTGAAAAGATTTGTAATTTAACGTAGAAACAACAATTTTGTTTTTTGTTTATTCGGTCAAACTTACATTTGTTTAAAAAACAAAAAACAAAAAAAGAAATAAAAGATTACTATTTTTTTCGTCGAAGAAACTTGTCAACCCACCCAACGCGTACATTTAAATAAATCTGCGTGTATTTCTTTTATTTTTTTTTCTTTTCTTTTATTTTATGTTATTTTTGTTTGTTCGTTTGTTAATTTGCCTACGGTAGTTTTGATTGCCAGTCTTCAAGTGTTCACGGTGATTAATAAGTGATCAGACCATTTAGTAATAATTCTCTTTTACATTCGTATTCATTTTTTTTTTTTTTGTAATATTTTGTTGCATATAATTCTCGTTGTTGTGGTTTTTTTATTTTTGTATTTATTTCGTTCAATTCATTATCATTCTTTCGATCACATATTTTGATTAGAAATTCACTGGAAGTGATTTGATTATCGGAAAAGATTAGAATAATCAATTATAATTTCGATAGTCGTGAATAAAAGGAACGACAAAAATTTCAAAAGATTGTTGATAGATCGCACTATGATGATAAATCATCCTGTGTGTTTTTTTTTCCTTTCTTTCTTTCTTTCAATGGCCACTAACCATGATGGCTTTCACGTGAATTATTTTCAATTTGTTAAAAGAGAATGTCATTTTTCAACGAGGATTTACAGCTAGCTTGCGTCGGTCGTAAACCATCAATTCTGATAAAATATCGATCGTTTTTCTCTTATTCGTAATTAATAATAATAATAATAATAATAATAATAATAATAATAATAATGATAATAATAATAATCATAGTAACAATATGAATTCACATCGATCTTTTTTTTGTCTTTTTGTTATATTTTTAACCTTCTATAACGCCATGCAACTTTTTCAAGTCCTGCACAATTTTGTAAGGTTTTTATGTTTTTTTTTTTTAAACTTTCTAATTATTTATAATTTATCTTTTCGTAGACACTGTAAAATATTGCATTGTAGAGGGTTAAATCTTCTTATCGTACGAAACATCGACGTGTAATAATATTATTTTCACAATGGAAAACATTTACATACATTTATGTTTTTCGATACACGTTTTTTTTTCTTAGATAATTAAATTTCAATGACTAACCCGCATATATTGAAACGTTCATCGAAATGAATTAATTAACCAATTCATGCTTACTCAAGATTATTGTTTATTTCTTTTTAAGTACGTGAACGAACTTACTTAACTTTCTAATCTGATTTGATTTTTTATTAGTTTATCTTAAGACAAATGATCGTATAATTTATCAAAATTGATTTTTGAACGCCGAACTTACAAATATACACCTACGACATGTGCACAAGAGAGAAATCTTAATTAAAACGAAGTTTTTACCATCGATTAATCGAATTCGCGTATCGATTTTTAACGTCCACTCTTTCTACGTACACACATACGTTCAATTTTACTTTTTTGTTTGTTGATTTTGCGTTGTACGTATGTATGAGGAGACAGATTTAAAAAGAATCTACATGGAAAATTATTAATCGATTATTTTCGATGCAGATACTTTTCTACAAGACGTAATATCGATTAACTCGAATCGATGCCACGAGGTCTACTTTAATTGTGAAAGACACGATTGAGTTCTAAGTTTCGAGAGATTCCCATCGCGATAAACTGGAGCGACTAATGTTCATTTGTTTATTTTATTTTATTTTATTTTATTTTATTTTATTTTATTCGCTTCGTTTATATGGAATTTCTTGTAATTTTTTTCTTTATTTCTTTTTTTAAAGACATTAAACCAGTTCAATTCGTGAGATTTTCTAGTTTTGTGAACAATTCACATGAATTTAGAATTTTTATCTTTTTTCTTTACAAATAATTAACACTTGACATGCGGTTATACTCCACCGTCAAGGTACGCGTGCAGCGGCCATTTTTTCATGAATCGCGCGGAAATTTGGTCAAAAATTTCTTGTATATTATTTTTTATATCTTTGTCCAATTATATATTACATATGCATTGAAAAATGCATAATTCATAAAATACATAGCTAAGCGCTTTGTCCACTTCACTATATGTTGTAATTATATGTTATCCGCTATCCACCATAAATCTACTAAATACGTATTTTTACGTGACCAGCGCTCCAGTGACTGATTGCAAAAAACGTAAAAATACGTTGCCAGCATACCAAGTGTTAAGTTTTTCAAAAATTCAGAAACATGATTTTTATTTATTGATCATGAAAAAATTAGGCATCGATCAATGATTTGATAAGTGTTTCCAGAATGTCATGAAATGGGACCCCTCTCACATTCTAAAAATGCCATAAGTAGAGCAAAATGGATTAATACAAAATCTAACGTTCAATCGAGAACCGACGAATACAGATAGAATAAACTGCATTTATAGAGAGTGGTTTTGTCATTATTATTAATATCATTAATAATAGTGTAGTATATATATATATGCTTGTATGTACGTACGTATGTATGTATATGTATGTATATATGTGTGTATGAATATAAGTGTAAATTTAAGATGTACGTGTTTTTGTGATTAGCAAATAGACGATTTTGTTCTTTTTTCGACGTAGTAGTAAATAGTAATAGCAATAGTATTATAATAATAATAATAATAATAGTAGATGAAATTCGTAGGCATTGTCGTTACGTTTTTTTTTTTTACAGTTCTTTTTTTTATTTACAATGAATACACTGTCACCGTTATCCCCTTCGGCAGAATTAATAATTATTAATAATATTAATGTAATTAGGAAGTAAAATAAAATTAAAAATTAATTAAAAAAAGAAAAAAAAATAAATGTGAAAAGGAAGAAAAAAGGAAAATACATGAAATTACAAATGGCCTTAAATATTATCACGTATTCTCTACGATATTATCGAAAAAGGACTATCGAACTTCCTTGGCCTCGTTTTTTGTTCGACGAGGACTTAAAAAGGGAAAAATACACACACAATTATTTTACGTTATTCTCGAGAATACAAAAATTACCACTTTCTACATGTTTTATTTTTTATGTATATATATATGTATTTATTTATATATTCTTAATAATCTACGAAAAATGTAAGTCTCGTCGATAACTTTATGCCAAGGATGTTCCTCGTAGTCGCGAAGAGAGGGAAGAAAAATATATTTTTTAAATTTAATATACATTTATGTATGTGTGGTGTATGTGTTTCTTATTTACAGGATATCTAATCGATTATGTAAAAACGTAAAAATTAATTTAGGTGACAATTAGAAACATTTCTTTACTTTTTATTCTATATTCTATTTTTTTATTATTTACGTATTTAATTCGTAATGTTAATTACCATTAATTATTTCAAATAATTACGTAAACTTTTTAATTATTTATGATATCCTGTATACAAATGTGTACGATTGTGTATTTTCTTTTTCAAAGTGTGAAATAAACTAACGAGTTTTGTGATAATTCGGCCATTTGGAGAACGACATGATTTTATTATTTAATTTTATTTATTCTTTGTTCTCTGTAGGCGATGTTAGCAATTAAATTTAATTATTTATATATACACACACATATATTATTATTTTATATCGACTAATCGGACATAATTCTACGGTCATTTTTTTTTCTTAATTATCGATTGACACGACAAAAGTTAGAAGGGATATGAGACATTAGAGATATAGTTACTTTTTTTTTTCATTCTGTTCTTTATCTCAATTTTATTTTATTCTTATCTTTTTTTTTGTTTTTTTTTTTGACTTGTTCCTCGTTATTGTAATTATTTATTAAATTGAAGATTGACAAAAAAAAAAAAAAAAAAGGAACAATTATTTTCGTCGATCATTGATCTTTGTCAAATTTTTGGTTTGTTCACAAATTCGTTCGAATGATTCATTTTATTTTTTATTTCCCATGACATCAATTTTACACGATTAATAAGAATAAGTAATTGAAGTTTATTTACAGACACGCAGAATATTTTTTTTATTAAAAAATCGACGATCGAACTACATTTGTACCATTTATTTAGAAAAATGTCTCTCCAGGTATACGCTTAAATATTTCTTTTTTTCAGTGATTTCTTTTCTTTAAATTGTTTCAAACATATTAAAAAAAAAAAGAAAAAAATTAATTCCTTATGTATCATTTCTTTTTGTCTTCTCATTAATTTTTACATTAATATTTGTTTATTTTTGAAACTACTCGAAAGGTTCGATCGCCGAGACTAAATTCTAAACAGGGATCAATATAATAATCGATCGATCAATCGAATTCTTTAAATGTCTACAGCACGTATTCCAAAAATTGTGGAAGCAGCGACGAAGTGAAGTGAAAATAATTAAGATTTTCTTTATATATTTTTTTTTCTTTTTATTTTATTTTATAGAAGGACTTTTTTTGCATCTTCATTCATCCATCATTTTTCTTTTCTTTCCTTTTCATTTTTTCTTTCCTTCTCTCATCTCTTTTTCCTTTTTTCTTTTCTTCATACGTGAAGATAATTTACAACTATCACTAATTACGATTATCCAACTTTTTGTTATTCACCTCTTGGTGTATTTTTATATTTATTATCACCTACGTAGTACACATCTTACGTAATATCGAATCTTAATAAAACCCTTCTAATCTATTTATTTACACAATCGTCCCTTTTCTCCCTTTCTCCCTTTTCTTCCTTTCTTTTCTTCTTTCTTCCCATTTCCCTACTTTTTTATCCCACAATTCCTTTCTTATATTTTTTATTAGAGATAATAATAATCGAAATAACGCTATTTATTATAATAATAATAATAATAATTATTATTATTATTATTAACGATAAAACGTGGAAAGGCTTCGGTCTACTTTCAAGGTACACGAATTTCTCAAAGTCATAATCGCTAATATAATATTTACAGGCTCGGGTGTGCATTTACAATGTGTTTCTTTCTTTTTCTCGACAGAAAACATACCCCCCTCCCTCCCTCCCATCCCCCTCATCAACTTCTCCCTTAAAAAAAAAAAAAACATCGTTGCAAATTTTTTTTATTTCTTCTCTTTCTGTTTTTTTTTTTCGTATCTTTTTTTATACACGATTTCATTCGACCAATTTGACAAATTTGTTCGTTCTCTCTTGATTTTTTCGTCATTAGAAATTTTCGCGTTTAAAATATTCAATTTAATTTCTGTAAAACCAACAATCGTGTGTCCTTTTTTTTTTTTTTCTTTCGAAAAAGCGAGAATAGGATTGAAATTTGCGACGCGTTATTATTTTATTAATCATTGATCTTGACAACGCCGAGAAATTATGGCAGTGCTTAGGTGGAAAAAATGTCTGTCTTCTTCTATGGTGGGGAAGAATAATTTAATGTAAGAACGATTGGGGGTATTATTATATACGATGATTCTGATTCATCATAATAGAATTTTTTTGGTTTAAATCGCATAGACCAAACACCATCGCGAATATTATTTTTTTTTTAACATTTAGATTTTTTTATTTTATTTTTTTTTATATTATTTTGAGGCTCTTTTTTGATCTTTACGAATCTTACGAAGAAAAACACGATTTTACCTGAAAAAACGTGACTATACACAGAAAGATATTTTTCGTCATCTCTCGTTCGATTTTCAACGTGATCGTTTTTATGATTCGTTCATTTCATTTTTATTTTTTATTTATCATCTCAAGAATTGCAATATAATAATATATATATAATAATTATATAATATATATATATATATATATATATAAAGAAAAAATAAAAATAAAAATGATCATAAAAATCGAACGAGAAAGTGATCGATATTATTCGCGAATTTGCGTAATAAACGCGTGTAAATCTGTATGTGTGTGTGTGTGTATTTTGTGTTTCTTTCTCTTTTTCTCTTCGCAATATTAAATTGTGTGCATTTAATACTACTACACTTGTACGTCTGAGTTGAAATATTGTATACGCTATATTTGAAGATCATAGCGATGCAATTATTTATTATTAAAACAATTAATTAAGGCCTCTTAGTTCCTAAAAACAGGTCAATATGGTTCCTTAACGACTGACCACTTCTCTATTCTCATCGTCATTATTATTTATCATTCTTCTAATTTTATCAAATGTCAAAGAATTAACTTTTTTTTTGTCTTCTTTTACTTAATACAATAAGATTTTTTTTTCCTGTAATTAAATCCTCGGTACTTGCTTTCTTTTTTTTGTTTTTTTGTTTTTGCAACGTACGTTTCATTATATATATATATATATTTTTTTTTCCATATACATACACATATACATGTATAATGATCGTAATTTACATTCAATTGAAATTTTTGATTCGACATGAGAAAAAAAAAATAAACAAAAAAACTAAAAATAAAAAACGACGACCGACAAGAACGTGCTTATCTTTGTGTTATTTTTTTTTTTTTATTTACGTCATCATCGATTGCACGTTTTCTTACGTATACATAATTTTATTAAATTTTATACGAGCACATATTAAAGTAACGAATACTCTTTCCTTTTTTCTTTTTATTTTATTTTCTTTGTTTTATTAATAGTGGTGCAGTGTTAAATGCCCCCGACCTATCAACTACAACACATTGGCCAAATTGTATTTGCATTAATTATTTTATTTCTTTTTTTTTTTAAATCAGCGCCTTTAAAGTATACTCGTCGTCATCTAAATTGTTTAATAGGAAACATTATTTATACGCGTTCATTCTCTCTCTTTTTTTATTTCATTTTTCTCGTCATATTTATTCAAACGAACGCACCACCAGTACTTTGCACAACTTTCACATTCTCTCTTTACGATATAATTTTTCAAAAGTAACTACTTTTATTCTCTGGACTTATTGTTAATTAATAATATAATTGCAATAGCAATAAACTGTCAAAGTGACAAAACCTTGGACAAATGTACCCTACTTACACCCACCCCCCACCCACACAGTGTGCCATTTAAAATGAATTTTACTTTTTTCTTTGTCTGTTGTTCAATCAACAATACGCATTTATTTATTTATTTATTTACGCATTTATTTATAATTAAAAAAAAAAAAAATAAAACTAAAAGCAAATGCAACGTTGTCGTTGAGTTTCAATGGTGGGAAGAAGATGATTATTTTTTACTTGTAGATCCTAAAATACTTTATTTATCGAACTGCAAATATATTACGATCGAATAGATATAATAATACGTGAACGATGATCCAGAAAACGAACGAACGAAAATGAATCCTCGATAGATCGATTAAAATCTTTTTTTTCTTTTTCATTTAAAAAAAAAAAAAACAAGATTTATAGAATAAAAATATTTGTTCTGCGATCAATAATAAATGAGGAAAAAAAAAGATTGATAATAAAAAAGTATTCGTATATTGTATATAGAAAAAGAAATGGATGGAATGTCGTACTTTGAGTAATTCATAGATCAATCGAATGGATCTATACGAAGATCATTTCTTTTAATACGTTTTCATGGATCTAAACACATCCAAGTTCTATCGATCATTGAAATAGTTTATTTCACTTTTAAAATAAATCGCTTAAGTGAACGTCTTTTAATTGAACGTCTTCCCATTGGACGAAGAAGTTTTCTTGGTGGTTACTTTAGGATAACAAAAAAGAAAAAAAACACATCTTTGCATAAATCGATCAATGAATTTTCATCGTTTCTAAATAAACGTTAAAAAAGTGAACTCGCAATATTGCATGATTAAATCGAAATTATTGCAATGACCTATAAACTACTACGACAATGAGAGCAAGCAATCGTAAGAAAATTATTATTATTATAATAATCATAAATGACTATGAACATTGACAACAATATAATAATAATAATAATAATAATAATTAAGTATAGATCTAAATAATGATTGGATGATATTAATTTAAATTAAAAAAAAAAAAAAGATTCATTAGAAACGATGTTAATTCTAATGTTCTCGAAATAGTAGCACAACGTGCTTGTATATGCGTGTGTTGTTGTTTATGTGTATATGTGTTTCTTTTATTTTATTTTCAAACAACAATGAATTATCATCTATCTGGGAATGGGGATATCAGATAAATTTATATACACGATGATTAAGATGAATTTATATACAAATGATGTGTGTGTGTGTGTGTGTGTGTGTGTGTGTACGTGTCTATATGTATATATTGTGTCTGTGTACATACATATGAATTATCTCTAAACGAGTGTGGGTCTATCGTTCATTATTTTTTCTTGTTTTCTTTCCTTTTCTTTCTTTCTTTAATAATTTTGAAATAGAAGAAAGAAAATTCATCGCTGATCGTGACGGTTAAGGAGAAAAAAAATCTATCAATTTATATTAGCAAGAAAACAATTCGATTTCGATGAATAATTAATAATAATTACGATAATAAATAATAATTAGAATTATTGAAAAGATGATTATTTCATTGTTTTCTTTTTTTCCAGTTTTATGCGCTCGAATTTTATTATTTTTATTTTTTTCTTCTCTTATCATTATTATTATTGTTATTATTATTAATAATAATTATTCTTTTTCAAGATATACACGACCAATTAACTGTACAATGATTTTTCTTGTTCTTTTATCCTTATTCTTCTACCAAAATGAAATGATTATTGTTTCCTCCTGATTTGTAAAGTTCGTTAACGCAATAATAAAATGAAAGTGGTCGCGTGCATTCCTTTCCCTCTTGCGAATACGGGAACATCGTTTAAAAAATACTTAAAGATAGATAAATTACTTAATTACGACTAACGCTATTACTTTTTTCTCTCTTTCTTTCTATCATACACGTGTTCATTCATTCTAATCCTAACGCATGCATTCACTTTCTCTCCCACCCCACCCCAACCTCTAGCCTTTATTTCTCACTCTTTCTCATTCTAATCATATTAAAACTCAATTAGAGTTTACTTAGCGTAAAAAAGAGAACACATGTGATTCTTGTCCATTTAAAGAAACCAAGAAATATAAAAAAAAAAAAGAGATGAAAGGAGAAATGAAAAAGAAGAAAAAAATAATAATTATAATATATATATATATATATATATGTGTGTGTGTGTGTGTGTGTGTGTGTGTGGGAAGAAAAAAAAGTAAGTCAAAACGAGCGACACAATTACAGAGCACTTACTATATGTTCTTCTTCTAAATACAAATATGTACGTTTATCTAAAGTTCCATTTCTAGGTTTCTTTTTTTTTTTTTTAATCCTTCCTTCTTTCTTTCTTTCTTTCTTTCTGTACTTTTTTTTTCTTTTCATTTTATTTTCCTTCCTTAAGAATATATTCCCTGTGAAACTACGAATTCCTTCATCTAGACTTACTTAAAATCTAAAATCACACTCAGAACGTATAATTATCGTTATTGTTATAATTATTATATCGTTATTATTAGCAAATGAATTAATTAATAATTGATGTAATTTTTTTAAATTAATTAATTAATTCATTCATTCATCATTTATTCATTCGTTCGTTCATTCTTTTCATACCATTAGACTAATCGTTTTTTTTTCTTTACTATTATGCACTAAACCACCATCCATGAATCTGGCTTCGCTTCTTTCTTTTTTCTTCTTCTTTCTTTTCTCATGGATCTAAGATTCTAAAATATTATAATCATTCGATCGCGTGCATGTACAATGGAGAATAATAATAATAATAATAATAATAATAATAATAATAATAATAAAAAAAGCTACTATTATTTACTATAGTAACTTTTTTCTTGTTTTCTTTGTTTCTACATTACGTTTCTCTAACCACCATTCAACCATTTTCTTAAATCAAATCTTCCGCTCGTACAATTCAACTTGGGCAGTGTATTTTAAATGGAATATACAATGTATCATTTATATTTCTATATCGTGATCCATACGGAGACACGTGTCCGATCGTTGTTCCTCTTTCTAAATCGATCTTTAATTTTTGGCAATCTTTTGTTTTTTTTTTATCGTTCTAATCGTCCGAAAAAGAAAAGAAATAAATTATTACGCTTCCCCCTATTTATCCTATTTTTAACAATCGTTTCTTTTTTTTCTCGTCTAAATTTCGATTTTTCCTTTTTTCGTTTTGTTTTGTTTATTTCTTTTTAATTTATTTAGAAACGACAAAGACAATTTGTTCACGATCTAATGTCGGTCAACAATTAATATATTTTTGCATTGTTTCCTTACGAAATAAAAAAAAAAAAACAAAAAAAAAATAGAGAAGAAAATAACACAGCCGAAAAATTTGATGAAATTTTGACCAGAGCAACGAGTTAGAGAGCATGGATCAAGATAAACGTCGATTAAACTCGATGATTTTTAATTAGGAATCTTTCATAATTTTGTGAAGTTTACGTATTATGTATATATATATTATATATAATATTTAGTTCACTCGCGTCGATCGATCCTATTATCGCGATTAGAATAATATAATACTTAAAACTAATTATCATTTAGATCGTGCGACGTTATTTAAATATTATACATAAATTTCGCCATATTCGTTTAAACAATTTCGATGAACTTGTTTTATCAAGCATAACATCATCGACAACGTGATTTTATCAAGAGTAACATCAAAATCTTTCTAAAACGGATTTTACGATACAAGAATTAGAACAAGATTAGATGTTATCCTTAGTTTTTTTTTTCAAAATCGAAATATCTTGGAACGTGCTGCTGCTGCTGCTGCTACTGCTGCTTTGGACTATAATTATTATTATTTTTTTTTTCTAAACGACGACGAGAATGAAAAGAGGCTCTTCATTCATTCTTCGTTACTTCGATACAATAATTGTACGTTTTAAATGATTATTTTATTTGACATTATTTTATTTTATTTCAGTTTATTTTAGTTTTCTATCACCGACAAGCTAATGATCTACACAATGGGATTCAATTGAAAAAATTCGAATTGGCTAGTCGGTTTAATAAATCGATCCCATATGCTCTTCTCGCATCGTTCATGAACGATTTTTCTCAACTACAACGAAATGTAACATTCTCGTTAGATTAATTAGTTTTATTTATCTTCGCAAAGTGTCTCTCCTCTTTACGAGTTCCAGCCTCTTTCTTTTATTTATTTTTCTTTTTCTTTCTCTATTTTCATAGACTTATTTTTCCTTGAAAACTCTTTCTTGTATTCATTCAAAAATCAACGCAACTTTTCTCGACGGTCATACATCATAATATTTCCCATAAGAATGAAAATCATCATGTCTTTCGATTTCACATGGAAAATATGTTTGTTCTAACCACAAATGGTCTTATTGCCATAATCGATTATTCGTATCGATTCGACATAATAATGGTTTATGTATACACATATCAAATTTATTTTGTATATTCGTGTATGCATAAGACAACATTGGACCATTGAAAAATCTTCTTTCATTAAAATCACATATGCGTAGTAACGTTTCTCTTTTTTTTTTATTATTTGAAAAAAGACAAACCGACTCTTATTATCGATTATATTCGTATACCTCACACACGTTATATAAAACACGTTAGATAATCGTACAAATTTTACGATTAAAGTCAATCGAAACGATTTAATCTCGAAAAAATATTATACGTATTATCTCGCGCGTCTTAATTAATTCATTGATACAATTAATACAATTGATACGCGCCATATATATTTGATTACATACGTTATGTAATCAAATTTACAATATACACGCATTTAACAGGTTTACAACGAGATTTGTTCTTTTTTATTTCTAATGTTTCATCACCATCGCGGACCAGCACAAATATTCCTAGACACTTTCAATAATATGATTTTAAAAACTAGAACGAGTTGTATCTCACATTAATAAAATGATGGTATAAGATGGTACCGATGGAACACAACATACAACCATACACCGTCGTAAACAAGTTAAATACGAGTTTTCATTTCTAATCAAGTATGATCTATAGAGAAAAGGTAGAAGATCAAAAGAGACTGGATTTATCGTATCTATGAAACGACACTTAGTTCAATAATCATTCTTATCGGTTGGTCTTTTTTTTTTTCATATTTGTTTTCTTTTTTTCTTTTTATCGTCTGTAGTATAGTTTTTCGTGATCGTTATTTTATCAACACGAGCCTCTAATTTAACGTCTCGAAATCATTTCTGTAAACGTTAGACAAATATCTTCAATCATCTTTCTATCTCAATGTACTAGTAATAGTAGTAAATAGGCTCGTCCTTTCTCGTCGCGTTATTTTCGCGATGCGTCTTGCCCTTACCCTTTCCCTCATCACGGTCCCATCCCTTTCCCCTTTTTTCTTTTATCTAAAGACTTATACACACACTCTCTCTCTATCTCTCTCCCCTCTCTCACGCTTTTGTGTACAATATTTATAATAGTAATATTTATATATATATAACTACGTATCTATATTTATATTTATACGTACATGTTGTGTGTGTATGTGTGTGTGTAATATGTAACATGCGCGTATAAGTTTTGTGTGTGTGTATGGTGTAGAAGGGTGTATGTTTTGTGTATTTCTTTTTTTATGTGTTTATGTGTGTTTTTATGTGTATATATCGGCTAGTCGAAAATTGAAACTACAGTGTACTCGGCAGTCTATTGTCTCTCTTGGCTTTTCTTTGCTTTCTATCTTTTTCTTTCTCTCTCTCCCTCTCTCACCTACTGTTTTTGTTACTATTATCTTTCTCTTGATTTTCTATCATCATCTTCTCCGTTTCTTCTTTTCCTTCGTTCCATAGTGTTTTGTCTTCCCGGATATAAGAGTATTTCTTCTTCTTCTTCTTCTTCTTCTTCTTCTTCTCCTCCTCTTCTTTTTATTTTTCTTTCTTCTGACATTTTCTTCTTTTCTTCTTTCCTATTTTTCTCTTTTCTCGAAAAGAAGATCATCGTCCAAACGACCGACGTAAAAACGAGAAATACGTCTGAGGAATATAACCGGAGAAAAACACGGGGTCCATTCTTGTGAGTTACGTGTCTGTCCTTTCTTTCTTTCTTTCTGGCTTTCATTTTATTCTTTGTTAGTGTGTGGTTTATTTTTCTTTTCTTATTTTGTATGTCCTCTCTGTCTCTTTCTCTTTTTCTTATTCCACGGAGAAGATTTATTCCCATTGGTGAGGAGAGGGTGGCAGTTCCGAAGGATGGGCCACCGTCGAGCTGCAATTCGTATTAAAAAAGTATTTTAAAATTACTGTCATTTTAAATAGGAAAAAATATATATATATATATCTATCTATCTATCTATCTATCTACCTATCTATCTATCTATCTACCTATCTATCTATCTAAATATTAAAAAAAATAAAAAAAATAAAAAAAAAGAATAATCAAAAACTAGGACTCACAAAAGGGTTAAGGGTTGTTAAATTGGCAACAAGGTCGTATATATTTTAGGAAATTGCAAGGGGTTGGAGGATGGAAGTTTTCGATGGAATTATTCGACGAATACTTTTTATTTATTAATGTTATTATATTAAAATATTATTATACGAAATATTTTGTATGTTCGTCGAATAATTTTCATCTTATTTTGTTTTTTTCTCTAACTAGTAAGTTATTCTACTGTCAAATCATTGAATAGTTTTTTTTTTTAATAATAATTTTATCAAATGTTTAACAATAATTCAAAGATTTGATTGTTTAACCGACAAAATCTATGATTTATTTATTGATAATAATAATTATTATTATTGTTTGTTTTAAAGCATACATTTTGTCAGTTTTTTTTTATATTTTACACGAATTTTTGTCAACGAGTATCAGCAGCACATTTCCAAAACACTAAATTTATAATAATTTCAGTAATAAAAAGATCATTAAATAAGAAATTTATTTTATAAATGGATACGCACTGCGTACTCTTGATAAAGTCTAAAAAATTCGAAGAGTTGTTTCGATGAAAACTCAACGAATATAAAAAAAAATATAAAAGTAGCAAAATGCGTAAAAAATAAAGTGAACTAACAAACAAACAAACAAACAAACAAACAAACAAACAAATAAATAAAAAAAAAATCATCTACTTGAATTGTTTTGCTCGTCTCGTCTCAACTCTTCGAATTTTCGAGTATCGCTATCAAAAATATTGTCCTAAGGACTTAAATTCGTTTGATCAATTAAAAAACGTGCTTTTATATATATATATATAGGTATATATAGAAAAAGGATGCTTATTCACATAAGAAAAACAACAGAAACAACGCTCATCTGATTTCCATGCAGCTGTCAGCATGCGTGACAGCCGAAGGGGGCGTAAAAGTTCTCTCTCATAATTTTTTTTTTTTTTTTAAATATTCGTTTCTTTTGAAGGATACTTTGATTTGATTTTTTTTTTTTAAAGATAAACGAAAAAAAAAATAAATCGTACGAAAATCGATAAACTCTATTCCGATCTTTTTAAATTTTTAATATTTTTTGAAGGGGGTTTCCCCCCCCTCCCCAAGTTTTTCAGTTCTTGTATATTTTTTTCTTTTATACCTTCGAGTTTATTATTATTATTTTTTTTTTTTTCTTAATTATTTCTTACAACCCGATTTTTCCTTTTCACATCTTGTTTCTCCATGCCTTTAACACGTTTCAAATCTTTTTCTTTTAACTTTTCTATTTTTCTTTTTTGTTTTATCGATATTACTTTGTTTTTCTTTTACTACCCTTCCTTCCTTCCTTCCTTCCACCCTGCCGCTGTATTTTTTTTTTATTTTTTCAACGCGAAAAACGGGCCACAACAAGCGCGCGCGGTGGCGCTTTCCTTTGGACTTTGCTTTGCCAAGTTCTCCTTAACGGAGTAAAAAAAAAAAAGAGAAGAGAAGGGAACGGACAAAGAAGGAAAGAGAGAGAGAGAGAGAGAAATAGAGAATAAGAGAAATAGAGAAAAAGAGAAAGTAGATGAGGAGGAAAATAGTAGGAGAGGGGGATTTAGAAAAGCGCGGCATGAGAAAATAGCGCGTAAACAAAGGATTGTTTGAAAATGGACTGATATCTCTCTTTTTTTTTTTTTTTTTTTTTAATCTTTTTCTTTTTTTCTGTTTCTTGTTCTTTTTTGCTATTTTTGCTATTTTTCTATTTTTTTTTTTTTTTTTTAAATATACATATATATATATTTATCTATCTATATGCATGTGTGTTATGTATATTTTTGATCTTTTTACTTTACTTTTGAATTCTTGCCGTCCCACCCCACCACCAGAAAGTGTTCACTTCTCTTCCATCTTCTTTTTTAATTTCTCCTCCTTTTTATCCTCGCTTCTTTCTCTTTTCCATTTTTTTCTTCACATTTAACTCTTGCGCTATGAAAAAGTAGAAAAAAATCTATTATCTCGCGACGTGATAATTACTTCTTATAAATAACGTAAGCGAAAGAGATAGAGATAGATAGATAGAAAGATAGAAAGAAAGATAGATAGATAAAGATAGAATGAGAGATAGATAAAGTGAGAAGCAGAGAGACAAAGACAGAAAGAAATAGAAATAGAGAGAAATAGAGAAAGAGAGAGAGAGAGAGAGAGAGAGAGAAAGAGAAAGAGAAAGAGAGGAAAGGAACTGAACTCTTCTCAATTTAAAGGAATATATTTTGTATGGAATTTAAAACGAAGTATTTATTTTTGATTTTAATAGTAAACAAGAAAAGAAAAAAATGTAAAGGAGAAGGATGACTTTTTGGCAAAGCAAATTCCAGGAAATCATCAAACACACACTGCGAATAATTGCCTTCAACAAAATTCCCATCCGATCAAAAATATTTTGACGAGAAAATTTTCTTTACTTTATCGTCCACACAGGATGGATTTATGAAAATTATGGTTGGATGATTGAAAAAAACAAAGTAAAAAAAAAAAAAAAAACGAAAAGAAAAAAGAAAAAAAGAATTAAAGGATTACAAAGATTCAAAGATGGGGAATTAATTAGTGCAAGGAAAATTGAAATATGCAAAAAAAAGGAAGATTATCTTTTTTAATTGATAATCTAAAATATCGTTTATGAGGACAAATATTAGACGATTAGAAAAATATTTTGTTCGTTAGGAGGATAGGATAATCATAAGAACGTCTATGATGACGATAATCGTACGATCAGTTGGTAATCGTGGATAATATCATCAAAAGACAGGTGGTGAGGTGGGAGGGGAGGAGGAGGGGGGGGAGGGTTAAAGGTAAAAGGGAACGAAAGTTTCCAGGACTTTTTCAGGATACATAGGGCTTTCTTTTTTTTTTTTAATCTACTCAAAATATCACGGACAGTAAGAGAGAAAAAAGGGACTTGTGAAAAATATCGGATGTCATTTTTTGTTTCATATTTCTCTCTGTTCTTTGGTAGTTTTTTTTTTCATTTTTTGTATTTTATTTTATTTGATTTTAGTTTAATTTCTTTTTCGTCCACCGCGTTTATTCCACTCCTCTTTTACCACGATCGCGATTTTGTTATATTCTTTTTGTTTTTTAATTTTTTTTTCTTATCAATTGACAATTTGTCATATATTTCTTTTTTTTTTTTTTTTTTTATTGAACTGAAGGCTGCATGGTGGATCAGGCCTTCTTACACTCAATCAAAGAAACTCTCCGATATTTACACGTGAGTAATCTGACGAATTCAAGCGAGTCCTAGGGTTTATTATTATCATTATTATAGATAACGAATAATATTCGTTGAACTTCTTTCTCCATTTATAAAAAATAAAATAAAATAAAATAAAATAAAATAAAATAAAATAAAATATATATATAAAATTAAATCAAATAATTGTATTAAGTACGATTTGATTAAATAAGACAAATAAGATTAACACTCTTGAAAGTTATTTCATCTAAAAACGATATCTTTTTTTCTGGAGATAAAAAGAAAAAGTTAGCAAAGGCACGCATTATCGCGATAACGCGAAATGGAAAAAGGTTGAGGCGTTACCCGAGTAAAGATGAGAGAGAGAGAGAGAGAGAGAGAGAGAGAGAGAGAGAGAGAGAGAGAGAGAGGGTGTTCTCCTTCTCTCTCTCTCTCTCTAGCCGTTTAAGATTTTACTAATTACGTCTACCGCGAAACTAACGCTAATTAGCACGCTCGCGGTTATCTTCTTCTTTTTTTCTCGAGTCAGAGGAGCTATGAAAAATACGAAACGACTACTATGACGACGAGTTGAATTCCAACGTGTACGAAGAAAGAGGAGGAGGATTCTCGCGGCTTCTTTATCATCATCATCATCTTCTTCTTTTTCTTCTTCTACTTATTTTTTATTTTTTTTTTCCTTTTCCTCTTCTTCGTCCTCGTAGTTGTCATTTCTCTCGTTTCCTCTTCTTTTCGCATTTAGGCTTTAAAAAAACGGATGAGTGTTTTCTTCTTTCCTCTATGATGTATATTACACGAAGCAAAGCATTAAATTTCTTTTCGCGTTTACTCGTTAGAAGAATTTACAAAGAAATCAACTCGTGTGTTTCTTTCTTTTTTTTTTTTCAATTATAAATTTTTACAAAAAAAAAAAAAAGATAAAATAAAAAAAAATGTCACCGTCTCTTTCTAATCTAAATTAGAGATATTTTCTCATATCGAAGATAAATATTGAATAATATTTGTATATGGAGAAAGAATAACGTTTTATAGGTTGTTACAAAATTTCGATAATAGTTTTTTTTCTTTTTTTTGGAGGGGGGAGGGGCGATTTTTCCAATTTCAACCTTCGTTTCAAAGATATTCCACGACCACCCCACATATATACATACATATATATATTTTTTTTTCGTTCGGTCTAAACCATTTCCTTCTTCCCCCTTTTTCTTCCTCATCCATCGAAACCCCCAGCAAGCACCCCCTCCCTCCCTCCCTTCCCTCTTCTCTTTTCGAACGTTACCCTCAGACTCGCTATCGATTCGCCGCCAGCGAACTCTCACGAGAGACTGAAAGGAGACAGAGCATATAGCTATGTGTTTCAATAATCCGACACAACAAGTCATACAAGAGCGTCTAACTGAATGTAAGAAGAAGCGAGTATTATATGGTATAATTACGATACGAGGCACGTAAGTATTAAGAAAGAAAGAAAGAAAGAAAGAAAGAAAGAAAGAAAGAAAGAAAAAAAAAGTAACAAAATATAAGAAAGTAGAAAAGAAAAAGAAATAAACATAAAAGAAAGAACATTGGGAGAGGAAGAAGAAATATATACAAATCAAACTAAACGAATATACGGACAAAAGAAACATTATATATAAGTGTATATATATAGATAAATAAGGATACAGTAAAAGATAGTAAAGATAGTTAGAAAAGAAAATGAAAAACGAAAAGTTTGTAAGGTAATAAAAACGGGAGTAGAAACTCTTAACCCTTTTTTCATTTTTATACAGAGTAGAAAGAACAAAAGACAAAGATAGAAAGATATATATATATATATATAGAAAGATAGAGATACAGATAAAGAGGAAAATAGAGATAATGTAGATTAAAAAAAAAAAAAGAATAAAGATTTGTTTGTATAGTACCTCTGCGAGCGAGGTTGAGACGACTTATTGCTGACTCTCTTTTCTTTCGGTTCGTTCAGGAGGAGACGTAACACGATTGGTGGTAGTAGTAGTAGTAGTAGTTGTTGTTGTTGGTAGTAGGTAGTTATAGTAGAAGTAGCAGTAATGGTAATAGTATAGTAACAGTAGCAGTAGCAGTAACAGTAGCAGTAGCAGTAGTAGTAGTAGTAAAGTAGTAGTAGTAGTAGTAATAGTAGTTGAGTAGCAGTAGCAGTTGCAGTAGCAGTATAGTAATAGTAAGCAGTAATAGTGGTGGTACTAGTACTAGTAGTTGTAGATGATAGCAGTAGTAGACAATAGTAGTCGACAGTGGTAGATAGTTGATTCGATAGTAGTGGTAGTAGTAGTAGTAGTAGTAGTAGTAGTAGTAGTAGTAGTTATGTGTACGTATACGCGGCGCAGGACGCTGGATCGGCGATCAGCTTGCTCTAACTTGACGGCAGTAAAGCAAGACGAGAAACATTATATACTTCATCAGCATATTTGTGTTGTTATTTTTTTTTTTTTCAATAATTTTCTTATAATTTTGTTTTGTTTGTTAGTATAATAGTTGATTAGTTTTATTTTAATTAATATTATTGTATTTTTTCCAATTAAGAAGAAGAAGAAGATAATATGATAAAGGGGTTGAAAAAAGGGGTAGTGGTTGTCTTTTGGGTTCGAGTAATCGTGTTAGTATTAGTGCGATGTGTGAGTGTGAATGAATTTAATTATTTTTGTTTTTGTTTCAGGGCTGAGTTTGGTTTTGTTTTCTACATGTATTTATTGTTTTTTATTTTTCTCTAATCTTAAATTTAATTTCTACTTTTTTTTTTTTTTTTTGTAAAATATTTTAAGGGTACAACTACGTATTTATATGTTTTTATGTCTTTTTTTTGTTTGTTTGTTTTTTTTTTTTTTTTTTGAGAGATCGCACACAGCGACGGTGGATGGGGCTCTAGTATTTTTTTTTCTTTTTCATCTTGTTATAGTCTTTTCTTTTATTTCTTTTTTTTTTTCCTTACACTTATTTTGACTCTTTTAAAAATGAATAGTTGGGCAAAAGATGTGACAGACGACGTGTTTACACTCTCGTCCCTTACTCTTTTTTTTTTTTTTTTGTCGATGATTGGACACATTGCGATTTTTACAAATTTTGTTAAAAGGGGAGCATTTTCTTTGCTCTTTCTTAATTTTCATGTTCATTTTGTTTTTGTTTTTTTTCTTTCTTTTTAATTCTGATATTTACATATATATATATATATATTTTTTTTTTGCTTATGTTAATCTCTAATGTCACGAAAAATAAAGTGAAAAAAACGACATAAGTATAGAAGTAAGAAAAAAAATAGTGAAAGAAAATGTAAAAGAAGAAAGAAAGAATGAGAGAAAATGAGAAAAGAAAAGAAAAGAAAAGAAAAGAAAGAGAAGAAAAATTAGAGAAAAAGAGAAAAATATTATGTAGAAAACAAATTAATAAATAAATAAATAAACAAATAAATAAATAAATAAAATGAAGAAGAAAATAAAGGGTGGGAGGAAAAGAGTGAGACAGAGAGGGTATAAAGGATGAGTCGTCAAGACAAAGGATCTTTTTCCTGGCTCGTTTCGAAACCATTGCCACGATCCTTCTGTCTCGACCCTCCCCCATCGTCCTTCGTTAACTCTCACAGCTTTTGCTTCCTTTTTTTTTTATTTTTCTTTTTGCTATCCTTCAAAAGTTTTCTCTTTTAAACATCCGAGTATCTTTTTTGCATTAATTTTTTTTTTTCATCCAATTTTTAATCCGTCATTTCTTATATTCTCGATTTCTTTTTTAAGTTTTTTTTTTTTTCAATCATATCATCGTGTTCCAATAATTATTAATTAGTATTATTTAATTACACTAATTCTCGGCTTGATCCATTGAGTAGTTTGAGCTTTTATGTTTATTTATTTTTTTTTTTTGGAAAACACTGTGTGCACCTCTACGTACCGCTAGAGTCTAACTTTAATATTTTTATATTTTCATCTTTTTTTTTTTCAAATTAAGTTATTGGAAGAGAAGAAGAAGGATCGAGGAAAAGGGAAACAAAGATTTCAAATGGACGAGGAGTTTTACCATGAAAGAGACAATCGATGATGAATAAGAAGATAGAAGAATAAGAAGAAGAAGAAGAAGAAGAAGAAGAATGATAAGAATAAGAAGAGATAGAAGAAGAATAAGAAGAAGAAAAAGGAGAAGGAAAACGAATTAGAGAGAGAAAGATAGAGAGAAAGACAAAAAGATCGTCGATGACTCGATGAGGAAGAAGGCTGGTGTTTTCCGATGCTGTTGTTGCTGCTTGCTGATGAGGGGTGTGGGGTGGGAGAGGGTTAGGAGGAAGATGGATTTGTCGGGGTTGTTCAAGGAAACTTTTTCATATTAATCTTTTTTGTTGTTGTTGTTGTTATTGTCAATCTATTACTCGAAGGATTGATATAGTTGGTATTTAGGTTTTATCTGATTGGTTAGTAGGTTGGTTGGTTGGTTGGTTGGTTAGTTGGTTGATTGGTTTGTTAGTCGGTTGTTGTTGATCAGTTATTTGTTTTCTTTTTTGTATAATTTTCTTTTTTTCTGACTATTTGGTAAACGATCGTGGGAAGATGATCGATCTGTAGGTCTGTGCCTTGGCGATGTTGAAGATCCGCCACCTACGGCTTACCTTGCGAAGCTCTTGAATGCCGCTGATTGCGGATTTATGCAGAGCGGCACGCGCGACGTGTTCAGCTGCTCCGCTATAAATTTGTGCATTTCCTCTGTAACAGAGAAAGAAAAAGAACAAAAAACACAAAAATAAAAAAATCCTTTGACATTATTATTGTCGTTAACACTTTACCGACCACTAGTCTATTAATCGGTTGACATGAAGATGAACAGTCATTATCATTACACGAATAGTAATTTGTTATAAAAATTTGTGGCTAAGCGATCGGTAAATTGTTAATAAAAGTGATATTACTACACAGAAATGGCAAGAAATATTTTTATACGTTTATTTAACTTTGATCTCTTTTAAAATCGATAATTCGAATATTTTTGTTTTCGTTACTATTTGTCTTACCTTTCACCTGCTGCACGCTCGTCAATTTCCGCTCCCAGAGATCGTCGAAAGGATGAGTAGTAGCTGGCTCGAAATCCCCAGTGTACTGTCTCATCCCAGCACTCGTTGTGTAGCAACACGTGCACATGCACGAGTGATATCTAAGTCTTCCCTCGTCCAGATAAGGATGCGCAAGGGCATCCACCACGGTGATCCTCTTGTCCTGTGGGAACACCGAGAAAGTGCTTTAAGTATGTATCAGACGCGTCGATAATCGTGCTCTTGCCAGTGATGCCAACTTTGGCTAACATAAGTTCTAAGTAGTTATCTACATCTTTTCTTTCATTTAAAAATATCTTTGGGCAAAACAGTTTTATTAATGTTAATAATAATCGACGATGCATCGAATAAATATTTGTTTGAAATGTTGGACGCATAGCCTTGTGAATGATATGCTTTTTAAACAGCATGTTCTCAACGAGAAACTCCCCCCATAAAGTTGTTTATCAAGCCCGTTACTACACCATCCTACCAACATGCTGTCACGCATATGGCTCCTAAGAGTCTTTATAATTTTTTTCTTCTTTTCTTTTCTCCCTCTCTTCAACCAGCACTTCCATTATAGCACATTTACTATTATACCGTAACTCTCCCACCCCCCATGAACATACGTAAAACCGATCTAAAGCACCGATCATCCATTAGTTGTAAAGAAATATATGCATTTGATCGTTAAATCAGTTGAAAGAGAGAAAACGAGGAAACCGATTCTCCTTGGAAAAAAAAAAAAAATTACTGAACACATCATTTGTCTCATGAACGTTGGTTGTTCTCATGCAGTTCGTGCAGTTGTTTTAGTTTTGAAGGAAGAAAATTGATCGTATACCGTGTAGATGTGGAAAAAGAATCAAAATGAAACGAGAACTTGTGCTAAAAGAGAAGAAAAGAGAAGGAGAACGAATGTAATCCAGAGTTCCCATCCCCAAATGAGAAAATAACCCCCCTGGCGTTCTCAGTAAGTAACATGTATAGAGGAGAGAGAAAGAGAGAGAGAGAAACGCACACAGCAGGGAGAGAAGACTTACAGGATCGAAGACTAGCATCTGGCAGAGCAAATGGACGGCCTCGTGCGTCGCCTGGTTGCTGAGGGTATAAAGAGCCGTCAACGAGGGTGGTTTCGGTGCACGCCTTAGCATGTGAGTCCTTGCACCCTCGCAAGCGTACCTCATGTCCTCGAGGGTTGGGGTGCCTAGCAGTTCTGTGATCAATTCCAACTAAAAGAGAGAGAAAAAGATGAACAGAAAAATCGTTACATCCTAAACGACTGACTTTCTCCCATTGGTGACATACGCCATTTTGTTTTCCGCCATTTTCCAATAATGGAAAAAAAAGAAACAAAAAAAATCGTGATAAATGTAATAATAATAATAATAATTCGTTACCTGTTGCACAGGACTCTGTGCTTGAAAGAGAATCCGTCGGCGAAGAAGTTCGCCGAAAATGCAACCTACGCTCCAAACATCGACGGCTGCCGTATAATGTCGTGCACCCATCAAAATTTCCGGAGCACGATAATACTGCGTCACCACTTCCTGAGTCATGTGTTTGTTCTGGTCGGGCTCTTCCACGCGGGCCAATCCAAAATCACAGATCTGTGTACCGTTCATATGTAAATACGTGATAAAGATAAAAAGAAAAAAGAAAAAAGAAAAAGTCAGCAAAGGTGGCGTGTTATTTTCTCTTTTTTTTTTTTTTTTATGTTAACAGAATGATAATATATTTACTTTTAAAACGCAATTGCTGTTTACTAAAAGATTCCCTGGCTTGATATCTCTGTGCAGAATTCTGGCTGAGTGAAGGTACTTCAGACCTAAAATTTAAACAAAAACACACACAGACAAATTAACATTATTAATTATCGAGAGACACAAAAAAAAACAAAAAGAATACAATTATCTGCATTTCTATCGATATTTATTGAATTAACCTCTTTGGCACAGCTGAATGTTGCGCGGGGTTGTTTCTCTGTACAGCAGGGTTCAACGGACAATGCCGTTCTCTACTTGAGTATATTGATATATTTAACAATTTACTTTAATAATTAATAACATAATTGGGGGTATGATATATTTTAAAAGATGTCATCCGCGAAAGCCATTATAGTGGCGCGTCGTGCCTAAAAGGTTAATATTTTCAAAATATTGTTGGTCAATGTTATGTAAAAATATGAAGATCATAGATAATCGATTAATAATTTTATTAATAATAAAATACCACAGAAAAAAAATTGATATTGAAATAAATAATAGTATTAAGAGAAAAATATTCAAACAACGAGACAATATAAAATTTGTCGACCTCGATTTGAAAGGAAGAAATTATCATGGCGTGTGCTCGTTAAGGCTACTTCGGTGTAGCATTCAGAAGAGATTATCCGGCATTTAGCTTCCGTTAGGAACGTCTACGTCCTATACTATGATTGTGCGTCTATCTATCTATCTCTATCTCACTCTCACTCTCACTCTTAGATTGTATGTAGGTGTCTCTCCAGGTCTATATCTACATCCGTATTTACGTCTATGCCTATCTATGTCGCGTCGTTAGCTCCCTACTCGACTATCCCCTTCCGCATAAGCGAACCTTACCCGTACCCGTATAGCTGTAGCCGTAGCCGTAGCCGTAGCCGTCACGTTTAAAGGGAGTAGGACCCGATATAATCCCTTCTCTATTCACTTCGCACCCTAAACCCTATCCACCGTGCCGTTTCTTCAACCCCACACATTGTCCTGTGTTACACCCAAGGGTTAGCGAAAAAGAAAAAAAAAAAAAGGGGGCCCAGACATTATCGAATGAATTCGCGTATTATAGCCCATTTTCGATCGCAAACTTATTATAAAAGAGAATACTTGAAATGTTCATATCATAATAATCGTGATACACTGAATATTCTCTAAACATCGTTAATATACATACCCACGTCCGTATACATATTACATGAAATCATTGAAATCAATTATTTCTCCATGGGTAGACCAATATAATTCCCGTATACGATTATGGTCTATATGATAACAATTCAACTCGGTTTACACGTCGATACTATGTATGTAATAGGATGTGAAACGACAGAATACAGTCTATATCGATGTACCATTTACCGTTCCAATCATCGATACACTTCGGCTATTGTAATCTCGCTTATAGTATCACATGTTACTCTCTCTCTTTCTCTCACACACACTCACTCACTCTTATCATTGTACAAGCGAATCCAACTAAATTTTGTGATATTTTTTGTTAGTTTTAACAGACGGTAAAACAATTTATTGATATGGAATATTAGAGGAATTTCTTTTTTCTTTTTTTTGAATATACGCAAAACGCAAACACAAGTATCGATATCAATGTTGATAGAGTTGCAAAAGATTTTACGTTTGACGGTTATAGATGGAAGCAAAGAGAAATAGAAATAGAAAGAGAGAGTAAGAGAGAAATAACACGAAGGGTAAGCTAGAGAGTTGGGTATAAAATAGGGGGTGATATAGGGTGCAAGAGGAAAGAGAAGGATGACTGCTGCTGCTGCTGCTGCTGTTGGAGGTGAGGCTGCAATAAGAGCAGAAACATCAGTGGCAGATGAATGTGCCCGTGAGTCATGCTGCATTCAAGCAGCTCGACTTTTCTCTTTCTCCCTGCAATAAAACTTGCTAATATTACCGGGGTAATCTGCCCCGTGGGTGCGTCCGGTTAGGAATCTACCCTTCGGTAATTAAAGTCTCCCGCCGACGGCTTTCACTCACGATGAATTCCTCCTTCTTTTACTATATATACTTTACTTTTACTCTTCAACAGACCAACGAAGAAAAAGTATTTTCTTTATCCGGATCAACGGATTTTTCCTTTCTTAACTTTCTTCCTTTCTTTCTTTCTTTAAGTATTCTTCAGTATTAGACATTTTTTTCAATTATACTTTTCGTCGCGACTAGTTTTCCATTTTTCTTTTCTTTCTTTTCTCATATTATGTTCATTTTATATTAAAATTTATATTATACCGAAGGATTTAATAAATCTGTATATATATATATAATGTGCGCGCGCGCGTGTGTGTGTGTGAATATTATCATTTTAATCTGAATCTTTCGAAGAGATTAGAACTTACGATAGAAGTTTAGTTACGATTTAATATCATATCAATAGTCTCGAAATCTATAAGATACGTAAATTACCGTAACACACACTGATATCGTATCCCCAAATGAATGAATAATATATACAATCGTGTTATGCGCGTTCCGTTGAATCGCTTTCAATTATCTCTCTAATTAGTCCAGTTTAATCCGAAGCTTACGCTTTGCGATTACACCAACACCGATATTCGGATTTATCTGCAATCCGCAAATTTGTACGAGAATCATTCATACTAATCTATTTCTTTGTTTACTCCTTTCCATCTCCCTCCCACTCTCCTTCCCCTTTGTTGATATTCTTTCATCGAGTTATAGATGAGTCTAATTATTCTGAAAACATTTAGCTCATCATCCTTTTATAATATATATTATATTTAACTAAAGTTCAATGACCATAAATGATTTGTATGGATAAAAAAAGCTTCTCGTCTTTGTTTACTATAGAGTTTGTTTGATGAAAACGACGACGACGACGACGACGACGACGACGACGACGACGACAACGACGACAACGACGACGATTGCACGCTAACTTCAAAATTATCTGCAAGGTCAACGAATCGTTCGACCAACGGTTTCTCCTCCTCCTCCACCACCTCCTCCTCCACTTACTCCTCGTTTTCTTTTGCTTCTTAAAATACACACCTGACTTTGCCCTCACCCATCAACGGCCTTCTCTTTTCCTCTTACCCTCTTACCTTCTTCTCCTTCTCTTTCGCGACGCGATCGATCAGCTGATTCACAAAAGAAAGCCGCTGCTCGCTCGCTCGTTTGCTCACTCGCACGCACATAGGTGTCTTTCAACCCATCTTAAAACTCTTCTTTTGTTCCTACTATCCTTTTACGAATTCATTAAACGAAAGTAGTTTTCTTGCGTGCTACGATTCATTTTTTTTTTTTAATATTATGTTGATTGTGTTGCATTTATTGGTGGTTATTATTTCGGTTAACAAATAATGCAAATAGGTTATTTAATTTATTTTTATATTATTTTTTTCATCATTATATATAATAAAAATGATTTAAAATCAAATAAAAATCATTCATAAAGTTGCATGTTTAAATGTCAATTTATCATAGCCATAGTTCATCGTACTTGATAGGGCGTACATTCACCGAACTTAAGGTTGATTCTTTTTTTCAGGGATGAGGAGAGATCGATAGTGTCTCCACCCACAATAAAAAAAAGAAAGAGAGAGAGAGAAAGAAAGAGAGAGATGAAACGAAATACGATAGCAAAGAAGGCGACGGCGGCAACGTACTCGCCGAACGTAGTCGTCGGCTGTGTACGAAAGTCAAGGTCAAAGGACTGACTGCGTCGCGTATTAACGAGCAAGGTCATCGCTACGTACAATCGCTTCTGCAGTGAAGTAGCCAGTACATTGTCCTTGATCAGAGGCAAACAACCAGACGACCAGGTAGGCAACCAGGTAAGCAACCAGGTAGGCAGGCAGGCAGGCAGGCAGGCGCAACCAGGCGCACCTGTCGTTAACCTCCTTGTCATTTGATTTCGAACGATCGAATGCATTCATTTGCATTAGAAATAATAGAATGCAGCCTATAAAACTCGTTTCTTTTAATTTCTATTTTTGCTTTGTTTTCTGCTATTTTTTGCTAGCATCAAATAAATTTTATTTTAAAAATAATTTCAACGCTTGTTGTCAACGCTTGGTTTCATCAAATTGAGAAATTTGTGGAGAAAGGAGGACGATCGATACACCAAGGACTTTATCTTCTCAACTTGCCAAGAGAAAGAGAGAAAGAGAGAAAGAGAGAAAGAGAGAAAGAGAGAGAGAGAGAGGAGAGGAAGGGTTTGTTAGACTCGATGTCTGACTAAGCACAGATGCCGACTACTTACAAGTAGTATTACTTACACTCGAGAAAGCTAATCCCTATCTAGAGATATTGTTGTTCGCTATGTTATTTCCATTTAAAAATGGTTACGGAGATTTATTCTGTACAATCCAAAAAAAGACATAAGGGTATTACATTTTTCTTCTTGATGTAATATAAGAAGTTTAAAACAAAAATATGATGATAGTTTAACGTTAGTGAAATATTTTTGTCGTTTAGATCATGGTATATCTTTCTCATAAACTTATCTCAAAACGTAATGCAGTTAATACGTGAGCATGCATATATATGTGAGAGTGTATACACATGCTAGAGAAATATATGTGTGTGTACATATTGGATGGCAGAATCGATGGCACGTTTCCGAGGACGGAAAACTCGTTAAGAGTGCGTTTGTACGAGATGGAAAGAGAAAGAGAAAGAGAAAGAAAGAGAAAGAGAAAGAGAAAGAGAAAGAGAAAGAGAAAGAGAAAGAGAAAGAGAAAGAGAAAGAGAAAGAGAAAGAGAAAGAGAAAGAGGCCGTTTAAATAAAACAAGCACGTCTCGCGAATACGAAACTTCGACCAACAACACAACACACGACAGCAGTTCGAGAAACAGCCAAGCAAGCTCGGTGATTCTCTCAGTGATTCTCTTACAGTGCAACTCTCTTGACGATTACGTCACAATCGGACTTCCACTTGAGTCGAATTGTGCAACGTGACTTTGTGATATGTAGACACACTGATAATAACGAGGAGGAACGATGATATCGACATTTCTTATGACAAAAGAATAAGAAATTTGATTTAAAAAAAAAAAAAAAAAAAAGAAGAAATCAGTTTGATAAATTCTTTCGTTTGATCTATAAAAGAAAATCTAAAAAAAATAGTACGTAAATTTAAAAAAAATAAGACAAAGAGCTACTCTCTCTCTCTCTCTCTCTCTCTCTCTCCCTCTCCTTTTTGCTCTTTGATAAAAGTAAACGTTTGATATCGGGCATGTTTTTACTTTGTAAATGTGGACTTGTTAATTAAAAGATCAAGAAAGGTAAAGAAAAAGTTGGGTTGAGAAATAAAAAGAGAAAGAAAAAGAGAAGGAAAAAGAGAAAGAGAAAGAGAAAGAGAAGGAAGACGGTGGTGAGCAACCGACCGGATGACGGGGTCTGGGGTCACGGATGGGCGGCGGTAGGACTGGTTTCGGACCAGTCAAGAAGAGAAGAAGAGGAGCTCTCTGCTCTATCTGTCCGGGCTTTACGTGCCACCTTATACCGGGTGGGAATGTTCGAAACACCGAAACGCGCAACCCGTGAGAAGATCCTCTCTTTCTCTCTCTTTTTCTCTCTTTCTCTCTTGGCAGATCTTCTACGATCTTCGGAGATCATCGTCCTCTTCTACTGGTCAATCTTGACGGTTCACTAACTTCAGTTCCTTTTTCTATCTCAATTTCTATCCTATGTTACGGTAAATAACAATGAAACTTGTTTCAATTGAGTTCAACAATTTTTTTATTAGGTAATTAGAATATTTATTAATATTAAGGTGAACACATAAATGTTCGTGCATTCATTGTGTTATTTCAAATATTTCACAATTGTTTTTCGAAGTTAATAAAAATACTTTATATTCAAGTTAATTAAAAAGCACACGAACTTTTGGTTCACCCGAATATAGTAAAATGCGAGATGTATTTGGAATTTAATTTAAAAAAAAAAAAAAAAAAAAAAAAAAAAAAAAAACACAAATCGTATGAAGGAATTAATGATAATTATCGAATCGATGAACAGAAAATGGGAGAAAATGGTGATAGAGGAATTCGAATGGAATGGTGAGCTTTTTATTTGTTAGTCCTCGAATGATATTTCCCTCGTCCTCTTTCGGCGTGTCATTCAGCACTTGTCGAAGCATACCCAACCAATCATACAGATTCGAATCGTATCTCGCATTTCGTGATCGCTGTCGTCGCTCGTATAAATCATTCTCGCGTGTTCGCACTCGTTTTTTCTACGCTCGCTTGCCAGTAACCGATCCCCGAGTGTAAAATACGCGTTTTAGACGGATCAGTGGATTTTTACGGACGATAGAAAACAAATACGACAAATAATTTCGATCATTTCTTCCTTCAACCAAAATAACCATTTTCTTTTCTTTTATTTTTTTCCTCCCATTTTATCGCTAATAAGAAAATAAAAGAACGAAAAATAGAAAAAGTAGGATATAAGAAATAAACAAAATTGTTTAATAATTGTTTTTTCTTTTCTTTTTCAAAAAATACATTTTAAATTAAACTTATAAATTTTAAAGAAAAAAAAAGAATCGCGAATTAATTAATGTTAAAATTGTAATAAGAATCAAGTGGAAAATGTAAAAGAAAGTTCCAAGACGCGTTGCATAAAACTGCATACGAATGATATATACCTACACGAGTCTCTGTGTCCCCAAGCATCTTCTCTTCTTCCTTTGAAGTAAAATTTCGAGAGAGACAGAACGACACAGGGTGATGGAGGGGAGAAAAACGAGGGAGAAAGTCAAAGCGTACGTGAGAAATCGCAACGACAGCACTCGTGGTGTTCGGTCCTTCAGAGGAAGGCCCCCGGCTTTCATCCGGCGGAAATCAAAGTCGGTGCTTCGCGGTAAGATCAAAAAACTTGCAAGGACCTCCCTTTTCCTCCTCCCCTTTCTCCGCTTACCCCTTCCCTGTTTTTTGAAGGATCTTTTGAATCCCAATACGCGCTAAGCACCGAAGAAGGATCCTTCTTAATTTTGCGGATCCTTAATATATCAACTTCTTTACCATTCTACTTAATTTCAAGTAACCAGAATGAAATTTTGAACACATAATTTTATGCAAAATATGTTAATCTAGTCTATCTTCTTTCATTCAAACGAGACAATTCTAACCTAACTTATTGTTCAACTTAATAGAAAAGAAAAAAAAACATCAAGTAACACGAATCGATTTGTAACGCGAGTAAAAGGACAAAGATTTGATACAGATAAGAAAATAAAAGTTAAAAAAAAAAACCAGAAAAAAAGAGAAACACGAAATAATAAATATCCAAAAAAGGGAGAAAGGAGCTGAATATACGCGAGGATCGTGAGAATCTGGTCAGATAGAACACGAGGGAAGATAATTCGAGAAAAGCAGACAATGTAAAGAGGCCATGGGCATCGTTGAGAGTCCCAGGATGATCCCGAGGGATGAATAGAAACGATCCTATTTATCCAACCGAGGAGATGACTGCCGTGTCTCTCGAGCTCAAGGTTCTCGTCATTTCCAACTATGCAATATGCTATCATGGATTTTTATAAGCACACTTCTCCTTTCTTTCTTTCTTTCTTTTTATCTTTTTTCTTTTTTTCTCCTGCTGGCTGTTTTTCTTCTTTCACATCTCTCCTTCATCATCTTCTTCATCTCCTTTTCCATGGATTTTGTTAAATTTCAACTAGTAGCTAGTTACATTCCCCGGAGCCGTTCTCGAAGCCGTTCCCGGAAAACCGGACGTGCTTGAATACCTTTACTCACCCATCTAACAGAAGAGACCAAAGTTTCAACTTTACTTCTTCCATCTCTTCCTTTAATCTTTCTCCTTCTTTACTTTTTCTTTCTTTCTTTCTTACAGTTGTTTAAAATGGATCCTGATTATTCCAAATTACTCCCAAGAGTTTCTTTTACTTCTTCTTCTTCTTCTTCTTCTACTACTAGTACTATTACTTTACTACAAATTTCGTAGATCTTAGAGTATTTATCTACATTCCTCTTATTGAGATTCGGTCTGTTAAATCGATTAATCTTTTTCTTTTTTCAATGACATTGAACTCGAATTGTGATTTGGGTAGAAAAGAAGAAGAAAACACAAAAACGTATCGTCAAACTCAAGGATCCATTTCTTTAAATATGCGAACACGATTGTCATCTTATTTTTCAACACACCAATCCCTACTCGATAAATCGAAATCTCAAACTTTATTTAAAAGTCCGATACCCTTCGAAAAAAGAAACGTATCGACTAGGAACTTGGAAATTTATCTGATTTCATTTCGTAATCTCGTATTTGTCTTTTACACTTTTAGAATCGAACAAATTCGGCGAGAAATCGTTGAAGAATATTCTTCAGAAGATTCTGCTGCTGCTTTCCACTCGTGTTTTTTACACGTGAACGTTTTTTAACATGCCAGAGAGGTGTTCGTTCAGAAAATGACACGTGTTCGTTCAAAGGGAAAGAGAAAGAGGAAAGAGAGAGAAATAGAGATAGATAGATAGATAGAGAGAGAGAGAGAGAGAGAGAGAGAGAGAGAGAGAGAGAGAAAGATAGAGGAATCATGCAAATTGCTCATACATTTTGGTGGTTGCCGTTTCTCGAGAGCCGTTGCAGGAAATTGAGTCGAGTGTAACGAACCATGAACAGCTCGTAATGCTCTGTCAAAATGACCTTCTCTAAAGGTGGACAGTAGAGAATGAGAATGAGAATGAAAGAGATAGAAACGGACAGATGGACAGACAGACAGACAGAGAGAAGATAGGCTGGTGCTACTTCTGCTGCTATTGCTGTCAAGCAAGGCAGGCGTAAAAATTACAACATCAACCATAGAAAGAGAGAGAAAGAGAGAGAGAGAGAGAGAGAGAGAGAGAGAGAGAGAGAGAGAGAGAGAGAGAAGACACGTTGAAATCTCGTCTTTCTCACCCAAAAACGGATACTTGAAAAATATCTTTTATATTATGGATACCATATGAAATTTAAATTAGGTATATACAATTGAAATAGATTAACATTTCTATTTCTATTTTTGTTGGTAGATTAAAATATCAATAAAGTGTAAGAAGGAGAAGTTTTGTAATTTAGAAATATTCTAATTCGTAGACAACTTAAAAACAATTCTTTTACCGGTTACTTGATGTTATTAAAAAAAAAAAAAAAATTAGTAAAAGTTTTTACTTATCATCCTAGTGTAAGTAAAATATTTGACCAACAATATTTTTATAAACATATACTAATTTTAGTATATAATTAATAATATAAAAGTATAATATAATATAATTGGTAATTATGATAGTGGCTTAAATAAAAGAAAAAAAAGTTGAAGAAATGAATTTTATTATTTATCACGTTCTGTGCTATGTGTACTGCCATTGATACACGTTAAACTTGATCTTCAGGCCACGTGTACTACCGGTGGTACCACTTGGACAAATTTATTTAATGCGCTGAAAATTAAATGGTCTGAACAACAAGTCAGGCAAAAAGGGCTTGACACGGAATGTGTTGTATTATAATACAAATATATAAAATTTGTTGGCTTATCATTGGATCCCACTATCATAAATCACCGAGACACATAATTATGTGAATAAAATATATATAAAAAAAAAAAAATAAAATTGAAAATGGACTTACCTCGAAGTATCTGATAAAGGAAGACCTTGATGTGATCTGGGCTGAGGTGCTGTGGGCTGACGATGATCTTATGAAGATCGCTTTGGAGTAGCTCCGTGATCACATATCTATGTTGGTACTGATTAAGGAATTTATTGATTATATGCTCGAGCAAGCCACGTTTATACGCTATTAAATCGTCATTCGGGCCGTTACAACGACGTAATTAGATCGTGCCCGCTTTCCATACCTACTACTACGATTAATTGCTTCGTTTCCATCCTCAAAGTCCTACCATCCTTGTTAGAACGACCTTAATAAACGCTATCGAATCGTCCTTTGACGTGAAATCAACTTTGGAAGACCTTTAATAAACTACCTGTTTGCTCATTTTCATCTTTGTTTCTTATTTATACATCGATCATTATAGGCAAATAATTATGTTCCATATAAAATTACAATTTTTGTACTCGATGAAATGAAAACTTTTATAAATTCATGTTGCTGCTTTTATTTTTGTTTTTTGTTTTTTCTTCTAAGAAAATGAATAATGAAAATTGTAAATTTATTGGTATAATCAAATAAAAGATATTTAGAATATAAAGCGTAAAAAGTTTGAGAATTGAAAAATGAAAATTGTAAAATATATTGACTGGTAACGAAAGTGGATAGTCAAAATGAACGGGGGAAGTTGGTAATTTACGGATTTAAGCGTTGAAGCTTGAAAAGAGAGAACCCACAACTTCTCTACCAAATGAGAAAGAGAAAGAGAAACGAGGTCGCAATGGAGAAGCATGAGAGTGTAAAAGAGAACGGAGGGGGGAGGATAGGTTGCTTGCCACCAAGGGGTAACATATGTAACTATCAAAGTTGCTAGAATTTTTGTCAGAGATAAAAATTACTAAAAGAAAATATTCACACATTTGAGAAGAACGTTGTATGTGAAAAATTAAACAAATTCTATATAATTTAGAACAAACAAAAGAAATTAAAGCACAGATTTTTGAATTGGCACTCTCGTGCTTTTTAATTGATCTATTAATTAAATTTTAATTGAAAATCGTAAAATTGTACATTACAGGATTCGACGTAATATCGAGGTATGGGTATTAATTGCAAAAGAGAAAAAAAGAACAAAAAAAAAAAAAAAAAGAAAACGAAATGTCATATATAGTACGAATTCGATAATAAAAGAAACATCGTTTAAGGCAAAACGTGAACTCGTTAACGAACCAGTTTTCTAGGTATGTGTTAAGTTTAGTTTCAATTTGTAACGAGTTTAAAATGTGTGTATGTGTGTGCATGTGTGTGAACATTATTAAACTTTATATCTGTAGTCTTCCTCATCTCTTGTATCTAACACGTTAAAATTTGGGTATACCGTTGTAACGGAATATAACCAATACATATGTTATTTATTATATAATATTAATGTATTAATTATTAACATTTGAGTCTTTGTTCGTTGCAGGTGGTGTGTTTGCGCGTAGTCGCGGCTTTATATTAGCTTAATTTTAATCAAGGCTAATTTTACTATCGATGACGAACCGATCGTTTTACACTACCGTTTTATCAAATAAATAGTAGATTCGCGAGGAATATTTAATTGGTCACATATTCGTTATCTCGTTTAAACAACAATAAATAATTAAATGGATAGTAATATATGTCTCTTGTATATAAACGTAAATAATAATTATTTACTTTACTGACCAATGAACAATGGTCATAGATTAAATAGTTTAACGTTTAATTAATAGTTAAAGTTTCAATTAAGTTGAAATTTAAAAAATTATCATTTCATTATAATAATAATAATAATATTATAATATAAATAAACCCATTAAAATTCAATTAAAAGTCAATAAGGTTTCAAATAATGCTAATATATTTTTTGTTTATTTCAAAATCTTTAGTATTTTTAATGTTTAAAGAAAAAAACCACTCATTAATAGATTTGTATATGAAAAATTTCGACACTACTTTTATTGACCAATTGAATAATTTTGTCGAATTTTCGTCGAAATGATTTCTCAACATAAATCATTAATAAAAGATTAGTTTTAAGTTTCAAGGATTTATGAAATAAGAACAAAGGGAAAGTGAATTAACTATTTTTTTTCTCTCTATACTTTTATCCTTTCACTGTCAACATCATCGTCATTATCCTTTTCGTCGCGTATATACGGCCAACTTGAAGAAGAATAAAAGAAAAGAGCGAACACGTTCGAGGAAAATGAAATAGTATAATGGCGGAATGAGGTCGACTGGTAGGTTGGAATGCAGGTAGAGGCTGCTTGCGAACCTGGCGTGGTATGCAAGTCGACTGGTCCGGTTGGCTTCGACCTGAAACGCCTAAACACCGCCGAGCCAATATCGTCCTTCCTCTTTTAACCCTATTTCTATATTTTATATTTTATAAAATACGTTTCATCATTTTTTCCTCTATGATACCTAAGTTAAATACGAATGTATTATTAAATCATAAAATTCTACCTTGTACGGTATCGTCTTATGATCGATCTACTCAATTTCTATATTGAATGATCTCATACTCACGCATACACACATACATATAAATATATGATATCATGCAATGAGAATAGTTGGTCAGTAACAGGTTTCGATTCTAACCGTAACCTGTTTTTAGTTTATGCAATTATTATTAGATCGTATTTGGATAAATTCGTTGAGGTTATAATTCGCGGAATGAGAATCGGGGATTGGTGATGGTGGTGATGGTAGTAGAGGTTGATGTGGCGGTGAAAAGGGGCATAAAGATATTGACTTCGAAATTAAAATTCAGCAATCATTGGAAAGCTTTATGGATAGTAGTAAGCAAGCAGAAAGATTGAGTTTGCTCTGATTACAAAGATACGTTTCAATCTGGTTGGGATTTCGTGTTCCAACGTTAGTCACCTTTGATAAATTGGCTAATTCAACGTCATATTGACGAGAATTATACGTTCATTTATTAAAGGTATCGGTAAAGTTTGAAGCTTTAATTACAATAAATCGAGTTAAAAAAAAAAAAAAAGAAAGAAAGAGAGAGTTAGATGGTAGTAATGAAAATTGAACTAGAAAGAAATTTTAACAAAATTCTACAAGATTGTTTGATTTGAGCACAAAAATTCGTTCAGAACAAAGTCGGCATTTTTGAAGAATAAATGTAAAGACAACAAAAAAAAAGATATGTATGCAAATATGATACGCATTTAGAAGAAAATGTTCAGGTA
The DNA here is from genome assembly GCF_049000335.1 of Polistes dominula. NCBI lineage: Eukaryota > Metazoa > Arthropoda > Insecta > Hymenoptera > Vespidae > Polistes > Polistes dominula. Next base: position 5,364,068 of record NW_028300963.1, read on the forward strand.
GAAAGATTAGAAAGTATCTTTAAAAGAGAGAAAGAGAGAATAGTGAAAGCCTAGTCAAATATAAGAGACTCATTTAGAGAAACATATTATTATTTGGAGTCTGGGTGGCAGAGACTGAATGCTGTGCTGGAGGCCGATTGGAGGATCGATGCGTGCCTACCTCCTGGTAGGCACGTCGACCGGTTCCTGGACAAAGCGACTTACCCCCAGCAGCAGCAGCAGCACCAGAACCAGAACCAGCACCAACAGTAACAGCACCAACAGCCGCATCGCCGGAAGCCGCACTGTTGGCCGCACTGTTGGCCGCACTGTTGGCCGCAAAGTGTTCGCGAACTCCGAGAGCTTGGAAATCGAGTATCCTGTCGTTCCTCTCTCCCCCTTTCCCTTCTATTGAAACCTCCTGCTCCTCGCATCCAACTCTTTCTCAACTCTTCTCCTCGCATCCAACTCTTTCTCAACTCTTCTCCTCTCATACCGGTCTAAAGAGGAAGAAGAACAACCTGGAAGACTTCGTCGACTTTCCATTGTCCTAGCCTTGGAATTGCGGAAACTCTCATACAATATTATATTTATTTATTTATTTGTTTTTTTTTTCTTTAGGTTGAGATCAGATTTTTTTTTAAATGGTTTAACGATCAATTCGATTAGATGTAGAAATAAATCCCAAAATTTAATAGAAGTTTCATAGTTTTGAGAAATGTTAGGATCACTGATGATTACAAGTTGGTATTAAATATATAAAGATTTCCTATAAAACTATACCAGCTCCTATCATCAAAATCTTTGTTTCAAAAATGGAACACTAACGTCGTAAAAGAATTTAATAGGAGAAAATTAATATGATTTGAAAATAGAATCTTTGTTCAACACAACAAGTCCTAAAGAATTGAAGATACGTTATTAGAGATTATTAGTGATTTGTACATAAAGTTGTCATCGAAAATGATAAAGGTTGTTGATAATGTAGATCAATTGTTATCGTTAGGGTCATTCTTAAGAACGATTCCTTTGTTAAGTGAACGTGTACAACAAAGAAGAGGAGGATGACGATGATGAGGGCTGAAAGTCCGAGGTGTTCGAGCAAGGCCAATCCGGCCCGTCCGACCGGTCAACCAAGTTCGAACACGGCCGGCAAACGACTTCGAGAACTCGACGAGTCTTTGGATTCTACGCGTTACTCTTTCTCTCTCTTTCTCTTTCCCCTTGTCTTTCTCTCTCTCCTTTCCTTTATCTCCTTCTTGGTCGACGTCTTTTGCCTTTCTTCTCTCGTTTCACAACAATATCCAAGAGAATTTTTTGAATCCGACAAATCCTGATAACGTTAAACGTTTAGGTATTCCTATTATCCTTTTTTTTCTTTCTTTCATCTTAATCAGTTAACTGTGGTGCTCCGTTTTGAAAGTACGCAATAATAATTCGGATTGATATTCGATTTCTATCTCTTATAACAAATTCATCTATTTCATTTGAATAGGTGATTCGAAAGTCGATGAAACACTCTGGACAAAGTTTAAAATCAAAAAATATTTCATTGTAATCAATAGAATTTGATTAAAAAGATTTTCAGCAAAACATCGAAATGCAAATAACGGTGAGTAAAGAGGGGGAGCGAAGAGGGGGGTGGTGTAGGAAAAGAAAAAAAAAGGAATGGATTGATAGACACAGAGAGGCCAAACGAGATTAGAGTTAAAGCAATTTCTGGATACACAGATGTATGACTAGGAGTTGCACGTTACACGGACAACGAACCAATCGGAATTTCAAAGGCATCGATGCACTACACACAGACACATAAAACATACCACGTTAACGTAACGTAGAGTTGTTCGTTGCGTCGTTCGTTACGTTGTTCAACACAACGCCGACAGTGGAGCGCGAGCATTATGCGAGCCAACCAATTAAGATAGATTTAATACCATAGCAATTAAAATGGCCACCACGCGTTTAATCATCGACTATTAGTTTCCTCATTTTCCATCTTTTCTTTCTATACTTTCTTATCCAAACGTTAACATTGTTTGTTAATTCAATTAAATATTAACACACACGCATTTGTTTATATTACATGAAAGATATTGGAAACTAATCAATCTTTGATTATTCATTACGATTCACTCGATCCTTTATATCAACGAAATTCGAATACCTTCGCCAACTCTCGACCTAATTCTTTTCCGTTTCCGTTCCTGTTTCTTTTCTAGTTTTTTTTTCTTTCTTCTTCTTTTTTTTTTTTAATCTAAACACTTAGTCAAAAAAGTAGGTTATCGTGAAACGTTCCAGTTCCTTTTTTTCTAATTCTTTTTTTTATTTTTTTTTTTTTAACTAAGTGTAAAAAATTCGTCCTATATTTGAAATAGACGCACGGAGGGGAGAGAGGAGGCAAAAGTTTATTATATTAGAAAAATGTTTACACGCGTGTAGGAAAGATTTTTGACTGGTATTAACCCATTATCATTAAGTCACAATACGAAAATGTAAAAAAAAATTAAGTTATATTTTATATCGTTAATTATTGATTTAAAATAAAAATAGTTAGAATATTAAATATTTTTATTATTATAGTTATTAAAAAAACAAATTTCAAAATACATTCCAAAAAAAGGGCATTGGCGGGTGATGGTAATGGGTTAAACGTCTTATATATATACTTGGTGAGCTGTCGAAAATATATACCCTTAGAGTCTTTTAGACAGGATATATGTTGTAACGTCGAAGAGAGTTAATAAAGCAAGACATAAAGTGAGAGAGAAAAAGAAGAGAACAAAAAAAAAGTTAGGCATCGTATGCCAGAGAACAAAGAACTCACTTTTACTTCGGCTCCGAAAAACTGTGGGGGTCGATCGATATAAAACCACCAGAGCTTTGCGCGATACTCGATACGTTTTATGTGGTGGAAGAAAAAGAAAATGAGAGAAAAAAAAAAAGGAATAAATAAATAATAAATAAAAGAAAAAAAAAAGAGCAAGCAATTTCCGATAGATCGACGGTTTCAATTTTCCTACGCGTTCCAAATTTTTTTTTTATTTTTTTATTTTTTTTGGGGAGGGAGGGAGGGGAGGGGAGGGGGAGGATTATCAAATTTTCTAAATCGATCTTCGCACATGTAACACGATTTACACGTCAAAATTAAATTGAACCTTACGAATCTAATACTTTTTTTTTTTTTAAATCTCTTTAATACACGAGTAAAATTGTTTTTTAATAACGTCCGATACAAAATTACATTTAGATGGAAGATTATTTTAATATTTTAACAAGTTTCAATTGAATCCAATTGTTTTTTAATTCGATACACGTATATAACACTATTTATACATTAAATTGAATTTAAGAACCGTAATATACTTCTTTTTTTAATCTTTATACGAGTAAAACTGAAAGTATAAATACATGTTTGAACCATCTAATAGGAAATTCCGATTAGACAGATCGATTTGTGTAGATCATTGGAAGGCTTATTCGCATCTTTGTTACGTGCCACCTCTCGTATGCAATATAGAAACACAAACTTACGTAAAAGTAGGTAACATTATATATGTTTGTTCTTATACAACAAATGTTACATAATATAGATATGCAAATTCAGAATAAAATACGTGCGATCGTCTTCTTTATATTGTCCTCTTCGTTGAACAACTCGAGCAGCCAACATTTTTTTTTTTTTATAAACAAATAATTTTCATTACATTCGATATGTAATTAATAGCAACAGTTCGATACGATTCTTTCCCAGAAAAAAAATAACAATTAAAAAATAAACTAAAAATAAAATCATACCAAGCCATTATCAGTTATTTTGAGTCAAGTATTCGTCGAGATAAGATTTTCTTTTTGGTATAAATAGTATCTTTAAAGTATAGAAAAACAAAATTAGCCATTGTAAAATTGGCAATATAATAAAAAAAAAAAAATGTCTCCTGGGAAACCGTGTTCGAAAAAAGTCGTGGTCTCTAATGGGTTAACGCGGCATTTAATATTATTATTATTTATTCTCTATTATTCGTGCGAATAACAGAGAATAAATCGAAGAAGCGAAAGATAACATTTTTTCAACAAAACAAAAAATACACGACAAGAAATTATTACGTGCGAGTAATAAAAAAAAAAAAAAAAAACATACGCGTTGTAATTCATTGGCTCGTCTGCCGCTAACAAGCATTCGATAAAAAAGTGAACAAAGCAAGAGAAAAAGCTTAGAAAAAGTGTAAAGTGTAGCTTTAGAAAGAGATAGATAGATAGATAGATAGAAAGATAGATAGATAGATAGATAGGTAGATAGAGAGATAAATCGAAAAAGAGAGAAATAGAATGAAATAGAGACAGATAGATGTGGAACGTCAGTAGTAACGAACATCAACTCGCTTTTCCATCTAATGGTTTACATCGTCGACTAACGCAATAAAACAAAAGAGAGAGAGAGAGAGAGAGAGAGAGAGAGAGACGACCTTTAATTTACACACGTTCTTTTTTATCGTTTCAACTCCACGCACAGTTTGCCACTCGCAAAGTGCCGTGTACACCACGTTCAATTCGCGCGAAATAAAAGCAACCAACACCATCACCGTGAAAACGGGTGAAACGAAGCACTTTTTGTGATAAAAAAAATATCAGATAGAAATATAATAGAAACGTATTTATCAATTGTATATTTGCATATATAGTAATAATCATTACTATTATTAAAATGAATCTCTACATGCAGATTTGGGGATAAGAATAAATTTGTAGTAATCCTTACTTGTCGTAAAAGGTGACTACTAAAAGGGTAAAATAAGAAACAATAAATGAATAGTAAAATTAGAACATTTGCATTGCTTCTAATGAATCATGACAAGAATAAACAAAACAAAAACTATATATTATGAAAAAAAAAATATATATATATATATATATATATATATAATAATAACAATAATAATAATAAAAAAAGCTTGGTTTAAGTGTTGCATCTACAAGTGCATAGATGAATGTAGTTAAAGTGATTCGTGATGATGGTGTTAATGATGATGATGATGTTTAGGTAGTTGTCGGAACTAATAAAGGAGGAAACGTTGTTAATATCCGGACATATCGTTAAATTCGCGATAACCGTTATCATTCTATTAATTGATTGGCAACATCGTGGATATATGTTCATTAGAACACTCATAATTCTCCTACAGAGTAAATGTCCTTGCGTGTATCAAGAGTTATTATGCGATTATGTACTGATCTGCCATATATTACGAAGTTGCTTAGCGATTTACAAACCCGTTTTTCAACGGTGTTCGATTGCACGAATTAAAAAGCAAAAAAAAACGATAGAAAATTGTTCAACGTAATCGATTAATCATTTTCCTAGCTAGTAGCTTTGCTAATACGATTATTCGTTTAAATTCAAACTCAAGATTCTCTTTTCATTTCAATATTGCGAACCTTTGAAACGCATTTTTCGGTAGAAACAAGGAGAGTGGACAAAAAAAAAAAAAATTGGTAAAAATCGATTGATCTCTCTGTTTATGATGATTAAGCGAAATAAAACTTGTTAACGATTGATAATTCATAAGTAATCAAATTTCCCAATCAAAACATGTTTTATCTATTATTTATCTACCTGTACAAGCGAATAGATAAATCCATTGATAGATTAAAAATGCCTGAATATACGTTATATCAAAAAAAAAAAAAAAAAAAAAAATATATATATATATATGTATATTCCAAAGATAAAATTATAGATGATGGAATTATGGTAATAAAGAAAATATTTTCTCAATTTTTAATAGTCTACCGATGTAATAGAACGTGCGTGAGATATATACCTTTTTATCATTTTTTTTTTTTTTTTTATTACGTTCTTGTTCATCGCTCTGATTAATTCCATCGAAAAAAGAAAAAAGAAATATCAGATAATGAACCATAAAAGATAGGTTGTTTCATCTTACGTGGATTATAAATGCTGTCATTTATCTATTACCGATCATTTAAAAAAAAAAAAATAAAGAAAATAGAGTGATTATTATTAGCATAGCGGCGTATACATCCCAGAGCGGCAAGTAACAAAAAAATAAAATAAAAAAATATAATCTAGAGGATGAAGTTGAATGGCTGTGGGCACGCGATGTGTGGCTCGCCATAGGCGATATAAAATTCGTTCGTTCCTTGCACCCTTGTCTGCTTTATGAGGGATATTTATTTGAGCCGTGGAGAAACGAAGAGAAGAAGAAGAAGAAGAAAAAGAGAGAAAGAGGAGCGGTTTAATCGACCGAACAAAGCGCCTCACCCACCCACCCCCTTTCCAAAGATTTCTTTACCTTTTTCCTCCCTTTTTTTATCCTTTTTTTATCCTTTTTTTAATCCTCATTTTACAACATTTCCTATTTCCCCATAAAACGATGTTTATCCCCGTCTTTTATCTCATTTTTAATTAAAAACAAAATGAAACTTCAAATTATATATACGAAGAATTGAAAAAAATTCATTAACCTTTCAGGCATGACGCGCCACTATAGTGATTTTCGCGAATGTCATATTCTAGTACGACACACCGCTATAGCAGTTTTGTAGAATAACATCTTTTAAAAATATATTATACATATAATTTTATTATTAATTATTAAAGTAAATTGTTAAAGTTATAGTATGTGCAATATAGTATTTTAAAGAAAAATGATAATTTAATCATAGAAAAACTTCATTAAAATGTACTCGCATAATAGAACAGCCATTGTTCGTCACACATCGTAATTTTATCGTTTACACGTAATTTTCGTTGAAACTCTGCCGTATAGAGAAACAACCCCACGCAATATTTAACCGTGCTTAAGAGGTTAATTATGGAAAAACACTTAAAAAAAAAAAAAACGACATAATTCAAATCGTAAGATAAATGTGATGTTTCAAAAATAAGTAAAAAACTAATGGGATGGGATTCATCAAAAACGGTTAGATTAATAAGATGAATTTTATAATGGTATATATATAATTAAAAAAACGTATGTGAAATGAACGATAAAAGAGAGAAGTGCTAACACGTCAGGCAAGAAAATGTGTGTGTATACAAGCGGACGTAAAAACAAGCATCACAGAGAAGAAGAACCCTTTCTATCTCATTTGCCTTTCGGAAACACCATAAAGCTTCTCCCCGCATCCGGTCGAGCTCGTTCGAGCCGGACGTTCTGTTAGTCTACGTTGGCCATACTGACCCTCCCCTTTGGCCTCCTTCTCCTCCTCCTCCTCCTCCTCCTCCTCCTTCCCCCTCTTAATATCTTCTTTTTCTTCGCAGACGCATGATACTAAGCTAATGCGAGACTCATGCGTGATTTTCAATTATAATATCATTTTTTTTTCTTGTTTTTTGCTTACTTAGTTAGTTTCCGGTTTGGCTTTCACGTTCAAAGTTCGAAGCAGTTGGTTCATCGACGTAGTCACGAGAAAAAAAGGTAGACTATTTTTAAGTAGTAACGGGTAGGGGTTGAGAGGTGGAGGGAAAGTCGGATTACTCGACTTCATCTTCTGCTTCTTCTTCTTCTAGTTTAGTATTTCTCTATCCTACTCGTATGAGCTGTCATCATAGATCCTAGGATTTATTTATAGAACCTCTTCGGGTTTTCTATATCGGTTTGCACTTGGCGATTTCTGTGTTTCCTCATTCGTATCATCGCATCTCTACTTCTTGCACATTTCAATTACATATACAGAATGAATCATTTCAATCGTTATTTTTACGATAAAATAGAAAATTTGTTAAATAATCAAATATTTTGTAATTCATTAATCCCATTAGCCAATAAAGAGCTCTGTTATTGATGTCAATCTCGTTCTTCCATTAATAATTATTTTATGATATGGAGATATATATATATTAAGAGAATAAAAGATGTAAAAAAAGACCAAAAAAAGAACAAGAAATGTACCACCACGAATAATCTTTCAATAATCGATATCAATTTTCTCGATATGATGCGGGTATTAAAGTGCATTACATTATGCGGGTCTGTTAACGCTATTACAATAATATCCTATATCCTAACAAGTACATGCAAATTAAATGCTAACGCTAGCCTTTTTTTCTTTCCTTCCCCTACTCCTCTTTAATTTCCAGTAGATTATCACGAAGATAAATCAAGATTCTACGATAAAACAAAACAAACAAAATAAACTAAAGCAACGTGTTTCTTTTCTCATTGATCTAATTATCTAACATATAGAACAAAATATAAAGGACGAGTGTGAAGTATATTAATCAAAAGAAACGAAAGTATAATCTCAATCATAATAGATTGATCAAATCTACTTTTAACGGAGATCTCTAAGATGATGATGATGATGATGGTGATGATGATTAGAATGATCTATCGTGGAGTAACAACTTGCTACAAGTTAGTATGATGAACTCTCGGTAGGAATCATTAGACAAAGTTAAATCTAGGAGAGTTATTGGGATGCAACAGCGTGTCACATAGGTCTACTACTCTCCCGAACAGGTTGCATTAATAATCCGTGATTATGATCGACCCAACGTCGCCAGTAGCAGCAGAGAATTCAACGCATCTAGCAACGTGCATGGTATATTCATTGCGAAATAGAAGGAGGAAGAGGATGAGGAGGAACGACGTCCTTCGTAAGCAGTGTTAGAATTCAACGAAGCTTCCGGCCCTTCACCCTTTCCCTTTCTCTCTCTCTCTTTCTCTCTCTCTCTCTCTCTTACTCTTCATACATATATACATACATATGTACATATAGCTATATCTGTTGCACTCATTTCTGTTTGCGGTTTCCGCCGCAACTCTACGCCCTGATCCTGAGTGGTTCCTTAATTAGATATCAACCGGTAGCTTATCGGTTAAGTTCCTATAGTTACTTTTGTGGTCGACCTTTTAAAGGAAATATTTTCAAACGAAAAATTTACTTCTATACTTAATATTTAATATTTTCAATATTTAAATTTAATTTCAACAAAACTAATCGTAAGAATTGAACCATAAGGAAATCAATCTAATTATTTAGGAATTTGGTTATTGACGATAATTATTTAAAGGACTATTAATATATAATAATAAAATTAGTAGAATACTTGGATAATAATTGCAAATGTTCGATATTTAACAACAACAACTAAAAATCACAAAGTATTTTTTTTTCACAAGCCTCATTAATAGCAACACTTTGAATTCCAATATTTAAATTAAAAGGAAAAAAAAAGGAATAAATTCGAAATGTTAAGAATAAGGCAAATGTTTAAAATTGATCAAACATTTGCAGACATCAATGCTTTTTTAATTTCAATATTGACTTACCAAAAAAGGAAATGAAAAATAAAAGCAACAACTAATCGAACTGATAGAATTATAATTCGAATAAAGAGAGAAATTGTGGATAAGAGAGAGAGAGAGAGAGAGAGAGTCAGTCAAGTCAGGTTGCAAGTGAATAATGTTATTGACTCGTATATGAACTGCGTAATCTAAAAGATGAGATAAGCAGATAAAGAAAGAAATAAAGAAAGAAAGGAAGGGAAAGATAGAGAGATACAGAAACGTTTTGAATAAGATTGAAGATAAAGATGAAGATGATGCTGCCGCAAAGTATAATAACCGGCATTACTAATGATGATTTACGTTGTAACAAGGAGGTCCAATAAAAGGAGAAAGAGAGAAAGAGAGAAAGAGAAAGAAGAGCGGAGAACTGATTTATCGGACCGGCACGACCGAGATTAACTTCTGGGGAGAATGCATTGAACGGGATCCCGTTCTCAGAAATGGATCGGTTTCTCCTTGATCGATGGATCAAAGATTCGACCGTTAAGCATATACATTTTCTAAGTTGCCGATAGGAAATCTCGTATGGTTTGTTAGGTGATGGTTGTAATGGTGGTGGTGGTGGTGGTGCTGTTGCTGCAGCTATTATATGGCAAAAGCATACTCGATGAAAACTTAATAAGATTTCTAAACAAGAATTGACGTTTATAGGACGTTACAGTTATATTACGAAGAATATTAATCGTATAATTAATCGATCAATCGATGAATAGTTACTGTGATTTTTTATTAAATTTAAGATAAGCAAAGTTTTCTCGTGAAATTTGTGTGACGAGCTTTCAATATATTCCAGTTTGAAAGTTAATAAACGGAAAAGAAGTTAAAACAAAAGTTTCAGTATTATCAAAAAGAAATGATTTATGAGAAAAGTAACGCTCTTTTTCCGCTTGCTACACTATGATACCATAATAGAAGAAATAGAAGAAGAAAAAAAAATTTTTATCTATTGGTTGTAAGAAGCACAGGATGCGACATATTCGATTACTTTGTACATATTAGTACGCAGTAGAAACGTATTACTAGGCTAGAGATATCGCGAATAGTTATTATTCACTATATCTCTATGTGTATACACGTATGTATGCATGCATGCGCATACATTGTGATCGTTGGAATTCTATTCAATGGATAAACTCCCACACGCAAATAATTTACGTAGTAGCGATACTTCCTTCGCACATTCTAACATTCCACAAATTTTCTACGTTTTCCATTGTTTATTTACTCGTTTGCTCGCTTTCTTCTTAGGTAGTACGAAAGAATGAGAAATATACACACACACAAAATCTAAGAAAGTTTAACAAATTACCTTTCCTCTTGTGTGAAAAGTAAGTTGCTCTTACATTATAAATTAAATGATAGAAAAGGATACATTTCTTGGAAGAAGTCGAGATGCGGCGGTTGTAAGATATCCAGGGCTGAGAGTACCTGAAAATTAACAAGAGAATCAAACTTTTAAGATTTACCTCTTTGATTTTTCCAGTTTTAAAAGTAAAAAATAAAATAGAAAAGAAAGGAAGAAATTTATTCCAAGGGAAACATTAAAGGATCATTATTTACTTGAAAATCTACAAGAAACTTATTCGAAATTTTCAATGAAATAAAGAACAAAAAAAAGTTAAGCTTTTAGAAGTTTTAACTTGAAATTAGCTTGAAATAAAAGCTCGGGATGATTCGAAAAATAAAAGTTTAGTTCATTTTGTTAAAAAGAATGATTTTACAAATAATCACAATGTATTTCGTAGTTTTGATTTGTTTAGAGTTTGTTGAAATTGGAAACAACATTTAGGGAAATTTTAGACGACTACTATTACTATTTCCCCCACTCTCGTTTAAGAATAATATTGAAGCAATACGAGTAATTATGTGAAATTTTCCATTATGAAAATACATTTGAACAATTAATTAATCTCGAGTCAATAATAAATTTAACATTTAATATTTAATCGACTTGCCACCAAATTTAATACGATATCGTATAATCGATGATACAAAATATTAATCATCACTATGCATATTAAATCGAACTCGCGTATACGAATAAAAATAAAACAAAATAAAAAAACAAAAAAATTGAGAATTGAGAAAGACAATTAGGAAAAAATAAGAAGAAGAAATCGAGTAATAAGATGAATAAATTTCCGGTATAGATAACACAATGCAAGAGAGAGAAAAAAAAGGAAGCCATAAGAGATGGAAAGAGTAGATGATAATAAAACGTGTGCCGACAACACAGTAGGATAAATCCAAGAAAAAGGATCGGACTCAAGTACCAACACAAACATAACATTGAAGAGAGCAGCCACTCGAAGAGTTAAGGGTTTTCTGATGCCTTTAAAGAAACTTTCTTCGAACGAAACTCGAATATAGTAGTAGACATACGTGCGTTCGATCATGCGTATGTGTGTTTAGAGAAAGATATCTACTCGCGCATTGCCAATACTTAAATCCAAACTCTTTGAAAAATAAATGTACTTTCGTAGCATAGTACTATTTGAGAACTCGACTTCACTAACTTATTGAGAGATTATGATCACGGGAAACATGGAAGAAACGAATGAACAAGCGCAACCTCCTAAAGAGGAGATTCTTCTTACTACCTATGATTCCTTTTTTTCTGTTCTTATTTTATTTTTACATCTCTTTTTCATACCAAATACAACATATAGAAAGTCAAACTTTCTACTCTCCATCTTTTACTAAATATTCTCGATCTTTTCTGAGTGTTGCGCACGAACACTTTAACTATATTTCACATAAAGATTTAAAACTTATTTATTAATTTAACATTTACACCTATATAAATATTAAAATATAATATTGTATTGAAGAAAACAAAGTTGACCAAAAAATTTCTAAAATGACTCAATCTAGGAAACAAATACTAACGTCATATCGTAGTCCTAAATTTTTCTTGCAACTTTTTCCTTATCCACTTTTTTGCTACTATCGTACTTTCAAAGGTATTTAAGTGAATCATCCAGCTAGTGAATCACCCAGTATATTTTTTTTCTAGCCTACACTAATTCTTTGACATTTAAACTTACATTTTCGTGTTTGAAGAAACAGAGCATCTTCAGCTCTCTGAAAACGCGCTTGCTGCTGACGAGACTTTGAAAGACATTCGGCAGTTTCTTTAAGGCCACTCTCCTACCATCCCTGGGATCCGTGACAGCCCTGTAACAATAAATCAAATTATTAATAAATACAATAGAATAGTAAGTTTAATTAAAGTTTATTCATCGACGCATCGCTAAGTATTTATATATATATATATACTAGGGGTGCCCCGGCCACGCGTTGCTGTGGCTAATAAATATATAGATAGATCTGAATCTACGCACATAACATTTGTCTTCTTTTTCTCTTTTTTCTTAATATCCTTTTAAAGGAAAAATAATTATGGTAGGTCACCCTTATCACTCAGGGGTATAAGAAATATACGAAAAACTATTCTCATACCAACCGAATATACACAAAAAATTTCATATAAATCGGTCAAGTCGTTTCGGGGAATAAGAATAACAAACACTGTGACAGGGGAATTTTATAGAGATAAGATATATATATATATATACAGTCAACCCTCCTATAACGCGGTACTCTCATAACGCGGTTTCCATATAACGCGGAGCTGAAAATGCGACAGCCCTCTTATATATATTATATATATTATATTACAATACTGTAAGTAATATTCTTCATTTGTTCTAATATAATAATAATAAAGTAATTATTAACCCTAGATTTGCATCATGTCAAACACGAAAGAAACAAGAAAAGGGTTTAAAAGAAAGTTTATATCTCTTGAAGATAAAATCGAAATTCTAAATCGGTTAAAATTCTGTTTTAATTCTAACAGTTTTTTAGTTTAGTTTTGGTATCATTTCTTTATATAAGCTCTTCAATTCAATAAAAATAATTTATAATTTATCTTGTCCTTATTGGTCTCCATATAACGCGGTACGAATGATGTGATTTGTACTAATTCTGCGTTTCTAACAGCGCGGTTTCCATACAACGCGGTAGACGGTTTCCATAGAACGCGCTACGAATTAGCCTGGTTTGTACGGTTAAATCCGAGTTTCTTATAGCGCGGTTTCCATATAACGCGGTACGCACTCACCGCGTTATAGGAGGGTTGACTGTGTATATATATATATATATATATATATATATATATATATATATATATATATATGTGTGTGTGTGTGTGTGTGAAAGAGAGACAGACATTAAATTATTTAAAAATAAATCATTATTCCTAGGAATATTCAATCTGAGTTTGATAATGAAGAGATACCACAGAAATGCGTTCGATAATAATCGAGGAATATCACAAAGAGAGTGAGAGGGAGAGACAGAGAGAGAGAGAGAGGGAGAGACAGAGAGAGAGAGAGAGGGAGAGAGAGAGTGGACAATGTATTATAACATTGAAATCGATGTCTCTAACAGTGATTCGCAGACCCAACGACGAAATAATTATTACTCCTGCAAATTAGCAGGTTTATGGCAGTTCGATTTCATTGCTAGAGAGGGAGGAGGGATTGGAATGAGGTGGGAAGGGGGGGAGGAGGTCTTTCTCTCTCTTTCTGTCATCATACCACAAACTGTTGGTGGTCATCCTCAGTTCTCTCGATCTGTACCTTCGCTTTCGTTCGATGACCAATTCCATTTGTCGACCATTCCTAGCAATACGAATTCATGTGTTGTCCAGACAGACAGGTAGACGGATGGACAGGGAGAGAGAAAAATTGTTAAAATAATTTTGAATTTAAAAAGGGATAGAAAAATTGCTTTTTTTCTTCTTCGATATTCACCTATACAATACTCGTAAATCTGGAAACGTGTTCTTTTTTAAATGACTTTACTACTCGTTTGGATATAAATTATTTAAAAAAAGTTATCGAATAGAATTTTATATGGGGAAGAAGAAAGGAAATGAAACTTTGCCGTATCTATAATTCAACAAACTTTTGCTCTTGTTTTATTTTTGCTTGTTGAAAATATAAAAAAAACCATAAAAATAAAAGTAAATAAATACGTAAATGTATGCGCACGCGTATATGATATTAATCTACGTCGGATTAACAGTTGCAAGTGGATTTATGTCAAAGTAGATTTAGATTTAGATTTAGAGAAAATACGTGACTATATACGTATATGTTACGTTGGTGAAGTTCTATACAAGTACATGTGTGTATACGTCTCTATGCAGATATTACACGTATCGTTATAACGTCTAAAGCAGCAGCCTGATCCGTTTTCGAGGGAAGAAAGTATCTATGTATGTGTGTATGTGTGTATGGATGTGTATCGTACTGCTAGACGCTCGAGTGCACGCGAAAGCTATGAGTTAGTATCCAACGATGATGAAATATGGAACGTGGTAGTTCAATAGGGGCCTTCTGCCCAATGGCAAATCGTTTTCAAATCTCTTCATATCAAAAAAGAAAAAAAAAAGTACAAATAAATTTAAATAATTATGGAATATACGAATAACACGTGTCTGCACAAAAAATATTTTAATTTTCATAATGAAAAAAAAAAAAAAAATCATTTCAACGAGATTTATATTATATTTTTTTTTGTCTGTATCAATTCGTCGTTGTGCTTTCATTGGAATAATCAATGACGTATTTACCGTTTAGAAATGAAAATGTTGTCGCGTGCTACGAAAACGATCGAACTTGTCTGCTGAGTGAGTGGTGAGTAAGCCGGAATTAGAGCGTGCAGCCTTCGATGCATATCCCCATATGCAATTCAGGGTCATTCCACTCGAAATTCGTGGCTTCGCTTCCGTGATGTTAAAAGCAAAGAAGAAAGATCGTGTGCGAAAGAGAAAGATAAAGAGAAAAAGAGAGAAAGAGAGAGAGAGAGAGAGAGAGAGAGAGAGAGAGAGAGAGAGAGAGAGAGGTACGTTGAACCTTTTCGACGGTCGTCGTACCTTTCTTTCTACCATCACCCTTTTTTTTCGCACATTCAAACAATCTTTTCACTCTCCTTATTTTTTTTTCTTTCTAGCTTTTTTTTTTTTTTTAAATCTTCTTTTAAACTCTTTTAGAAAAGAATTTCTTCTTACATCGAAGTTTGTTCTTTCGTTCGTTCTCTCATTTGTTCATTCGTTCGGCCGACAAAACAAGCGATATTTTGAAATAGTCAAGCAGTGCGATAAGGTCGACGATTAAATCCCAGACTTTGAACCAAGATTCTCATTTATTTTTATCATTCAATGCGTACTTCTTTTTACGTCGTTTATATTATTAATTATATATATATATATATATATTTTTTTTTATCAATTATTAATTTCTATCATTTATTTCATATTCGTTTTTTTTTTTGTTTTTATTTTTCATCGTAATTAAATCGTTTTAGTATGCGAACTTTAGATCAATTTTGAAATATCAAAATTGACATTCGTCTAATAACAATTGTAGTACGAGACTATAATTAATTTTCTTAATAGTTCGTGGCTAGTCATTGCATTTAGTGGACACAAAGACGATTCTAGGTTTGTATTTATACTCTTGAAAGGTTTCAAACAGATTAGGTTCGTTCTAATTTAACGCAACTCTCTCTCCTTGGGAAACCCCCTTAAGCTTAGCGTAACAATAATGCTTCATCAACGTAAAAGATCGATTTAGTTCTCAATAATAATAATAATAATAATAATATTGCTAATTATTTAAATCTAATTTGGTCGAGTTATTCTTATTTTTCATTGTTTGTGTTCCAAAGAAGGAACAATCTCTTTGAGATTTCACATTTTCGTGTTGCGATAAGACAAAAGTATATCAATTTAAAAAGTAGGACAATTAAAACATTGTAATATATATCGAAGGTTATTGAAATTTTCAATAAAATGCAGATATATGTGAATATTTATCGAGGATAAACAACAAGTAGAATGTGGCGTGCGTATTATTCGTATACTCCGAGAAGGGAACAAAGATAAAGCTGACGTGCAGTGCTTGCAAAGTGCAATCAAAAGAATACAAATTGATAGAGTGTACATGCAACGTACGTGAACGCATACACAATATTTGAAGCTTTCATCTTGTTACATAGTCACGTATTTAAAATACGTTAAACAAGTATATTTTTAACGATAGATCTGTAATCATTTTTATTACATAAAAGATTAATGAAAAATACTTTTATATATTTCTGATTGATAGAAGAAAGAAAAAAAGAAAGTAAACAAAAATAAAATATTTTATACCCATAGAAAAACATGTCCCATAAAAATATAATATAAGTTTTAATCTCGTATATTGTTGATGCTACTAAAAAAGAAAAAAAAATAACTCAACTCTTCGTATAAAACAGCAAAAACAGCAGCAGCAGCAGCGACAGTAGCAGCTGCATCGAAGGATCTCACCTGCAAAATGCACCTGCCATCCTGGCATTTTCGTTTTATCCTTATTTCGCGATTTCGATCGATTTACGATCGATATTATGATCCATCAAGCTAAAGGACAATAAAAAAAAAGTTCTTCGTCCAAGCGTTTAGTGTCAAAGAGAAAGGGGAAAAAAAAAAATAGAAAAAAAGAAAGAAATAATAATCGTTCGATCGAGATAAAATTTGACAAAGGTCATGGAGATTATTACTTTGGAGAGAAAGAAAGACAGTGACCTTGAGAGTAGAGCAGTACGGCTTCCGCATTGCAAGAGTGGGGAGAAGAAGGCAACAGCATTGCGAAAGCTTTCCCTTGGATCAATTCGAACGACGAGGATGCACACACATACACACTCAATATATATCACCTATAATATATTATAAATACCCCCCTATAATAGTTATATTATTTAGAATTTATTTATAATATGCAAATATGACTTTTCCTATTAAAATTGCTTTATAAGTTGTTCGTAATATATGAAATGAAATGAAAAAAAAAAAAAAAGAAAAAAAAACTTCGAGTGCTGCAAAGGGTTGAAAATAATTTCATTTGAAATATTATCAAGAAATTGTATTCGAGGTTGAGTTGGAGTTGGAAGATGGGATTAACTTGGGGGGGGGGGGGGGAGGTGTACGTTGAAAGAATAAAACCACGTTAGGTTGAAGGAAAACGTAGACGGGTAAACTACTCTCTCTCCCTCTCCCTCTGTCTCTGTCTCTCTCTCTCTCTCTCTTTCTTTCTCGATGTGCGATAAATCAAACTAATGAGCCCCATAATCGATCGTGGAACGTGCGCGTAATCGATCGTAAGGGGCTGCTGTTCTCCTCCCACTTTCGAACGACTTCTCCCAAGATCGAAGGAAGATCTGCCCCCCCCCTACACCCCCCGTTGTGGGAGAGAGAACACGCACGCGACGACGAAACCACTTTATGCGTCAATTATAAATTATCCTCTCTCTCTCTCTCTCTCTCTCTCTCTCTCTCCTTGCCACGCATAATCGCTGATTATTAATTAAGAGCCAATGAATGAGGGAGAAATAAGAAACCTGATAGAAAAAAAAAAAAAAAGGTAAATAGAGAATAAATAATTACCAATCGTTTCGCACACATTTTCTTTCAAATTAAAAACGTTATTGCTAAGGGAAATGATTACAAAATTTTCTAGAAATTTTATTCATTTAACCTTCAACGCATTAATCGACAATGTTTCATTTTTGAAACACATTTTCCAATGTTTTTTTTTTCTTTCAATAAATGAATAAGAAATAATGAAATAATAGTTGTTAAAATAATGAAACCGTATCACGTACTGCTCCATATTTAAAATTAAAATAACATTTATGGCAAAAGAAAAGGATTCACTTAATTATTATGAAAATGGTTATACAGTTAATTTAATTTTTTCTTAGTATTTTTGTATTGCTGCGGGTTATGGGTTAACGCAGCACTACCGACCGTATATATGTTAGCCGAAATTAATTTTTATTGTTTTTATCAATGTAATTGTTGTTAATATTTACATTTAATTGTATAAAAATGTTGATAAAAAACAAGTTGTTTATCTGTTCGTATGAAAAGGGTTGATATTATATAACAAAAAGCAAGAAATTTGAATATTGATTCGCAAGTAAATAGAATTTGCGTGATATTACTATTTACATAGTAAATAATTAGTTGGACTGATTTGTCAGTGATATCTCGCAAATGGGATTAATTCTTTCGGACGTGTCATGCAGGCTTGATTAATACGGGGGTTTGACCAAGGGCGCTATGGTGTTTAGCCTAGGACAGGGATAATTACGTAAATGTTCTCGGTCTTGTCTCTTCACTCGTCGAAATGCAGTAGAAATAGTCGACGCACGTCGACATAGTAGTTCTGCTCAAACCGCAGTTTCTCCTAGTTAAGTTTAAACTAGTTGGAAGTAAGTTAAGCTTCGGGCTTACTCGTGTAAATACGACTGGCACTTATACCGATGCTAATTCGAGAATCGATGTCGCTAACTCTGTCATAGAAGATAGAAACATCTATGGTAAGATCAACAAAAAAAAATCTCTTCAAAAATATTCAAAAATTTCTTTAACAAAGTATTTTTACCTTTGCAACTATTTTTGTGAATTTTTAATTTTAAATTAGGGAAGAGGTTGAACTCAATTTCTCTACTACGCCATAGAAGATAGAAACATCTTTGGTAAAATCAAAAAAAAAAAAAAATCTCATCAAAAATTTCTAAAAAATTAATTCAACAAAGTAGCCTTTCCTTCCTTCCTTCGCAACTATTTTTCTGACTAATAATTTTGAATTAGGAAATGTTCGATATTAAAAAACTAGAGCACCAAACTACTTCCCTACCGTTTATAATTCATACTCGTGAAAAAAACACCGCTGCCACCGCCACCGCCACCGCGTGCTCTACGATATTAAAAAATATTCCCTGAACAAAAAAAAAAGAACAAAAAAAAAAGGAAAATAAAAAGTGGGAGAAAGCTGGAAACTTCTTGTTCATATTTTTTACTCCCGAATATACAGCATAGTTTAATATTGGTAAATAAAGAAAAAGTAAATAGAGGCAAGGAAAAAAATTAACCACCAATTGTTCCACAGTTGAAAACAAAAAAAAATATTATACTGTAAGTAAGTATAATGAAAAAAATACTTTAAAGTGTAAATTGGTAAATTGATTATTTTAACCCATTCGAGAGCACATACTTATGTTATTATAACATGGCTATTATCAATAATCAATTATTTTGAGTAAAGTATTCGTAATATCAAAAATTTTCCACAGACTGGAACAGCATATGTCCTGTCCGGTGCGAAAGGATTAAGAAGAAAAAGGATTTTCGCGTATAGAAGGAGTAGGATTTTTTGCGAATGAAAAGACTCGTGGAAAAAAAATGGCAGTGGTATGACCATAAACGTGTACCCGAGTAGTGCAAAAGGAAACGATCGTGCGAGTGAGAACCTGGTTAGGTTATCTACATGATTCGACGCCTTTGTCCAACTCCTCTTTGTACCCTCCTCGTACCTCCTCATGATACCTCCTCTAAAACCACTCCGCACTCAGCACCCCCCCCCCCCAGTGCTAGAAGCACTCCGGATGATATTCCACTATCCTCTCTAACAATGAAGCATCGTTCTTATTTTTATTTTTATTTTCATATTTTTTTTCTTTTTTATTTCTCACTAATGCTTACGTTTCTAATTATGCACCATTTTGTCATAATCAAAGTAATTATGTTTTTAAATTGTTTGGAAAAATAAATGTGATGAAAATTGTGATTACTATTGTGTTCATGTCATTTGTGTACATTATTTGTATTTATTACTAGATTTATCAACTGAGCCAATTTGACTTATTTCAAATTATTTGATTACATATATATAAAACACTTAAATATTATATTTAATTTTGATTTTTAATGCCCTAATGAAATATACGTAAATGATAATCCCTTCCCTCATCTCATTTTTTCATTGAAAAAATGTTTATAAGCTTTTAAAAAATAATAAACAAACTATCCGTAAATCTAGCGTTAATGTGAAAATATTATAGTAAATTGAGATTAGGCTAGATAAGATAGGAATAGAATCATCTCTATATTTTTCATTATCTTTTCAATTTGTTAGGAACCTTGGAAAAATTTTACTTTCTCGAGTTAGTGAGCAAAAAAAAAGAGAGAGAGAGAGATAAGTAAAACATGCACAGGAAGAAAAGTAGAGAAGAGTCTTAAATAAACTCCCTGGTGAAACGAGTGTAGAGAGGGAGAAAGAAAGAGAGAGAATGAGAGCGTAGAGTACTAAACAAGTTGGCTCCCCTGTTGAAGGGGGAAACGTTGAGAAGGGAGTAAGGAGAGGAAGTCATTAGCTACATTTTAGCTTCGTTTCGTTTTAATTTCGAAGGAAACTACGTACCGGAAGAGTAAATACTAATCACCATCGGTAGTGGTGGTGGTATAAGATATCGTTAGTGTAAATGTTGGAAAATTAGAAAAATTACAAAAATAAACAATAAAAAAGAAAAAAAACTAATATATTAATTAAAAGAAAATAATTTTGTTTGCAAAAATTTGCAAAATATATCAAATTCAGCAAAGTAAGCGGTAGTTAAAAAAAAAAAAAAAAGAAGAAAAAAAAGTGTTTACCTCGTCACCTCGAAAAAATTTGTTAAAATAATTGCTGCTAAAAGTTGAAAGAATATTTTTAACGAAATGTCATAAAATTTGAAATATGATTTGAGTTTTGTACATTTAAAAGGGTTTGTTTAGAAAAAAAAAGAAAATATTAAAGGAAAAGGGAGAAGGGGAAGGGGATGGGGAATAGTGTGTGATTTAAAAATAGGAGAACGTCCGCGTTGATAGAATACGCGGGCCAAGTTTTGACGAAAAGGAAACCAAGACACGAATCGTGACTTCTGGCCCCCTGTGTGATAGGAACGACGACACACGAGTGTTTCGAGACGAACCAATCGATACGATTTGAGGTCGACCTGATAACCTTTGCTAACGGAATCTCTTTGAGGGCGTTACGGAGAGATGTCACCTGTGTATGTGAGCACTATTCGTTTCGTTATGGATCAACGATTATGGAACAAAGAAAATTAATTGGACGTTTGTAAAAAAAAAAAAGAAAAAAAAATATTTAAAAAAAAAGAAAGAAAAAAAAACGTATAGGATTCGTATAATTCTCTCAACGCGTTTCGATTCTCTTTTTCCAACCCCTTTTGTTATCCTGTGTTTTACCTTCCACACCTTTCTCTCATCTCGGAATGTACTTCTGAAAATTCATCAATAAATTTGAATATTTTTCATAGAAAATAAAATTTGAGTATTCTTAATATTCACAATTTGAACAATACTTTGGGGGTCCCAATTTAAAAATTGTGTGTGTACACAGGGTCCTTTTTTTTCCTCATTTTATCGAGAGACGCTTATCGTTCTTCCAGCTCGCGTGTCAGTCATATCGAATATACACAAGATATATAAGTATACGAGTATATATATGTTCAACTCAGATCATTGTAGTTGAATTTATCACGCAACGATGCTCTTCACTCACATCTCATGTTCATACACATGTATACACACGTATTCTCGTGAAGTATAAATATGATATAAAATTTTCGTATATTTATTTAACACTAAATTTACGAAAGTTTTGTAACTTAAGTTACAGTAACTTAAACTTTCCAAATTTGCTGCAATTATTACTCGAAGACAAATCATTCGATCGATTTGTTTCTTGTTGTACCTTCTTTAATACATTGTATTCTTGAAAAATAATATTTAAATTTTATACATATATAACAAACAAATTTGAAATGAGTCAAATTGACTCTGTCTTCAAATCTAGTGTTAAAGAAACAAAAAAACAAAAAAATCATTAAAAAAAGTTTGAATATGTTCTCTTTAAATAAATCGATACAAGGAAGATTTTTTATTTTATATAGGGTAAACGATAATTACAAGTTCACGGAACAACGATCACATAATTTGATATTGGATAATATCAAACAGAAAATAAAAAAAATAATAAAATATAAAAAAATATAGAAAAAATATATATGGTAGATAGACCACCACCACCAGCACCACTACTACCACGATCAACCACCATCACCATCATGTAAATTGGATCATTAAACGTCCATTACATTGAACGAACGAACGAACGAACGAACGAACGAACGAACGAACGAACTCGGTTACAACGGTTGACACTTTGAAGGCATTGTTGTTAGTGCTTTGAAAGCACCGCGTATCGCGTTGAACTCGAAAACTAGTTTCCGAAATGATCGACCAGTTGTTCGTGATCTAGCGCAAAAAGTTGATTGCTCGATCGATGAGTCCAAAAAGAGTCCTTTAAAGTTCTTATTTCCTGTTAAATTCGATTTAATAGACAAAAAAAAAATGACTTCTACCAATAGGAGAACTCAAAAGTTTCGAAGTCACATATCCAGTATGCGTAAAGGGTTAATATTGAAGATGACTATATTATGAATAAAATGAAAAATAAAATGAAATAAATGAAAGGAAAAAAAAATGGTGTAAACGGTGAGGGAGGGAAAGGGTTTTTTTTGCTCGTCGATCTCATTCCTCTCATTCGCAGCTGTTGGGCGCGCATATGGCGAAGGATCTTTGTCTTTCTTTCGCTCTCTCACACATTTGGTATCCGCCTGCCTCTATATGCGGCAACGGCGGCATCGTGCACATGCAATACAGCAACTGCAGCTCGCATATATATCGCAGAGTCTGTAGCATTAAGCGTCCTTTCACGACGAACACGATGATGCACACCCATGAACGAGAGGAGGAGGAGGAGGAAGAGGAGGATAGGGTGAGCTACTTCTCGATGCGTTTTCGTCCACACCGCGTCAGAAACGCCACCAAATGATACTTCAACTCGTCTTTGTAATTATCGAACGAAACTTTCTCGTGTGTTACAACATTATTTGCACGGAAAAGAGAAAGAGAGAGAGAGAGAGAGAGAGAGAGAAATAGATAGGATACATGCACGAGAGAGCCCCATTGCAATTTCACGCTGTCTTTAATATAAAAGTCCCTGTATTATACCCACATGTATATTTGTGTGTGTATGTACATGTATACAAAATTATGATGAATTTTTTGGATCGTAATTCATATACAAAGTATGTTTTTTTTTTTTTTTTTTTATGAATATCATAAAATTGTCAATATTCATATTATATTATAAATATGAAATTAATCATATAATTTATTTTTGATTTAATTTTATCGACATTTTTTTTCTTCACATTTAATGGATGAAACATTTTATGCAAAACATCTCGTCATGATTAAATAGAAGTTATATAATTTTTAATTTCTTATCGTTTTTTTTTTCTTTAAGAGAGGATGGGGAGGGGCGTTTACTACATAACTTTGTGTAGAAGAAATTAACGTTTATATAATTTATCGATAAAAGAAAAAAGAAAAAAATTAAAATATAAAATGGTAGGAAGAGAGATGTGAATGAGAAAATTTGAGGATGTCGCCGATAGTAAAAAGAAAGTGTTATAATAAAAAGTTAAAGCACCATAGGAAAAATCTCACTTAGGAGCGTAAAGCAGGTTTAATGTCCCTTCTCGATGAACCCCTAACACAAGCTTTAAACGATCATGAAAAAGGGGAAAGAAGCTCGAGATGGGAATTCCTCTTTCGAAAAGTTAATGAGACTTAGAACTTGACTTTTCGTCTATCGGTTTGTTTCAAAATTCAAAAACACCCATTTTGTATTAAACATCCTTTTATTATATCATCAAATAAAATGAACAGAACGTTGACAAAAAAGAAAAGAAAAGGAAAAAGAAAGGAATGGAATGCATGGAGAAACAGGAGGGGAGAGGGAAAAGATAAAAATGATGAACGAGATAGTTCGATCTATCTAATCCCAACAAACGTACGAATAGATCGTCTATTTCCGGAAACGATTTTTCAGTAACGTCGACTAACCGGAAGATGCTCGATCTTCGGGGCCGACATCCAAAAGAGACTGCAGGAAAAGAGTGTCCTACCATCCAGTTCTCAAAATGAAGATAAAACAAAAAAAAAAAAAAAAAAATTCATGCAACAGGTCCTCTCACTTTTCCGTTTGCCACTTATAATTCTAAATACAATTGTGTTCCGACAATAATAGTACCTCTTCAAAAAGAAGAAAAAAAAAAAGAAAAGCCAAAAAAAATACACGCTTAATTAATTGAAAACAATTGTTTGATCAAAACTAGAATATATCTGGATGAAATGCATATCTCTCATAAGGTAAACAAAGCCATTTTAATTAATAACAAACAACTCATTGATACCGAATAAACTCGATTAGGAAAACAAAAAGGTGCACCGGACAACAGAACAACAACGCGTTAAACAACGCGAAGTTTATCTATGTACAATACAGGTCCCCCGTTGAAATTTGGAGATAACCGATGTTGTACCAAGTTAGAAGATCAACATTTAATCGTGCGGTACTGGTTAAACGTCGCGAATCCACGCTCGATTTCGTGGGAATCATTTGAACTGGTGGCTAAAACAGAGGTGGAGGAAGGCAAGGGGGTTCAAGTTAGTCGTTCGAATCTAAACTTCCACCATCATAAATCATCATGAGGCATGCTTGTCCGACTCGACAAGTTTGTATAAGCCTTTTACTCTATCTCTCTCGTTTATGTTGTTTATCGTCTATGCGTGTCCAACGCAAACTATATAGCTTTTTGGTTTTGTCTGTACGTGTATACGACGCATATATATATACACATACACACAATTGATGGATACAGGGCATATACACAATTCCCCATCTCGTAATTCTCATGGTCTTTGTCGCATTTGATGTTCGCGATCCGTTCTAACCAACTAGCGAATTCGATCGACCTATGCTGTGCTTTATGGGGGTTGCTGGCAGGCAGCTCTAGGCTTGCTTGCTGGCTGGCTAGCTGGCGACTCGAGTAGAAACGACTTTGCTAGCTGGCTAGCTTTGGGAGAAGAGAGTAATACGGAGGGATAAATGGAGGGGGAGGGAGAGGGTGAGGGAGGAGGAAGGTTCGATGAAGCTGCCAATTGCGTTGCTATTTGATCCCCCTGCATTTGTACGTCGCCGCAAACCCAACAGTTATGGTTTGTCTCTTTGTAATTGCATCGTAGTACGTTTTAGGTATAACCCGATAGTAGAGTAGTCGGTACATTCAATACACACACACACACACTAACACACACGGTTTGCTTATCTCGCGATACCAGATGCGCTATGCTCCGGTGAATTTTGTAATAAACGTTTAGTGTCGATTTTTAATGAATGTGGTGTTTTACTCATTTTTTTTTTAAATCAAAGTGTACCGTTCGCATTTTAATTTGACAGATAGAGTTTTCATCGATATGGAAGGTGACATAATCGTGAGATTTTTTGACGGTATTCGAATAAAATTTCAATGTAAATGTATGATACGAGAGAAATTTGTCACAAATAATATGCTACCGTATATATATACACACAAATAAAGGTAAATATACTCATGTAAATATAATATATATGTACAATATAGTAATATGTGCAAATGGTAAACGCAAAAAGGGCGTGTTTATCGGGGCATCAAAATGACGCATCACTGGCGTCGATCTCTTCCGTATTATCCAGAAGCCGCAGTAATTTCGTGCGGTGACCTCCTTTTCCCTTGAGCTCTCGATTCTCCACGACTTTCGATAACTTTCCATTTAAAATGCAAAATAAAAATATTTTCCCAAAAGTCATATTTACTTATCCTCTTTTCACACTTTTTCGTATCCTAGTTTTCTTTCCTCCACCTCCTCGTGTTTTGTAAACCAGGCAACGCGTAATTAATTAAACAAACAAAAAAACAAATCCAAAGTCCAAAGTACAAAATGAATCTCTTTTCAAGTTAATTCGTAAAAACACGAATTCTTTTAGCATATTAAATATTTGACAAAATATTCTTTCCAAAATAAATAAATAAATAAATAATATTAACAAATGTAGTATTCTCGAAAATGAATTTACGAATAAGTTGAAGAGTAATCGAGAAACAATAGTGGCCCACATTATGTGCAGCGTTTGATCTTCGACTCTCATCCTCGACCTAATTAGCATGAACAATAACCGGTCTTCTTAAGTGATTGATTCTAGTGTCGAGTAGACATCAGCACATATTTAGGGATCATCTTCAAATTTTAACTTTATTATAAATACTATTATTATTATTACTATTATAATATTATTTTGTTCTTCTTCTTCTTCTTCTTCTTTTTCTTCTTTTTCTTCTTCTTTTTCTTCTTCTTCTTCTCCTCATTTGAATCTTTGCGTGAAAATATATCGAATAATTAAATACACATGGAAATATATGTTGCTGGTATACAAATATTCCAATGATGAGAAATATCAAATAGATTAAACGATTTGAATCAGCACGTTTCTAGTATTTCATATGACAACATCAAAGGGATATAGGCTTTCGCAAGATGGTTGGGACCACTAAACTGGATATATTATAGTACGTTTGATCACTGGAATCTCGTTACAAAGGATAAATCGACGATCAGTATTGAATCCCAAGTCGATAACCGCCATTGAAAATCGAGATATCCAATGTCTACCCTTAAACTCCTATTGCTTCTGTTTTTGATAAACAAAAGTGGAATAGATAAATTTTCTCTCTCTCTAGAAGCGTTTTATAAATTATATCTTAAACCTAAATTTTTAAAACACAACATTACGTTATAGTTGAAAGAATCACTTTTAATATAATATATATCTCACGAAAATATCTATAATATCTCAAATTGATGGATGAACCAATCAAATTATAGAGTTTTAATTAAAATAATTATAATTTTCAAGGATATAATAGTTGTAAGCATCCTGATAAAATAAGAATCAATGTGAAGAGAAGCTCTCGACTACTTCTAGCAAATATATTTTAACAACTCTTAAGCTAATCAGTTTCAGCGCGTAGTCCTCGTTCCATTTTATCAGAGATTTCCTTGACCACATAAACACCCTTGGTGTTGGAAACTGTTCGGAAGAGGTTTACGAGACCCTTACGGCCATCTTCTCCAGTCCTTCAAAGATCCTTCGAAGATCCTTCCAAATGCTATGTGGTTTGAGGCTATGGAAAACGATCTTGGTACTGGGCTCTTCTCTTCCCTTAGGTAATCAAATACAAATGGCTATTTTCCCGGAGTTTACTTCGAGAAACAAATTCTTCCTTCTCTGTCCATCTAATTTCCATACAACATTTATTATCAAGGACACCAAAATATTGTTATAATATTTATATAGATTAAAACTTTGAATTGAATCGAAAACTATTATTTGACTAAATATAATTCATAGATATTATTCGGAATGTCGTTATTGGTCAAGTTTAATTTATCTGATGGCAAACGATCATTTTGTCCCACAGTGACTGCACTCTTTCGAAACAAAACGACGAGACAAACATTCATACATTCGAACATGCATGCATGCATGGCATGGCATAGCATGGCATGCATAGTAGCGAACGCGAATTTACACCAAACTCTATCTGTCCCCAAGGCTTTTCTGTTTTTGATTCGTTTAAAGCCGCCATTATGGATGCAAACTGGACACTTTGATTTACGACTAAAAATCACTTCTTTCAACTAGGTACAAAGTTATGCATAACATACATTTGAAAAGGTGAAAATATATTTTGGAAAGACTGGACGAGGGTTTTGGTTTAATCGCAATTTCAATATGAATTGAACAAAATATTTGATCCAATAGTAACACAAGGACAAATTTATTGCCAAATGGCACTTGACCATCGATTTTATAAAAAATAAAAAAAAAGGATAATATTCATTTGTCATCCTTGTCAAGTTGTGAGATAACATTTGCAGTGAAATAAATTTTCAGTAATCAAAGGATCTCGTTATTTTTAATCACGACTAAAGTCACTTCGTATTTTTAGTTTTTTTTTTTTTTTTTTTTTCAAAATACAACAATAATAGTATTCACAAATGAAAATTATCAAATGTTGAGTACCATATTTATGTTAAAAATAAAAAATAAAAAACATCTCCGAATAAGTTTCAATGATATTATATATACGTGTTATATGTTGGAATAAATTTTGATCGAAGGCAATGCAAGACCGATACCAATAAAGTTTCGATTGATCGAAACTGACATATACCAATATAGTAGGTTGGATGATGCTATGCTAAAACGGATTAACCCACATACCGAAAAGTCACATTCGTTGCACGTACCATTCAGTTGAGAATGCATCTTTTACTGTTATTCATGCATTGAAAAAAAGAAAAAACAAATAGAAAATAAAGAAATGAAAATAAAATTAGAAATCGGATGCTGATGATCCAATTGTGTACGAGGTAATATAAATCCTGTTTTTTTTTTTTTAGGATTGAAAATTATTTTCCGTAAAACTGTACCTTCATATTTAATGGTATGAAACAACAAAATAAAAAAGAAAATATATTGTAAGTACTCGAGAGCGCTTTTCGTATGCTCGATATAAAATACTGTTTTGTAAAATAAAATTAAATGAAAATTTATATATAATTCCAGAACATAAATTGGAATATTCAATTATCGAGAAAAATAAAATCAGATTTTTTGTATATAAGCAAATAATAATATCGTGTTTGGTATTATATAAAAGTGTAAAATAATAACAATAAAGCAATTTAATATTGCTCGAAGGATTACACGAACTTTCGAAACTTGGAAAGAAAGATAGGTGCGCAAAAGAAAAAGGAGGAAGAGGAAAAAGAAGAAGAAGAAGAAGAAGAAGAAGAAGAAGAAGAAGAAGAAGACGTAGACGAAGAAGAAGAAGAGAAGTATAGCGATTTGAAATGCGTATTTCCACGATGTGGAAAGTCGTTTCCCTTCGTTCCACTTTTATCGCGCTAGTTCTTCATGCGGCCATTGTTATACAGGTGATGGGATTTCAAAACTCCGGGAAAATCTTTCCTCCACGATTCAACAATAATTTCCTCCTCTTCTTTTATCTCTCCCTACCTATTATTTCGTGTCTACCAAATAAATCATTGGAATATGATAAAATTATACGTTTGTATGTTTACCTGTACGTAATAATAATAAATTCACGTTGTTAAATAGAAATTATTCGTAAAGGATTTATCATCGATCAAACTTTTTCATATAAATCGAAATATAAAACTCGTTTTGTAGCTTTGCAGTTTAAATATTGCTCATTAAACATTCGCCAAATTGTAAACGTATTATTTCAATTTAATCAGTATTGTTACCTTACTGATATTTCAATTTTCGTTTTATTCCCAAAGATAAAAAGATAATATGTACAATATATCCCATATATACAATATATCTATATTGTATATATATATTTTTTAGATAAAAGTATTATATTATAAATTATATTATAATTTATTAAATTATTAATAATATTATTAAATATTTCGTATATACGCGAACGTAAAAGAATATTAGTTAACAAAATTATGCATCATATCGAGTAGGACAAATTAGATTAAAAAATAATATTAATTAATTGGTAGGGGTGAATTGAAGGATCAAATAAAGAGAGAGGAGACAGAAGAGGGAGAGAGTAAGAAAACTGTTAACTACTTTGGGTAAGTGCATCCAATAGCAAAGTGTAACCGTGGATAGAATGGGAATCGAAATCGGGAACGTTATACGCTCTACTTCGTTGCACTCGTAACGTTTCGAACTGCATGCGCGTGCATATAACACCAACACACACACACACACACACACACACACACATTTCAACGTGGTATACGATCGCGTTACGCGAATAGAGCCTACTCGAAAGATGAAAGAAAGAGGTTTAAAAAGGAAAGAACAAAAATAAAAGTGTATCGTGTAAAATGAGTATAATTTCTTTTTATTATTATTTAAATGGACTACGAGAGAAAGAGAATGAAATTATTTTATATTCTGTATAGTATTTTATAAAAATCAAATTAAAATAATAACAATATATATATTATTATAAGTTGTATTATCATTGACTATAGTATTAAAATAAAATATTAATAAATATTAGTATTAATATTACTTATATATATATATATATATTGAATTATATTTATAAGTAGAACAAACAAAAAAAAGGAAAAAAATTATGAATTCGTTCTTATTGACGTTAGAAGAGAAAACGTCTTAGAAACGTTACGCTAACCGTACTTTAAGGTCAAGCTGTTGCTGTTTCGACGTAACCGGAGCATCCTCTGGTGATGACGCAAACGCAAATCCGAAGCCTTCCGATGGAAAGCTAGAGAGAGAAAGAGAGAGAGAGAAAATTATACGCTCAGTTTTAAACTTGATTCCGTTAGTACCCGTTGATCACGTTACCAGAAGCTATCTTCGTTATGTTTTATCGTAAATATAGTAAACGCGCACGTGAAAATGATCGACCTTGATAGTACCTGTATATACAATTACGTAATTAATAAAAATAGAAAATATATCTATCACTTTCAGGAACCAATTATGTGCGAAAGTTGAGGGCCTACTGTTGTAATTCCTTTAAATGTTTCGACAAAGAACAGGAAAAATTTGGGTCGTATTTATTTCGTTTCATCAAATTTTCAATCACAACGATTCAAATAAAATGTTCACTTGAAAAATCTGTTAACAAACTAATACAATTTTGGAATTAATAATCAGAGTACAATAGAATGAAATGATCAAAGTGGAATAAGTATAACTTGGTAATATCCCCATAAAGTGAGAGAGATAAAGAGAGAGGGGGGTATAACCCGTAGGCTTTCCGAACCCATCATCGATATATCGGCGATCATATATCCATTTTGTCTGCACGCGTAGAGACTATAAAGGGAAAGAGGGAACGGTAAGGGTAGTAGTGGTAAGGGTAGTAGTGGTTGCAATAGTGGTAGTGGTAGTGGTAGTAGTAGTAGTAGTAATAGTAATAGTAGCAGTAGTAGTTGTGTAGTAGTTCATCCATAGGCGTGCATCAGCCGGCCTGCAATTAGCATATCCTGGGCGCAACACCGTGCGGGAAACCGTACTCTGCACGTGCACACGTGCGTGCAACTCTGCGTGTATGTTACTCTCTCGCTAGCTAGCTCTGCGTGAGATGCATAATGCATCGTAGTCCCACTACTACTACTACTACTACTATTACTAGTGCTGTGTTGCTGCTATTGCTTTTGCTGCTCTGACTGCCCCTGCTGTTGTTGTTCGAGATGAAAAGAGATAGATAGAGAGAGAGAGAGAGAGAGAGAGAGAGAGAGAAGCTTGATGGACAGACAAAGAAGGAAACATTTCGAATACGCAAACAGATATATAGAAAGAGACAGACATTGATAGGAAGATGGTTAAATCGATAAAGATGGATATAACCAGCAACATACTAGAAAAAAAGACAGAGATAGAACGATTGCCTGTTTGCAGTGTCGTCTTACTAGAACAACAAAAAGAAAAATAGAAGTAGAAGAAGTAGAAGAAACGGTGAGGGGAAACGAGGGCAAAAGTTGTATAACTCGATGAACAAAACCAGTCTTAAGAAGATCGTTGTCCTAGCGGTTATCCGTTTAAAGATGCTTTCTTCTGAAATCTAAAAGGAATATGATAATAATGATGATGATGATGATGATGATGATGATGGTACGATCTCTAATATACGATCGATAATTTTTGTCTCAAAATATTTCAACGCTGATATTTAAAGAGGCGTAAGTTGTTAAACGAAAACCGAGGAATTTGGAACGAAGTTAAGAATGTTCTTTGAACGCGTACATAGTTCATATATATATATATATATATAATAATGAAAAGACAAAGGGATGTTTTAACAAAGGGGGAATGAGTAAGAGGAAAATGAAATTCTTAAACAACTTTCTCTCTCTCTCTCTCACTCTTGTATGCGAATTGTAGTAGTAGTATACGCGTACATATTTTGGTTATTTATTTAGCACCGGTAAGGTACTTTGATCCCTCATCAATGTCCAATACAGGCAGAAAAAGAGAGAAAGAGAGAGAGAGAGAGAGATAGATAGATATCTAGTAAATTTATCGCTTTTATATATTGATCATATCGTTTCATTCGTCTCGTTAACAAAACCCGCAGCACGGGAGAGATGATATCCGCGAATTGTGAAAATAAAATACCTATTGCCTAGTATAAACGATCGAAAAACCCACCATACCCCTCATCCTACCTACCCACTACCCCTCCCCCCCGCATCCTGCTATCACCCCTATTAAAACCACCTATCGACGATTTAAATTCAATCTATCTTCGACAAATTTGATTTTCATCGTTTCAAGTTGATTTGTTAGTTAGAATTTGTTTTCTTTTTAAAAATATTGTCATCCGTGAGAAGAAAAGGAGATAACAAAAAGAAAAAAAAAAAAAAGAAAGAGAAGAAAGTAAAAGAAGAAAAAGAAGATAAAAGAAAGTACAATAGAGTAAGCGTCAATTCCCTTTTGTAAAGTGGTTATACTAATTACGAGGTGAAGACCAAAGAAGAAGAAAAAGAAGAAGAACCTTTGTCGGTTCGTCGATGACAGAAATAAAGAGTTTAAGAGAAATAGAAAGAAAAAAAAAAAAAGAAAATAATCGTCTCGTAAACGAAGCTGTGTTGTTAACCGTAAAATCGACAAGTATAATTTTATTTTTTTTCCAGTTCTTCCTAAAAAAAACAACACCCATCCCTCCTGCGGCTTATTTGCTTTTTTCTTTTTCTTTTATTTTTTATTTTATTTGTTTGTCTCTCTCTCTCTCTCTCTCTCTCTCTCTCTCTCTCTCTCTTTCCTTCTTTCTCCCTCTTCGTCTTTTAATACGATTCAAGCGGAGATTGTAATTACGGGCTTACAAATTAAATCGTTTAGCGACCCGACGCAAAAGGCTTCCTCTCCCTTCTTTCCCCTGACCCCCCCCCCCAATCCCTAGATCCCCATGAATTTCTTCTAACTCTCGATTTCTGATCTATCGTTCGTTCTCATTCTCATTCTCCTTTTATACCGGATTTATCCGGATTATTTTTTCACCCCGACTGTGAAAGAAAACGTTTATTTTCTTTCTTCTTCTTTTTTTTCTCTTTTTCTCTTTTTTTTTCTATTCTGCAGCCTCGTAATTTAATAATTAATTAGTCATCTTTACTTTAATTAACTCCTCCTCTCTTTTTTTTCAAGTCACGCAAATTATCTTGTTTTCGATTTCATACCAATTTGTTTTTGATAAGTTTTATAGTTTTATTGAATTTCTTTTTACCACCAACTTAATTGTTTTATCACCACCAATCCAAAATTTGTAATTTATTTTTTATTTTTGTTTTTTTTTAGTATCAGTCACAGTATTTATAGCATAATTTTGTTTATTCGTAGAAACAAAAACAAAAATTGTCGACAGGATACTCTGATTTGTTTTTTAATTATAAAAAACAATATATATATATATATATATATATATATATATATATATATATATATATATATATATATATATGTGTGTGTGTGTGTGTGTGTGTGGATGGGTTGAAAAATTTTGAGCTTTATGGTTTTTCACACAACGTCAGCCTTATATTTCCGCCTCCCCCCCCCTCTCTCTCGTACCTACACGTAGGTATTCTATGTACGAGTTTCCATGACGACAAGGACACCCCGTTTTGGTAAAGGCGACATGCGCGCCCTGAAAGAACGTTCGCTTCGATCGCCAGCAACCCTCTCGATATTTCGATTTTTTTCCCGCCTCGTTTCCCAACTACTCTTTCTCCCGTATTAGAAAATCCGAGATTACATGATAGAAATAAGAATTTCTCTCTTATTTTAAAAATAAACAACAATTTTTCCTCAACACATCATTTAATTTCGATTTAATAATAAAATATTGAAGTGAAATGTTCATTAGAAAATATTGATTTTTGAAAAATTTCTAAATAATGTATTTTCTCTTTTTTCATATTATTCAAAATACATTTTTATGAATGAAATATTGAACTGAATTGAAGATTAAGCAATTAATTAAAGTAATAATTTCCTATTAAACGTATGGACACGAACAAATCGTTGATACTTATCAAACATTTACAGATGATTTATATTAAGATAAAATATCATTATTGCGACTTCGCTGATAGATAAATCGCGAACCCGTATAATTAGTATTCATATGTATATATATATATAGAACAATTATTCGTTCGTTTAATTCGTTAAATATATATAGACAGGAATGAACCACCATGCAACGTGAGAATTTATCTAATTATGGTCGTAAAAATATTTGTTCAGTACCTCTCTCATCGAATCTATTCTAAATTTCGTATATTTGTTTTTCTCGATTCTTTCCGTGCAACTTAATTTTTCTTTTTATAATAAAACAATTTTGACGTATAGAAAAAATGGGGAAAAAAAATTATATAAAAAATGAATATTAGATATAAAAAAAAAAACCATAACACATTGGCGACGAATCGAAAGTTAAAATTACATGCCTCCGTAATGTTAATCCTTGAAATACAACGAGAACCGGTTTTCTATGAGAAATGTGTGTTGAGAATAATATACTATTACTACTACACTAATACAACTACTAATATATACTACTGTCACATTTGAAGCACATATACATACATACATAGACTTTCCTCGTGGTTTCATAGTATCCCGCTTTCGACCACTTGTTTCGCTTGGTTCGTCAATTTCAGGAAATCCAATATTAAGTTTCCATGAAACAATTGCACCGTGAAAATACGGCTGCAATTAAAGTTGCAGAAAAGTTTGGCGATAAACGTATTATAAATAAATATTACAAAATATACGTGTATAATATTTCTTATTATCTCTACATACACATACACATACACCACGCGCACTCGTGGCTCACCCAACACCTACGCTGCTATTGTCAATTCCATAAAATATGACTTGCTTCGATAAAATATTCGATGATTTTTTTTTTACTTAAAATTGCACAAAAATAGTTCAAAGTTGTACCGAAAAATAAAAATGTAAAATAAGAATCCTAAAAAACATCTAAAAAAAAAAAAAAAAAAAGATTTCAGAACATATCGATTTCTATATAGAGTATTATATCACGTTTTCGGCAAAATTGATAACTAAATGTGAAAAAGATAAAGAAAAAAAAGATAAGAAAGAGAAAGATAAGGGAGGTGATGCGAGACAGTTGGAAGGGCAGACACAGATCGATAAGACGGCAAACGAAACCGAAAACTCCGTAGACAAATTCCTTTCGTTTTTCTTTCTCTTGGTGTGCCTAACATTGGGCGTCTAATTTATTTTGTCGAAATTATTCGATGAATCGAATTTCAATGGACAAATAATAAATACTTTCATTGATATAGAAATCTTTGAAAATTTCAACTCAAATCTTTTTCTCAAATTTCTTCGTCATCATCATCATCATCATCATCATCTTCTTCTTCTTCTTCTTTATCGTTGTTAGGACAGAACAGGGAGAATAAGAAAAACACATGGGAGGTACACGTCGTACGAGTACAGGGCAGGGCCGAAAGTACAAAAATAGCAACCAATGAGAACTCAGCAAGCATCGCTTTGGCTTATTCAGGGCTATGGCCCAGGTCACCACCACCATCAAAGTTCGCCTTCCACCAACAACTTTAATGTTCGTCCCTTTTTTTATTCTCTTTTTTTTTTTATTTTTTTTTCTTGTCCTTTCTTTGGTTCTAAAGTGACGGAAAGAAGGAAAGAATTCGTCGAGGAGAAATTTCGAGCATTAAAATAGATCGGCAATAAAAAACAAAAAAAAACAGCTATCGATATTCTCGAACGGTAAACTCCGATCGATTTGACCCACATTCGTAAATTATTTATTTGATCGAAAGATAAATCATTAAAAACGATCGATCAGCGTTATTTATATTATAAAAGAAAGTATAAAACCTACGACGACGACGACGACGACAACGACAGCAGCTGCTGGGGTTTCAAGTTCCACGACTTTGATCTTCTATCTTCATCGATGCGAGTCTACCAACATTGTCCGCCAATTGACCTTGAACCTTACATCCTAAGGAGAACGCGTTGCACGCGCACCTGTACTCTCTCTCTCTCTCTTTCTCTCTCTCAGGGCACCTCTAATTAAAACCGACACCGAGTGTTTCCGATCTATTCGTTCGTTATAACATCTTTAACAAGGTCTATTAACTTTTATTATTTCATCTGGTGCATTTGATTTTTTTTTTCTTTGCTTTTCTTTGCAATTCTTTTCCTAGAAAGAGTCAATGAACTTTTCGATATCTTGCATTTTATATTTAAACAAAAATAAAATAAAATGTTACACGATTTATTTTTCGTATAATAGCAAAAAGTTTTTTCTATGGGGAAATGTTAAATTATTTGATTAAATAAACAAAGAATGTTTGATAGTCAAAAATGAAAAATGTTGTTATGGGTCTACAGGAGTTACATTTAAAATTTCGGAATATACCAGTGCGAGGTCGCAGTATTTATTTAAGATGCTTTATTTAAATAGTACACACAGTAATTCTAGTATTATCTATGATTATTTGAATGATTGAGAAAAATTAAATAATATTTCGTACAGAATTATATGAAATATTATAAAATAGAAACGAATATGTAGCGATACGTTAGTATACTGATCGGTATTCAGTTATGAAATAATCAATCCGATATCGATATCTTAGGCCCTTCTCTTGTTCCTCCTTATCTTTTCGAGAAAACCCAAAATCAATAGAAGGGAACGTTTTTTATCGTTTCTTCTTTCGGTTCGTTTGATTTACTAATTCCTTGTGTGTGTGTGTGTGTGCATGTTGCTCAAATATGTATTTTTC
This sequence comes from Polistes dominula, assembly GCF_049000335.1. Classification (NCBI taxonomy): domain Eukaryota; kingdom Metazoa; phylum Arthropoda; class Insecta; order Hymenoptera; family Vespidae; genus Polistes; species Polistes dominula. The sequence continues at coordinate 5,401,088 of NW_028300963.1, forward strand.
TCAACATAAGGTAATCACAAATTTTTCAGATAAACTAAACATTTCTGGGCCAACCTTGTGTACATGTGTAAGTCTAAAATATATAATTTCATACGATTGGATATATTTTGATTTATGCTTGCTATCTGATAGTTGAATTTTATGAATGGGAACAAATGGATGGATAGAAATAAGAAAAATCGATGAAGAGATAGATAGATAGCATATGCAACGCGTTCACATGAAATATAGGATGGAAAAGTAGTATTACCGAATATTTTCCTATCCTACATAGTAGATTTAACGATAATCCGAGTTTTACGAGGGGACACACGTGTGTACATATATGTAGTTCTAAGGGATAGTTCACTTTTTCCCTTTTTAGCTTTTTCCGATTTTTAAGATGTCCGTTTATCACTCGAAACTGTACTTTCTATTTTTCTTTATTTTTTTCATCTATCCTCACGCTACTAGAAAAACTCTACCAACTCGTCAATTACTCACAAGATGAGTAAACAGGAACGAGTTTAAAGTTTGGATCACTGATAGGAGAGGATTCTCAACGTGTTTCGTGGCTACCAAAATAAACATCGAATAAACTTTCGAGAAAATGAAGATTGCAATAAATTTGTTAAACTGTTAAAAACTAATGCTATTAATTGAATCGAGTTATACGCAGTGATTTGGGCAACCCATTTTCGTTAACAAACCAAAATAGAAAATCTCATTTTGTAGGATACAACACGGACAAGTAATTTATTCCAAAAAAAAAAAGAAATTCTTCTGTTGAAAGAAAAAATAAAATAAATAAACAAATCTTTAAATGAAAAATCTAATCACTTGAAAAAGTTGGAAAGAAAGCGATACGATAAGGAGTTTCGTGAACGTAAATATACGTGGATGGTATTATCTTGAAAGGAAATAAAAGTTTACTGGTGAAAAGGTTGTACTTGGAGAAGGATTTCAAGTGGAAAGGAAGATCCTTTTTCAGAAAAACCATAAAGGAAAGGAAAGTAATAGGAGGGCCAGGTGGTCCCAAAAGCAGGCAGGCAGGCAGGCAGACAAGCAGACAGGCAGGCAGGCAGGCAAGGCTTCCGTTTTCACAGTCACCGCTATCACGATACCAGCAGCAGCTGCTCATCTTTCGGTGCTTGCACAAAGGACTCGCGATCGAGTTCGAAAGGAAGTTTCCGTGCACAACGTCGAACGTGGGAGGAACCCCACCATCTTCGAACCACCTTCGAACCATCTTCGAACCGACCACAAAAGAGAATACGACCACGTTTCCAACTAGCTTTCTTGGCTACCTGTGCATCATCGCGATTGCCAGGTGTTCTTATATATACCTTTCTTTCTTTCTTTCTTTCTTTTTCTTCTTTTTGTTTATCCGGTCATAAACCCTTAGAAATATATTGTCAAGGCAAAAGAAAGTTAAAAAAAGAAGGAAATAGATGGATCAAGGTTTGTTGTTCTTGCATTTGCCAACCTATTTCAATCTCTCTTCGCGTTTTTATTTTACTCTTCTTCAACTTTTATACGTAATGTAAACGCTTTGAATTAATTCAATAAACTTGTGTTACAAAATGAAGTAGTAGATAGTTGGTAATTAATACATGTTTACGTATTTTTTTCAAGTATATGTACAAAGTGAAGAAAGAAAGAGCAGTTGGGGCACGAATTCGTGCGAAAATACAGTTACACTCTCGCGAACTTTCGAAAGATAACGGGCGACCTTATCTCGAGAGGAAGACGGCCACGTGTAGTAATCGTATAGAATATACACACACATACATTTGTACATTGATATGTACATTTATATATATATATATATATATATAGTAGGAGAACTCGGCTCTGGCCATCTTGTTCTCGATTTTCCAAGATCCCAAGAGTAGGATAACGACGAGAAAGGTGGCACCTCAGCGCGAAGTCCAAGTTAATTCAAAGTCTTCTAACTTGTTCGGTTAACAGTTCACGTAAGTGTATCTCAAGTTAGCGGTTACCTGTCAAGATTGACAATTAACGGCACTGTCAATCGACAATGCAACGAGACAATTCTTCTCTAAACGTACAAAAGATTAATCAATTATCGAAAAAGAGTTAAACTCTTCAAAGATTAGAATATAAATATTGAATTTATGTTAATTAATGTCTTGAATGAAAGATGATTAATGTGTCTCGGCTCTAACTTGAGGTATATTTAATAATAAATCAGTTGGGTAACTGAAAATTAGCTGGTGTTCCAAATCCATATTTCTTATTCAGCTAATTTAGCCTCGGGAAAATATACGTATATGTGTAATATCTATGTATATATATATATATATATATATACATATACACATGCATGTATTCATAGTTACAATGTACATGCAACACCGAGGACAGGAACTTTATCGTGCCGCGAAACATTTTCTGGAGCAACGTTTATTTAAAGCGGGATCGATTTTTCTAGCCTTCCTACAGCTATAGAATAAGAGAGAATATATTCTTCGACACTTTCTTCTTTCTCTTTCTTTCATATATCTAACATAAGCATGTACATGTAGACGTAGTACAACTTATACGAAAATAGGTAAAGATTATTTTCTATCTTCGTATACACCAAATAACCAATAACAATATATATATAATTTTGTCGAAAAGTAATTGAAATAAACCACTTTATATGACAGCAATTACACAACGAACTCCAAATTACGCTAAAAACACACAGCTATTGTATAAAAATTCAATTGATTTAAAAAAAAAAAAGAGAGAAAAAAAATCCGTACACACAATCACAAGTAAAATTAATTCCGAATTGAATGAACATGCAACGCTTTGACACTTTGACACTTTAAAACACCGATTGCACAATAAACTCTTGAAAAGTTATAACCGTAGTCACCTAAAAGAAATCAATCGACTCGTTTCGTAGAGGAAGAAGAAGAAGAAAAACAAGAACAAAAAAGAAAAGATCGGTGGGTAAAAATAGAACCTAAAGAAAGGAAAGGATCGATTAAAATCGTAAAACACGTCAAAGGTGAAGAGAAAAAAAAACGAAATTGAATTGAGGATTATATATCGATGGGAAATAGTGAAAGTTGTTTATCCGTTGTTAAATGTACGCGCTTTTCGTACGATTCTCAAACGCATATATATATATACGATAAACGAACACACCTTCGTTTTTCGCACGTTTCGTTCAATGAAAGAGCTTTTCCATTTACGTATACGTAGGTAGGTAGGTAGGTAGGTAGGTAGGTAGGTAGGTTGTTGCTACGAGAATCGATTGCATTTCGATTCTTTTTTCTAACATCTCCCCCTCTTCACTAGCCCCCCTTCCACTCTCCCCCTTAGCCCTTTCTACCACCACTTTTCATTCTCGCCCACGAGTTTGGAACCTCGATCGTGAGAAAATCATGACTGTAGATACGTCGTCGTCGTCGTCGAAGTATGAAAGTACGTGCATGTGTCTGTATGTGTGTGTCGTACGCGTTTAGAATACTCGCATGTATATCTACGTGCACTTACACGTAGGACAAATAGCAGCACACAGTGTCCCGTCCCTCCCCTCTTTACCCTTCTGGGCTTTGCTCCAATCCAACATTTACGACGTGGGAATGCGTCCACTGACTGACTGACTGAGCACGCTTTCGTGAAAGCACCATTGTCATCGAAAACTATTGTCGACTATGTGATTATTATATAACGAATCGCAACCCCCCATTCATTTCGATTCTTTATTATAAAATGTGATCCTGTATAAAATTCTCCCCCTTCCCTTCCCTCCCCCCACCCCGCCATACTCAACCTTCTTTCAATTTTCACCCTTTTACATACGTGTGTTGTATGCGGCCACTAATTTGAAACAAAAAAAAAACTTTCAACTGTTTTAACCCTTTTATACAAAGATTCGTGTAACTTTTTTTTCTTCTTCTACTTACAGGTAAATTATATAATGACGTAGTTGAAATGGAGATTATGCTAACGCGTGTATGTTAATGTGCGTGACTTTAAATTTATATCGATTTTTACATATATTACGAGGATATGAATTATTTGAAATGTAAATCAATAATCAATGTAGTGTGTTTTTGATAGAGAGAAAAAAAATGAAAAGAAAAGTTCCAGAGGATAACTAAGAATTACTATTTGAAGTTGAAAGATTGTGAATATGGGTTCCGTTTTCGTTTCCTGTGTGTGCCACTTTTCATTTTCAAGTTAAACGTATGAAATCGAGGGATTACGTTTTATAACGAATGCATTACTATTTTCTTAATCTTTTTCCAATAAGAACGTCATTCGACTTCTTCTAAAGTGAACCACTCGCTGCTCTGCATTCACTTTATCTATTTTTATTTTACTAAACATAGATTGAAAGGATCAAGAGGATAACCGTAAAAAGAATCGAATCAGGAATCGTAATTTTTATGAAATCCCACTGTTTGTTATTGAAACAAATTTCGATGCAAACGAAAGGAAAAAATACGTGCAACACGTGTGCATTGAAAAATAAGAAGACAAATATTTTTGTATTAAGTATAAACATATTTTCCTTTTACATAAAAAAAGTTGATAAATTTATTTGTTATGATAAATCGAGTAAGACATTTTAAACTCTTTGAACTCGCTTAAGGTCACAATAGAAGAGTGATAATTTAAATTCATATTTGTTTTAAAATAAATGCAACTTGACACGCAAGAAAATTGAAAATATAAATCGAGTTCAAAGGTTTATTTAAAGGGTACAATTAACAGAAAATGCACTAAATACAAATAAGAGAGTCAGAGTTAACTGGTGTTGTAGAGTTAAGTACCTTCTTCTTCTTCTTCTTCTTATTTCACATTTATATTTACAATTTTATAAAGAAAGAGAGAACTCGAGGTTTTGCATATATGTATATTTCTACGTCTCGAAGAAAGAGAGGGAAGTCAGCAGAAGTTATACATCGAATATTTTCATATTTATGAGAGTACTTAAAGAGAGGAAGAGCAAAAGTATGAATCAGTGGTTGGCTAAACGCTCGATTACCCTTCACTTTCTACAGGGTGAATCAAAACTTTTATATGATATCTCTCAAAAATTCCTGTCGCGAATCAATTAATTAAAATATATCATTTTTCGCCAACTTTTAATTATAACATAATACTTAATATTTTAATGCTGTTTCTCTGTACGGCAGAGATCAACAAAAATTGCGTGCAAACGATAAAATTACGATCTGTGACGAACAATGGGCTGTTCTGTACGCGAATAATATTTTAACGAAGTTTTTCATGATTAAATTATAATTTTTTTTAAACAAATAACACACATATACTTTACTAAGACAATTTACTTTAATAATTATTAATAAAATTAAGTATAATATATTTTAAAAGATGTTATCCGCGAAAGCCACTAAGTGGCGCGCCATACTGGAAAATGTTATTCGTAAAAACCACTATATTGGAGCGTCGTACTTTAAGATGACATTTGCAAAAGCCACTATAGTGGCGCATCGTGCCTAAGATGACCTATTAACCTAAAAGGTTTCTATAAAACACATATATACATAAACCAAACGAAAAGACTATGAAAAAGTATTTTATTGCTTTTTTCGGTTTAGCAAAGGTAAAATGTCACGACTTCCAACCGAATGTAATACTTCCAACAAAAGTCACAATGGGTTACCAGGATTAACCTTGTTACGAATCGAATATTGACTACATGATACAGGATGAGGAGGGGTATGGGGAGGTGGAAAGAGAGGGAGCTAGAGAAGAAATAAACAGAAGCACCATAGACGATCATTAAGGGACGTTCTAATTGAACGTACGTTTCAATTAAGGTTTAACACTGTGGTTTGCACAGGGTAGTCTAGGTTGGGCAACGCAAACCATAGATTCCAAGCGCATGGTTTCCTCTCTCTTCAGTGACCATAAACACGCTCCGGTTACACCGTTCTTCTATAGGTCCTCTTCTCCCCGTACTTTACACCCCCGCATCATTCTCTTCACCAACTATCCGAGCAGCTTGCATTTCGATAGTTTCGCATTAAACGAGCCAGCATTGTATGTGTGTTTGTGTAAATGTGTATATGTTTATGCGATATTGCTTTGATTTATACACGCATTAGCATCCTGATTGGACTGTTAGAGCAACGACGTGCGTAGGGCGGACTTCCTCTTCCTCCTCCTCCTCCTACTCCTCCTCCTCCTAGTTATTGTTCGAAATTTCTTCATGGTTCGGTTATTCTTTAGTCTGGAAGTTTTTGGAAGAAAAACGAGAGAAATAGAAAATCGATAAAGTTACTCGAGCTCAAATACGAGAAGAGGAGGAGGAGGAGGTGGAGGAGGATGATATGATGTTTTCGTTGCTTCAAGTTTTCACAGATAAAGGAAACCGTTTTTCGTTGTTCAAGTTTCTCTCTCTTCAATTTACCTTTTTTTTTAAAGTATAATAAAAAGTATTGAAGAGGAAGAAAAATGTACGTAAAAATCTATACATATACAAGGGGTGAGTTAAAAATATTTCTCTTTTGGTTACTTTTTAAATATCAATCAGTTTGGTTTTCTTTCCAATCGTTCGAACTGCCATGAAAGGTTTTGGTTTAGTCGCAGAATATTTTCTAGTTCCAATAATTCCAAGTATTCGATGGAACAAATCGTGAAGAGTTCGTGAAAAGAAATCACTATTCAGACTTTGTGTATATACTTTTTTTTAGTTACACACATTTACATTTCTTTTTTTTATTTTTTTTTTATTTTAGGATTTTTCTACTTCTTCTCTCGTTTGCCCTTTGATAAATATTTGTTGATTTACTCTAAGTACAAGGGCCAAAGGGTATTCGCATTTATTCATCTGCACGTATATGCTAATGAGAGCGTCGAGATAAACGATCGATTTTTTTCTTTCTCTTATCTTTTTATTTTTTTTTATTTTTTTTTTTTTTTTTATTCATAACCCTATGAATCATAACCCTAAGCTTCATCGCGATTATTTTTTTTTTTTTAATTTAATGAATTTAGAAGAAAGAACTACACACAAAAATATACTGATCAAAATAATATAGTAATCCATGTTTCCACAGATGATCTGACAATAGCCGACAAATGACTCGATTGTAAATTTATTAGATGATTGGACTCATTGTCTATCTCCGAAGAAGCATGAATGCAATACCGTGATCATAGAAAATGACTAGATGATTACATATGTTTCTCTACAATATACATATATCCATCCTGAAAGAGCGTAAGATTACAAGTTCCTGTTTTAAACGCGTGTTCAATGAAGCGACAAATCTTATATCTTATCTATCGTTCAACTTTTAATGACCCACACAAAGTGGATACTTCAAAACAATGTTCAAAGTTTGTAGTTTAACGAATACCTAAAAATGATGAATTATAGAACAAAATGGTTGTGACAAAGTCTTGCAATATAGAATGATTGTTAACCCTTTGAGTACTTTTGAATACTTTTAACTAAAATGTTTTATAGGAACGGAATAATTTATTATTAACCAGATTCTAATAATAAATTATATTCAATTATTAAAGTTTTTCTTTCTGAATATAATTTAATTCATTAATATAAACATTACATTATTTTACATAAAAACTTTAATGTGGCCGCACGCTTTACACATTCAAACTTCACCTCAGGGACCCGGTTGTTCCGACTATCACACCATTCTGGTTATTTTTAGCAAACGCATATATGCGTCCATAGCACTCTAAGGGTTAATCATTCCGTTTTGTAAACAATACTATGTTAACAATTTGTGGTGATACCAAGAGAAGGAAGTTAGTAGCAATCGATATAGAACGTGTAGTAACAACGTACGGTTAGAATAGCTTCGTGTCTCGTGATCTTCGTGAAAACACACACAGATGGAGACATACATACAGACACACATGTAGATCTATAGATATATAGGAAGGATAGGAAGGATAGGAAGGATAGGTAGGTAGGTAGATAGGTAGGTAGGTAGGTATAGATAGGTAGGTAGGTAGGTAGGTAGCGTTCTATAGGATACACGCTTGGGACGGGACCTTTGATTACCAATTAGGCGCATTATGCACCTGTGATTATCTGGCTAGCGGATCTCAGACTGTGGCCAGGAGTTGTACCACATAGAAACTGTCTCATGTACCGATACGGAACACTAGAAACGCTAATATTAGCACCACGATTCCTAACCATAGACGGACGATTACGTTGGACACCAGACAAACGGAATTTCAGCCTCCTTTCACGATTACGCTAATTGAAATCGGAGACATGATGAATGTGACGCGAAAAAATGGATTTCGAATAAACATCTAACGAAAAATTGTCATTCATTAGATTATGCTAAATAGATCTTCTCTAGTAGTTAACTGTAATTCTACTTGTAGATACAATTTATCGATATAACTGCAAGTGTACACGTGCGTATGTTAACGAGAAAGATTGTCAGAGTTAAAAAAAGAAAAAAAGAAAAAAAAATGCAATTCCAATTACGCTTAACTGTGCAACTGCAAATCCGTTAATGCATCTGTAATCAAACGCAATTACAATTGTAACTGTAACTGGAAGTACAAACTAAAAGTGCAATCCTTCTTTTTGTCCCTATACAATAGAAATAAAAAAAAAATAGAGAATAAAATGTATCCTTCTGATTGGTGGAAAGGGAACCAAATGTCGTCGTCGTCGTAGTCGTAGTCGTCGTCGTCGGCGGCGGCGTCGGCTCGTTACGCCGTCGGCGTCGCGGCGCTCATCGATTCGAAGGACCCCGCCCCTTCCTACGAAGCTAACCCCCAGTGACGTCACTGGTGCCCTAGCACCCCTTATCGCCGTCGTAGTGCCGCGACGCGGGCGCCCAGGATCGTATCCAACGATATTCATACCCCTTTTCGCCCTTTTTCATTATTGTTTATATTCTCTCATGAATTTGGATCTTTTTTAATTATTAGTTCAATATATTCTTTTTCTTCTATTAGCTATTTAGATTAAAACTTTGATCTGTATTTTATTCGATACGAGATGAGTCAAAGCAGCAGAGTCAGCTTGCATATTTCATCAAGTGCCACCCCTCCCTTCTCTTCCTCTCTCTTTTTATTCCATTTTATTACTTTTTCCTTTTAAAAAAAATAGCTAATAGGATGATGCAACATGATATATAGGAAGTTTTATTATAATTTTATAATAACTACTATTCAGTTTTCTTTAATGCAACGATAATATGATAACAAATATAATAAATATAGAGAAATTGAATAAAAAGGATCATTTTTAAAATGCACATGTCTCTATATATGTATATATTAATCTAATTAAAAATAATAATCAATATAAATAATCAAATTATCTATAAATTAAGAAAAAAAAAAAACAGGATACGAAGAAGAATCGTAGTTTATAAAAGTTTTGGCTTAAAAAAAACGCAGGAGAAAGACACATTTATGCACGAATGAACTTCATTAAACCGGCATTCGAATTAACGTACGATTTACAAATAGATTAGTATTAACGAGTGCGTTCGTTCATGGGATAAAAAAAGAAAGAGAAGGATCGATAAAACATAGACAAAATCGTGGAAAAGCAGTTAATCGTGGGCTATATAGGAAAACCTAGCAAATGAAGAATCTCTATCATACGTCATCGTTGCAACGAGAACGAATGACAGCATTGGAATCGTCATATAACTTATTTTCGTCGAACGACCTGTCGATAGTTTTACGGTTCATCGAGATCCCTCTCCCCTCCCTCTCTCTCTTCCTCCCTCCCTCCTATATAGATCTCTTTTTATTCCTTTTTTTATTTGTATTATATTTCCTTTGTTCTTCTTTCTCGTTTTGTTTTTGTTCCTTTTTTTTTCTTTTTTTTTGTACGCGTATAATCGTCACACTCTTCTTTCCATTTGTCAAACGAAACGGATTGACTTTGTAAAAATAAAAAATTGAAAAAAAAAAAATAAATAAAAAAGAAAACAGGACGAACTTTCTTGTTTGCTTAATCACCCCACAAATATATTTTTTTTTTTTAAATAGAAAAAAAATCATTGAACGCGTATCAATTTTCTTACTAAATACACATATCCATCACACATCATATGCATCGTATAGAAGAAAATATAAATGAACAAATAAAATGAAAAATGAATTAAATGGAGAGAGATATCATCACACAAATTTTCATTAGGAAATATAGATTCGCAAGGATCACAGAACAAAGCAGATAGAATACATAGATGCCTATAATGTAAGCTGAACGTATGATTCATGGTCCAGAAGCTCGGATACGCTCGGCTAATGGACAATGCTTATGGTTAATAATCTGTCGGTGGGTAAAGGAGATTCTACGAGAATGGATATATGAGGTGAAGTCCACTGAAACAGGAGAAGTAGGAGGAAGAGGAGAGATTGAACAGGGTGAGGTAGGGTGGAGTGGAGGAGGGGGTGAGGGGTGAGGGAGGGGGATAGGCATAGAGTACAGGTCAGACAGAGAGAGAGTAATGTTGCATCGAGCTAGGATGTGCGCGCGCAAATAGAGCAGAGACTGTAGACGCGTATGCAGGTAATATAACAAACACACACAAATATGAGTGAGCACGCGCGCACACACACACACAAATGCAGACTATTACAGATTCAGAAGCATCGATAGACGTGTCATCTAACACACTTGTATGTCCAAGTCTGATGCACGCTTGATCGAAAATTTACACGGCTTTAACTCCCACCTAATCGTAATTTCGAACATAGCAAAATATGATTTTGCAGCACTATATAAAAACTGAAAAGACTATTTATTATTATATCGAGATAACATAACCGAAATATCGAATCTTGTTTTTGTTTGTGTTTTTCTTTTTTTACAGGGAATAATAATAATAAGTGGAAAGAGAAAAATTGTTATGTAGGAAATATTATAAAGGTGAATTGGTTGATGCTAATGAAACATCTATGCACAGATATTGGGGCTAACAAACAAAATTGCAAATTGGACTATCATCCAATGATGGTGGTGGTGATTGTGAAGGTGGAAGTATACGTAACAATAATATCGATGTATTTCAAGCCGTACATAGTACGTATACTCCAAAAACGCAGGGATTAACGTAACAATCGATGAATTCTCTGGCATTTCGATTTTCGCTTGATTTAACTGGTTCCCTCCCCCTCCCTCCCTCCCTCCCTCCCTGATATATATCCCAGAACAGAGATTTTGGGGAAAATTTGTTAGGATCTCGGGAAAACATGGCGAAAGGGAAGGAGGTTCAATGACCCCCTTATTTTCCCCATTTCTTTTTATTCCTTCATTTGGATCACAATCTTTTTCCCTCTTCCTCTCTCTCTCTCTCTCTCTTTCTGTTTCTATTGTGGAGTTGGATTTCTCTGTTAGGAAATAAAATATTGACGAGCAACGTGGCGGCCACCTCTCGAACTGGAAACCGATAAATTATTGCGGATAATCGTTGTACCGATAAATGCCATTGTTACAGGCGCGTAGGTAATAATTTATTGGCTCGTTAACAAGCCACTTTTCGTTTGCTAATAATCGATCCTTCGATTACTTTAAATTACAAAATTTGCAGTTATACCCACCCCCCCCCTCGCGTACGTCTAAACGTAATATACCGCCGATTGTCATGAGGTAGGTGGTAGTATAGTAATACAAATATTTTACCGATTTATTCTACTGCAAAGAGTTCATCCTTTAATGAAATACAAATTTCTTTCTCTCTCTCTCTCTCTCTCTAGCTTTTCATTTTTCATTATTTATTTGTTTAACTTACAATTAATGCTCTGATAAATTCATAATCAATTATACACGTTCGATATGTTTTATGTAGACAAAAAAAAAATAATAAAACGCGATTGAGAATAAAGTTAAATTATTAAAAATGTGTGCGCGTGTGAAATGAGGAAAATGAGTAAATTGATAATAATTATTGATGTTGAGAATTTTTGTTAATAAAAATTGAATAAATTAAATAAATGTTTAATTAAATAAATAAATATGGGCTTAGGCACAGATAGGAAGCAAAGCTATTCGACTTGGTTTGCTTGACGAAGGAAGAAGAGACAGTGTAACAGGCTAATAGTAATTTGCAATATCCGCGCCGGTTTTAGCCGTTTCCGCGATAAACGAATTAATGCATATAGAAGTCGTCAGGGCGCATGCGTTCAAACACGCGACGATGATAAAGGAATTAAATTGTCAACGGCTTGAATATGCAAGCTCGCTCGAATATAACCGTCGAATGCTTGTGCAAGGAGAATGTATATGTATATATGTACATAGATTGACCCAAAACTTTTTATATAATAATAATAATAATAATAATAATAATAATAATAATAATAATAAATAACATTTCATTTTTCCTATCAACAACTTTTTGATATAAAGTTCAACTTGATGTGAGAATATCGAAAAAGTCGCAAATGCGTTGACCTTGTCTAGAAGATGTATCTTTAACTTTCTTCCAAACTATCTTGGTATGTTGCACTTTGGAAACTTATCAAAGTATCAGCCTCCTCCTCCTCCCTCTTCCACCTCCTACTCATCCTTTTCCTTCTCACCCTTCTCCGTTATTACAACTTGATATCATTGATATCAACAACTGGAAGAAATCTTAGGGGGCAACTCTAGCTACGATTATAAACTCGAAAACAAATCATCCAATAGATTTGATTCTTGCTGTAGCTTTTTATATATATATATATATATATATATATATATATATATATATATATACATAAAAAGAAAAAGTTATATCTTCCTATGTGTAACCAAACGAAACTACCTTGAGTAGCTCCTCGCGACTTGAACCTTCGTAACAGTCGAGCTACTGCAATGTAAGTAGCTGTAGAAGCACTTCGTAATCAGGGCCATTGACTTCTCGAAAGTACACGAGTTGCATGGGACCCTCTCTCTCTTCTTCCCTATCTTTCTCCAAGTACTACTACAACTACCATGATAGCCAACTACACTCTTGTAAACTGAGCAGCGACTCTGCTGATATTTTTTTTCCCCCTTATCCCTTCATCAATCTTCTACTATTCCTCTTATTAAAATCAGCTTTGACTTGTCTCATTTAAAAAAAAAAAAATCTATAAATTTAACAATTGTACTGGAAAGTATCGAATGGATTGTGTGTCATTCGTTGATCAAAATTATGTATGAAAAAAAAAAGTATGAAAAAGTGAAAAAGATGAAAATTATCTCTCGTCTTAAGGGGTCGTTACGCCACCCTGGCGCTCGGAAAAATTTTCTTTAACACAGACATTAAAAAAAAAAAAAAACAATAATATTGTTTATTAATTAGAAAAGCAATGACTTAGTATTCATCGAGGGAAAAAAGAATTAAAAAAATTTTTGTAGAAACTGCAGCTGTTTAAAAACTATTGAACAAGACACAAAATCAAAAAGTATTGTGTATATACGTAGAATAAAGATTATTTTATTCTATTTCTGTGATTCTAAAGATTATTTTAAATTGTTATTACGATTAATCATTATTAAGATTTATTGTAAATTTGTGTCAAAAAAAAAAAGTATAAATTTCTAGTTATTTTTCCGAGCACCCAAGGGCGGTGGGATAATCCTTTAAAAATCATGGGTTTCATCGTCTTCAATTTTTAAACAAATGTCGTGTTAGAGTATGAATAAAAAATTGTATGGGAATCACATAAAAAAAGAAAAAAAATATTTAAAAAAAAGAGGAAATAAAATGGGATCTTTGAACTCTGGAAATGCAACGAAGCGATACACCTCTCTCTCTCTCTCTCTCTCTCTCTTGCGCGCGTATTTCGCGAGAGAGTACCTGTGATACCTATAATAAAGAGAGCGGTGGAACGATTGATCCGTAAAAGGTTAAAACGTTTAAAAGAGGAGAGAGAAAGAGAAAGAGAGAAAGAAGATGCGACTCGGTGGAGAAGAATAAAGAACGAAGCCTACGAAGAAGGGCAGTGGCCGTCACGGTATTGCTCTCCCAACACAGCTCCTTTTTCCCTTCCTATAGAAATCCTATATAAGTATGGATATATAATAGGGTATGGATATATATATATATATATATATATAGTATATACATAAAGGGTGATTCAGATTAACCGTTTCAACCTAAATGACCAGAATTTGCATTGAGAATTTATTTCTTTTTTAGTTTTTTTTTTTGTTTGTTTCTAAATCAAACGATTACTTATAATTATTTATTTTAATTGATATATTAACAATAAATATTTCAAGAGCTTCGATACACAATTGAGATCATATTTAATACGCTTTTCTGTTATTTTTTTTTTTTTTTTTTTTCAAACGAAGCAATTATTTTTTATCCACGAAGTAAATCAGTCTCGTGTTTCAATTAATAAAAATATAAAATAACACTTTTATTCGAGCTAGGTGGTAAAACGACGAACGTCTGTGTATATGCATATATTTGAAAAACGATGCTCATATTTCACAACCTTGAGATTTTCTTTCTTTACTCTCGTTTCATTATCAACAAGAAGTTTTTCTTTTCAACCAGGTAAATTTCAGTATTTATTTAAATTACATTGAATTAACGTTTTCCTTTGAAATCGTTTACATCTAAAACTACTACTCCCTGTGAACACGTATTATATAATGTGTCAAACTTATAATATTTATGAGAAATTGACGAGTTTGAATTTATTTTATCATCCATAGTAAAGTACAATATAATTTACGAGGAAGTTAAGTTGGGTGATTACTTTGGTTAATTAAATTTAGAACGTAATTATTAACAGACAAATAATCGCATTAATTCTATACAGGATTAATGAAAAAAAAAGAAAAAAGGGATTTGAATCATTATTAACAGACAAATAAATCGCATTGTATTCTATTCACGATTAATACAAAAAAAAAAAAAGAAAATTAGAAAACAAATAAAAATAATAAAATAGAAAATAAATCTAATGCAATAGAAACAATGCAACCATGCGTATATTGTTTACGTGTTGTACAAAATCTATATGACACGGAAGTATTACTACTACTACTACCTATAAAATAAAAAACAGATACAAAATAAAGTAAAATAATATTGGTAAAGGTTTTTATCGTAGAGAAAGAAAAGAAAAAAAGGTGATAAAGAAAAGGGAAAAAGAGAGAGAGATAGATAGAGATATATTATGACTATGGTATAACCCCATAACTTGTTGTTGTTGTGTAAAGTCCGTGTGCCTATCTTTTGCTTTCCTCCTGGTTTAACCGTTTTGCTTTGCTCTGCTTTGCGCTATTTCTCTGATATGCTTTGCTGCAGTGATGCTCTGTTGTGCACTGCTGTGCTGTGCTGTAAGGTCCGCAAATAACCTTTGCAATCGCTAAAAGACGACGAGACTAGGAGAAGAGAATCTGTTCGGCTTTATTAGACCTCCAAAGCACACAAGGCGAACGCGTAACGAAAGCTCGCCAAAAGTCGATCACGCGAAAATCGAACAAAGGCTTCTTCGTCTATGATCACAATTTTTTCTATCCTTCTCTCTCTCTATCTATCAATCTATCTATCTCTCTATTTCAAACAAAACATCAAAAAAAAAAAAAAAAAGTAAAGAAAAATAAATCCTATAAAAAAAGCTTTGTTTTTTTTTCGCCGTTTATAATCGATATCCATTTTTTTCAACGATGCTAAATGTATATAAAATATCATATACACTTATACTATATGTGTTTGTATCAACGATAAAATGATACGTGATGAATCCTACCTACGATCACGTGAATCATCCAGACAAGAATTTCTTATATGTTTCGATAGAATTCCGTCGTACACACTCATCCATTTCGTGAAATTGATTTTCTTCTTCATACTCGTATTCATAATTTTATATACTACATGGGTATATATTGTGAATGAGTAATTCGTACAGTTAAACCCATTACTCGTCACAATACGAAAATGCAAAAAAAATATTAAATTAACTGTATAACGATATTCATACTAACCAAATAGAATAAAATCATTTTTGCAACAATATTTTTGTTTTATTTAAGTATACAAATTATTTGGCCACAAAAGACCATTGGCGGGTAACGGGTTAAGAATACGGGTTAAGAACGGGGAGGTTATATTTTTTACAGGAGTATTTTTCTTTTTCCTTTTTAAAATGGATGATTTAAAAAAGAAAGAAGAAAACAAAGGATCACATTGTAAACACAATAAAAATAGCTGCTGTAGTAGAATACTCAAAAACACATGTACACAAATACGTGTATATATGCGTTTATTAATTTCTAAAAGGAATCTTTGCAAAGAGAGATAAAATTTTAGAAAAATATAAGAAAAAAAAGTAAAAGGAAAAAGTAAAAGTTTAAAAAATATATAGGATTTATGCCTGACCAATCCGAGAAGACTGACGATGCTGATGTTTCGTGTTTTAGAAAGTTCCTTAGTGCACGATGACTATTATCTCTTTTACCGCCCATGGCCAAGAGAGTTTCACTATTTATTCACGCGAGGTTTCGGCTCTCAAACGAAACAGCTCTTCATATTTCTTTTCATTTATCCTGTCTACGTTTTAATATATAACATTTCGTCTTTCTATAATTTCCATCAAGTTGGAATTATTGGAAAAATTTGCGACAAATTGGTTTAACAAATTCATAAATTGTGATAAATATAAAAAAGGAAGGTGCACACTTTGACCTTTAATTTAATAATACTTTATCAAATTGTTCTAATAAATTTTTGATAACGCATAAAAGAATAAGTGTTTCTCTATAATAATAAAAAAAGAAAACATTCGATAATAAGGAATTGTCAATAATTGTGGAAGAAATTTCATATAAACCAAACTTAATCTTTATCTTTTATAAGCAGCTGCTGCAAGTGCATAAACACCCATACGCACACGCAGAGAAAGAAAAAAGCACATATCAATAGAAAGAAAAGGAACAAAGATATAGTACAGCTGGCAAGAAAGAGGAGGACACACAGTATGTGTCCCTCGGAACAAGTGTAGATACAGACTCGGACTTGACACCGTTGCTTTATTCCTTTTATGGCATGATTATGGAGTCCATTATCGCAGAAACTGGTTGGCAGTAAAGCGTACCGCGACGAGTTATCCATTGAAATGCGTCAAGGTTGTCGCAACATACCCCCACAACAGTATATACACCCAGTATAGGTCTACAATATATTTCATCCGACTACGAGTTGGCATGATCTTTTGTGTGATAACATCGCTCAGGGAAAAAATCCATCTAAGAATCATTTTCTAAATAATAAAACATTTGTGTTTTTTACCCCAAGGTTACTTTTTCTATAGAATTTCATTAACAATAATGATAATAAATAATGGTGAAAATCTACGCTAACAAAAATTGTTTAACAATTTTTTATCTTTTCTTTTTCTTTACTTTTTTATTTTATTTTATTTTATTCATTTTTTTTTTTTTTTGTATTATCGATCAAAGTTTTATCTGTAGAAAGAGAGAAATTTAATCCGAACAAAAGGGCAGCAGCATTTCCTTCCCTGTGTCTAGATTCTCTCTCTCTCTCTCTCTCGCTCTTTCTTTAACAGTTTCATCCCAATAGGGATGAAATTGTGTACAGGCGGATGCAGTTGGTAACCCATGCAAACATCCATCGCCACCCCCAAAGCCGATTTTCGAGCCCGTTCCATGACTAAAGCAGTCGACTACCTTCCAAAGTACCGCAACCTTCTTTTTCTTTTTCTTCTTCTTCCTTTTTCCTTTTATTTCGAGAAAGGGTCCGTTTTTACCAAAAAATACATAGACATCGCCTACTTGCGTAGACTAACTAAGAAACATTCTGTAAAAGGATCTTTTCGTATTCTTGTTTTCCTACAATTGTCACATTTTTTGTTTTTCTTTTATTTTATATTTTCTTTCTTTAGCATTTTGTTGAATGTTTTTATTATTATTATTATTTTTTTTATTTTTAATAACTAAAGATATTTTTTTATATAAAAATATATAAAATAAAAAAAATAAAAAAAAAAGGTTTAGCATTGAAATCTAATATTGTCATCGTTGCTGTAGTATAAATGATAAAAGTGATAACCGAGAAAGAAGAATCAACGAGAGAGAGAGAGAGAGAGAGAGAGAAAGAGAGAAAGAGAGAAAGAAAGAGAGAGGAAGAGTGAAATCCATTTTCGAGGAAAAGTTTGGAATTATTTATCGCAATTCGATCGCAGAGGGACGTGTTGCAATATTTTTCCACGATGCAGTTTGCAGCTGTTCGCGGTGCTTGCAGTCGAAAAGTCGGCAGAAGGGTGCTGCTGCTGCTGCTGTTGCTGCTGCCAGTGAATGTTGCTTGTTGTGCAAAAAATGACAGAGAAGAAAGGAGAAAGAGTCTGGGAGAAAAAAAAAAAAAAAAGAGAGGGAGTTTTAGCGAGGAAAAACAAGAGGAGGGGAAAGGAGAGAACACAGAGAGGAGGGGACACACAGGGAGGAGGATGTCGCACCGGAAATACCGGCAACACATGCTTCTTAAACTTCCTGTCGTGTAGGTGGGTTTTACTCCGTACAGTTGGTATGTTTCGATAAAACGTCATTTTCATTCTCTTTGATCAATTTCACGGATCTTTGCGTATGAAAAGAAAGGGGATTTAAAAAAAAAGAAAAAAAGAGAGAGAGAGAAATAGACAGACAAAATATAAACTATTTTAACTGTTCTAATTCAATCAAATTCGTGATCAACTTAGCATAGATAAACTTGGGAATTAAAAATGAAAAAAAAAAAAAAAAAAAAAAAAAATATTCACACACAAAGAACTGGTTTTATTATTACGAATATATATACTTTTCGTAGGTTTGTTTTACTTATATGAAGCTTTTAAAATATTTTTGTCTTCCCTCCCTCTCAGTGCTTTAAAACACACCCCCCTGCTGATGCAAATTTTAAAAATGAACCAAAACATGTTATCTGTTGTATACATTTTTCAATTTCTATGGTACGTGACCTAAACACAGTCAATTGAAAAGCATATTTTTTAGATTGACCAAAATCTTCTGAACATAGATTGACCGTATAACATGTATTATATATAGTATATATATATATATATAATTTATCTTGTTCTTTTTATGTTATAAGAATAAAAAAAAAAAGAAGAAGAGAAGATAGCGAGTTGTCGAGACGAACGGGGACAGGTTTTCCAAGCGAGTTTCCAGTTTCGATTTACAGAAGAGATCGTCGCGAGAGATATTGCTTTCAACCAGCTGTAGTATCCAGTTTAGTAGGATGAAGGCGAGCGCGTATAGGTATATGGAGCATAAGCAACTCTTTTTAACTTCCAAGTAACTATACCTACACACACACACATTCCTATTTATATATACAAACTATACTTGTATTCTCAAGCCATTTATTGTAATCTTGACGACAGTCAAATAATTATCAGCCTAATCGTTAAATGAACTATTCTAAAGTATTATTTGATTACTATTATCATTAACTTTCGATTACATTAAATATAGCATACATTATAAAAATGTATTAGAAAAATAAATTTATCGCGTTAATTACCAAGCTTATAATATCGTTTTCATTTAATTGAAATTCATTTCTACGTCAAATATTGATATTTTTCTCATTAAAATATAAGTACGTGATCAACGATCGTTGATATCGATTTGAAATGGTCTGCAACGATGTTTTATATACTTTAATTATAATTAACAATAATAATAATAATAATAATAATAATAATTAATATTATTATTATTATTATTATTATTATTATTATTATTATTATTATTATTATTATTATTATTGGAGATATAAGAAAAGATAAATTCACGAACAGTATTTAATATTTAAATATTAAATGCAATAAAATCGATGATATTGATTGAAAAACATACAATTTTTATTGTACCAAACGAGGTTGCACGTACTGTATACTCTAAAAATAAAATAGAAAAATAGAAAGGTTGTCGGCAAATGTCCCCTGGAGTATCATCGAACCTCCCTTCTCATTGTTCTGTTAGAAATTTCGCATGGTTTTCGAAGATTGCCACCGAATGATAATTCTCCCGACTATTGGTCGGAGAGGAGGAGGAGGAGGAGGAGGAGGATGGGGTGGGGGAGAAAGGGAGTTGATACAAGGCGACGGTCATGTGTGAAAGAAAGAAGAAAAGTATATAGACTGCTACCAAGTACATGCTCCGCAGCAGCTGCTGCATCACCTGCCAGGCAGCTGGTTTGACCAGCCACATTGGTACTATCAACCAGACAGCCAACAACCACTTCGAATCCGGCTCGATTCAACTGGGTGGTGTTCGACTTGCCTCCTCAAATTCGGACTTCCATCTAGATCTAGAAAGTACCTGTATTAAGTATTTATACCCGTATACGTGTGTGTGTGTGTGCGCGCGCGCGCAACATCGAGCGCAAAGAAGTTACTATTATTTATCCCTGATACAATTGGGACCTCAGCAGAAAGTGATTGTAAATCCACTTTTATCTATTTGCAGGAGGAAAATTTAATATTAAATAATTGAAGGTTTTTTATATATTAATTCATAAAATAATTATGTAATATTTCACAAGATAATCGCATCCATGAAAATTCTACAAGAAAATTGCAAAACAACAAATAAATTGTGGACACGTGCGAGAGAATATTGTAACTTTTAACAATTTCATTTTCTTTCCACGTTTTACCTCAGATCTATGCTTGAATCAAAAGACGGAAATACGGAAGTGAATACTAAGAAAGAGAGAAAGAGAGATTGCACTTAGATGCTTGTGAAATTTACACCGGCGGCTTGTTTGGAGTCAATGCTAGGACCTTGCACTCAGAAACCGTGCATAGCTTGCATATGCACGTATGCATGCATGCATGCATGCATCTATCTATCTATCTATCTATCTATCTATCTATTTATCTATCTATCTATCTGTCTATCTATGTATACATGTATGTATGTATAAACGACACAAGCCATGCACAGCACGTGCAACATAAGAGTAAGCGAGATAGAAGAAGAAAGAGACAAAGAACGAAACGGTAGCCTTATCATTATCATTCAACGAATCGTTAAGATAAAACTTTGAAACGTTTCTTGATAATAATTATGTCTTTCTCGATAATAAACTTATCCTTTATTTTGATAATTGACACGTTTACTGCCACGTCGATCATCAATGATCGGAACACCTCAAATATTTAAATAATTGCAATAAAATGAATATCAATGATTAACATATTATTTCGAATATCATGTGCTAATTAAAGAATACTAAAAATGAAAAAAAAATTGTTTATCAAAAGTGCATAAAAGAATAAGAATAGATTTTATTTATTTCGTTGTTTGCTAAAAAAAAAAAAGATTGAACAATCCGAGCTCTATTTGGTTTGTTCTTGAAGTTATATTCTCTCCTTGATGTCAATGGCATCCGCCCACGCAGATGTCTCCGACAAAGGACCAACTCGTGCACGCTTTATGCACGCGCACGCGTGCACGTGTGCCGCGCGAATGCGACCAGGAGATAAAAGTGGGGACGAGGACGAGGACGGCTAAGCGGCGACTCTTTGTTCTCTACACGTATCGACGCGTAACTTCGGCTACAATCGGCTAGATACGTACCTATTCGTTAAAACGCGCCAAATTTCATTTTCAAGCTATAAAATTAGTGCGAAAATCTATTTCTTTTTTTCTTTTCAATTCTAACGTTCTAAAATGTTTCAAGGATTTTATATGCACGCACATTTATTCTCTTGCATTAGAATATCTTTTTTGTTCGTTTCATACTGTGTCATTTTGAGGATTAATAAATTTACAAATGATTTGGAAAGTTATGTGAGCAACCAGCAGAATATTAAACTTATATTTATTCAATAGTAGGAGATTAAGAATGTAAATCGATAATAAAATTCTAATTTTCATAGAATTGTTATCTAAATGAGTATGAAAAATACTTTGGAATGTTTACGTATGGGTAGGATAATAGAATGTGATTTATTAAACATTTATCGAAAAATATAATCGACTCGTGAAAGAGAGAAGGCGCTCAATCTAGTCACGTTTTCTCTTTATCTCGCGAGGTCGCGGTTGCCATGGCAATGTAGCCTGTACTCTCCTAGCCACCCATCGTCTTCTCATCCACCTTCCCACCGATTACTCCAACTCCACCCTGGTCTCTCCTGCTACGTCACAAGCAACCCTCCGAAAGCTCTTCGAGATACGATCGAATCAGTTTTACTCTATCTGTCTCTTTCTTTTATTTTTCTCTCCGCTCTTTCCGTTAATCTTTCGAAAGTTTTTTTCCACCTTTATCAAATCTTTGTTAGAAAAAAAGGAAGAAAAAAAAGAAGAGAAAAAAAAAAGAAAAATAAATACAAAGGAAGGATCTTGAAAGTATCGATCATTTCAGTCATATATTTCAAATACGTTTTTGGAATTCTTTGTCGCAGTTGAAAAAATCAACTCGAAAAATGGAAAAATGAAAGTTTCATCAATTTAAAAAGATTTTCCGAAAAGATGTACAAAGCTTATCTCCTAAGAAGAAATTTTTTTATATTAGATTCAAAAAGGTCCGAGAGCACAAAAGAAACAGTTAACCCTTTGACTGCTAAAGGCATATATATACGCTCTCACAAATCCATCAATATACTCGAAAGGCGTAAATATACGTCCTCTGTATTTTTTTACTATCTTTATTGCTGTTTTACAGATTAATTTTACATGAAATTTATTGATATGTAACGTAGCAACTAAATTACTTTAAAAAAATTTTTTAAAATTCACATTTTTATTATATTTGCCATTATTATCTGTTTTGGTTAACTGTCAATAGAAAAACAGTCGCAGCGACTGACATACGAAAATCGCGCCGTCTATATTAATGGATTACTACGATAGCGCGCCGCAGTCAAAGGGTTAAAGCAAATGCAAAAGAATACTTTGGACATTTCGAAAGATATTCAAAATAAAACCAACAACGGCATTTACATACTAGTATATTGCGAAATTTGACCATCAGTTAAGAAAGAATAGCGATTTGAACTGTAAGGAAAAAAGAGATACAATTCTACGAAATAATTTCTTCAGCTAGAAACTCAATAAGCCTAGAAGAAAAAGAAAAAAAGAATAATTGCTTATTTCTAACGTCATTAGTCGTTTGTTTTGAGAATCGTTAAATCCATCGAACATCTAGGGTTGTGCTTCTCCAAGAGAAATAATCATAGATCGCTGTAAATAGTAGAAATCGGTGAAACTTACCAGACAACACCGAAGGCTCCGTAACCGATGGGTCTGTCGGGTTGGACGGGATCCTGCGCGGGCGGCGGCGGTGGGGGTGGCGCGGGTGCGGCGGGATGATAATAGGTGGGGGTCGGTTGATTCACCGCCGCA
This sequence comes from Polistes dominula, assembly GCF_049000335.1. Classification (NCBI taxonomy): domain Eukaryota; kingdom Metazoa; phylum Arthropoda; class Insecta; order Hymenoptera; family Vespidae; genus Polistes; species Polistes dominula. Next base: position 5,424,387 of record NW_028300963.1, read on the forward strand.
GCGGCGGCAGCGGCCGCGGCCGCGAGGACCGCCTGGCCCGGGTGGGCCCCGGGCCCTGTCGTCCCGCCTCCACCTGTCGTCCCCGCCCCGCCCCCCTGCATCAGCGACATAGACACGCTCATGGACACCCGGGAGTGCCGGCTGGGCCCAACTACTGCCATCAAAGCTCTTCCACCCCTCCTCCTCCTCCTCCACCTTCACCACCTCCACCCTCGGCGACCGCCACCCGCCTGCCCCTCCTCCTCCTCCTACTTCTTCTGCCACTGCCACCACCACCACCGCCTCCACCACCGCCACCTCCGCCACCTCCGCCACCTCCTCCTCCTCTTCTCAACCGACGGGCCACCGTGCCGCTATTCGCTCTACCGAGAAAACCTCTACGCGACGTCGCCGACGCGTTGTTCTTCCTCCCCGTCCTCCTGCTCCTCCTCCTCCTCGTCCTCGCGCTCTTCACCACTCTAACGAAGCACGTGGTGCGAGCCTCACCTCGCAAGGACGTTCTCTCTCACAAAGGAATCTTCTTCCGCATCTTTCGTTTTTCTTCGTCTTCTTTGTATTTTTCTCTTTCTCTTTCTCTCTCTTTCTCGCCGTTTCTCTTCTTTCTTTTATATTAGCAGGGTCTTTACCTTCAGAAGACTTTCCGTGTTTCCTTCGTTTCTTTTCGATAACACTCGTTGTTCCCCTATTACTTCATTTCAGTTGAAAAATATCGTGTAGATTAGCGCAATCCCATCGCGGTTTAATCGTTTATTTTCTTCTTCCACTTTTTCTCTTTCTATTTCACTTGATGTGGAGGTTATGTTGCATGTACATAGACACCGCGTCAATAAGTACTAAATGATCGCCGTTGATCTTCCGAATTGCTCATTCGTCGTCTTTAAACGACACCATAGATGTGAGAAAAAGAGACAATGATACTTACACGTTTAATTGAACGCATAAAACGTTGATACAGAGGAGGACAAAAGGCGAGATAATTCAACTATTGGAAACACGGAACGACGCGTACGAAAATTCGCGACAATGTTCTTGATTTCGATTCGTTTTCTTCAACGGTTACGACAATTATTGCTACTGTACTGGTACTGTACTGGCACTGTACTGACACTGTACTGCTACTGTAGTATTGGCTAATTATAAGAGATAGACGAAGAAGAAACGAAGAATACCAGAGCACGTTTATGACAGTCGTGCTTACTGCTGTTATGTTGTATTGCGTTGCACGCGCGCACTAACACATACACTAATTTACACTGATACATACATACATATAATATGTATATAAATGCATATACACACACAAGGAAAAGATACAATGCGAGAGAGAAAGAGAGAAAGCACAGAACGAGCGCGCGCGCCCGCGCCCGTTTACGAGAAAAGGGCGATGACGGAAGGTACACACACGAGAGGAAATAAATAGTAAAAAAAAAAAAAAAAGAAAAGAAAGAAAATAAGCGACAACGTAGGAGACGGAGATAAATCTATGGAATTTTGGATAACAGGAAAAGGAAGAGAGTGTTAACCGGAGAGACAAAAAAAGAAATAATAGAGAGAGTCTCTCGTGATAGACGCGGTGGAGAGAGTGATTTTCGCGGGATAAACGAAAAACACGCCTTTTCGCAGCCGATGCCCGCTAACCACTGATCGTGGCGGGGGCGATGTAGCGCCGACAGCGCTGGGGTCCAACCGTAACGCCGACGGTCATGTGACTCCTCCCCCCATAAATGCGCACGCATTCGATCGACGGCGCGCCATCTTTGTTCTCCAATTTCAAATAAGTCTTTCTTTATTCATTTCTTACTTTTTGTTTTTTTTTTTATCTAAAAACAACGAATTTTTTCCTTATCTTTATCTTTCTTTGTAAAATACTTTCTACTATACCTAAATAATCTTTATTTATTATTCGTATCTTTTCTCATTTAAGTTTACTAAATTTCTATTTTTTCTCTGTTGACCGTTCATATCCTATCCTAAATAAATAAATAATAATCTCATAAGGTTTAGTCAAAGTTTCTTATGGGATAATATTGGATGATAAAGGACAAATTAAAAATAACAATGATGCAAGTTTTGTAAATATTTACATGATTATCGATATAATTTCCAGAGATGTATTTTTAGATTGACGATGACGCTCTTGTTTTATTTTCTTTCCTTCTTTCTATTTTTTCTTCTTCGCTATCGTTGGTACGACGCGATATACATTTAGAAAACATAGTCTATACCTAATCGTTTCGTTTTCCAACGAAACGGCCGATTTATACAAAGCATATATAATCTCTCCTCGTTTTTTTTCTTTTTCTTTCTCTCCCTCTCTTTCTTTAATTATATACATATATGTATATATATATATTCATAGTGATCATAAGAAAAATGTATATTTATTGTTTCAGATTATTCGTGTTTGGTATTACATCCCGATAATTATAAGAATAGTTATTTAAATAAAACTTATGAAATACGAAGATCGAATCTGAACTCTCGTTTTTTATTTCAAATAGTTTTTCTTATAGTTTCCAAAAAATATTTTTTTAAAGATCGATCACGTATTCCTCTTATTACGTAAAACATTTCTCTATTCACTGTATTGAACAAAATAGCATCATTTCCAAATATTATTACATATAGTACGAACTTTCGAAATCAACTAAATTTCAATAAATATATCGATCTTTATACATTAACGTATAACAATATTTTCTCAATATATATATAAATATTTAACAGATTATTCACGATTGCGATTACAATCATAATTTTGAAAATTTTTTCCAACATTATACTAAATGTGAACAGAGAAATCGAAAGTGTTGCTGCTAAATAATAATAGTAATAATAGTAATAATAGTAATAATAATAATAATAATAATAATATATATATATACATATGTATATATTTTGTTGCGATATTACGTAGGAAAATATGCAAGCGCAGAACTCGTATTTCTAAGCGCTAAATAGATTTATTAATTTTATCTTTGGTCTTACTAAACTTCTCACGTAAATCTCCTCCCCCATTGATTCCATTATTCAAAAAATCGAAATACGAAATGTGTTCATACTGTGTCCTATGTAGGTATGTATATATATAATATCAATCTCAATGAAATAACAAAAGAGAGGAGAATTCGTAGAGGAAATTCAGTGTAAAAAACATTGCCGATTTCATTCACAACGACGACACCATCGTATTAAATCGCACAATGCGTTTTATATAATTCGCAATATTCTTTTCAAAAATTTGTACAAAAATTTATCGAGAAAATAGCTCTCTTCAAAATAGAGCGTCTGCCGTATTTTTTCTTTTCTTTTTTTTCTTTTTTTTTTTGTTTATTTATATTATTTTTACCTCATTCCTTAAATTTTTATTCTCACAAAATTGTTTTATACGTACATATAATATAGGTACATATATATATATATATATATATATATACCTTCTTTCTCACTTACTCAATGATTAACATTTATTGTATGTATACGAATATGCAAACCACTTCCATAATAACGCCATTATTTTTTTCTACCATTTGACTAAAAAGCGAACGATTAATAATTGTAAGCTCGTATAAGGTACACATGAATCACGCCTGGAATTGTCCTAGAAATCGCATCGTTTTTCAACTAATTATACACAATCGAGAAGAAACGCAATAGGTTGATTATAAAAAAAAAAAACATATAGTAATTAATCATAATCACTTAAACTAAATATCGCATGAGTCTAGTACACTTAGTAGTATATATAGATTTACAAAGGAACAACGCAAGATAATATGCACCAGATTTGCATGTCGGCTTATCTACCCTTACTCTTTTTTTCTAGGTTACTTATCAATAATGGAAAGATATATGCAACCGGTAAACACAATAAAAAAAAAGAACAAAAATAGAAATTAGCTAAGAAATCTTCATGGTATTTTTTGTTTGTTTGTTTGTTTGTTTCATTTTTTCTTAAATATCATAAGAAATATTTGTGCAAATAATTATTCTAAAGAAGTTACAATTCTTGCAACTTATTAGTTAGGCTTAAGACTATATACGTGTATATGTTTTACTGTACATTTTCGTTCATTCTTCGATTTTTAATTGTAATATGTATATATATATATATTTTTTTTTGTAGATATTTATATAGGTCACGTTTTATATTGAAACATGGGGTAAATCAGTTAGGCACCGCTCGATCACTTTCGATTTTTGCTCCGCGTTTCGAGTTAGTTCCCTGATGATTGTTACTACCAATAAGTCGTAGATTAATTAAGAAAGTTCAAAGCCGGTGTTACTGGTAACAGCATAACGTAACTTTTCACGAAGTGTACTCTTTTTCTGGTAATTTGGTAGTTTCAATAAATTGAAACAAGTTGAAGAAGTAGGCAACCGAATTTGAGGATCCTTTTTACGTATCGTAAAAAATCCTCTTATCACACTGCCTAATTAATTGAAATATTTAACAAATTATTACAGAATTACAATGGCAAAATGTTGAAATTTATAAAAGAGCAAATAAGTGGATGAACGTACCAATTGTGTCGCCTGTATCCTCGTCATCGCCAACTTCAACGCAACGTATGGAAAATCGTGGTTCCAAATGAGCGAAACCCAGCAACGGTGATTTTGAACAGCTTGTGACGAACTATTATTTATATCAAACACATTATCATAAATTTAGAAAAATTGATATTGTTTATTAGAAAAGGATTGGTTGTTATCGCGTTGAAAATGTACCTTTAAAAATAAGCCTCTTTCTTCCTCGGTAAAATCTTTCTCAAGGATGTCCCATAACCAGCATACTACTCTATGACTATCATGGAATCCACCATAGTATTGCGTGTGTCTACGTAGATCGCGCAGATCTAATGGGACGTTGTCACCCGATATTAATCTTTGCAGCTGAAAGAATAAACGTACAAAAAATATATTTCCATGAAATATAAAATATATTCTATTATATATTTCAATTTCTTCTCTTACTTCGGGCGTTGAAAATAATGACAACCAATCAGGATTGATTATCGAACAAAATCCTTTAATAAAAGCAGCCGTTTGTTCCTTGATTTGCGTATGCATACGAAAATGTGCCATTCGATGTATATAACGTATTTTATTTTGATTAGTAACTGCCTCGGCACGTCCACCAGGTATCAACTCGTGAGTTACTAATTTTCCCATCACATCTTCATCCAACGAAAAAGTCAATTCTAATTGTCTAATATCACCTTTGTAATGTTTTACTAAAGTTAGACTACGATAGAGATCACGATCCAACGAAGCTAACTCGTCTAAACAATTATACAAGGTTCCTCCAGCTTGCCCAGAAAATTGGGAAACAAAAAATGACGCAAACGGAACATCTACGACGATTCCCTAAAAATTTAATCTAATAAATTAGCTGTCTCTTATACAAAAAGACTGATATTTACAGTATCTATTTTTTTTTTTAATCTAAAATTAATAAGAGATATAAAATGATTTACCTCGTAAACAGCCTTGCCTAGCATTCGTCCAACGAATTCAAATAATTGTAAATGATTGTCCTGCATCGAGGACGTTGGAGAAGGATAAAGACGATTTTCGCTAGTAGCTTTAAACAAATTCAAAGACGGATCAAAAACTCTTTTGATCGTTTCTTCCAAAAATTCTTTAAATACACCATCCTGATCTATTCCAGCTTCTGCCAAACCCTGTTCATTTACGAAACGTACTCTGATTACACCTTTCAAAGCTTGAGGAGGTAACATTGCTAACTGCCGATAGCCATCCTCTACTATACGCGTTCTATCAAATATTTACATTCAATTAATCCATTTTTATAACCATTTATAAATTCAATAACATCTTTTTAAATATTTAACAACCTATGAACAACTATTAGCGTAGTTGGTGGACTATTACAAGCACTCTCAGTTAAACCCATAACTGCTTTCTCGTTAGCAACATGTTTTCGAAATAAAACCACTCGTTCGGAGTGCGGTATAACGTGCGGCATTTTTGAAAGCAAAAGTGCTGCACCACCTCTCCTTTTTTCTAAATCCGCTAAGAAACCAGAAACTCGTACCTCCTATTTTATAAAAAAAAAACAAAACAAAAAAGAAAATAATTCATATTAACAAAATGAATATTTTATGATTTGTCTATAAATTATATACTTAACTTCGCCAACCAATGTCCATCTGGACAAAAAGGCCTTCTGCAATCTCGACGGTAAATAGCCATTAAAAGTGTATGTAGTGATGTAAATAACGGATTGTTAGACACTGTTTTCACATCTGTAACATCTAAAAACTTTAGCACGTAGCTACACGCAAATTGTCTTTCTTCGATAAGGACAAATATCTTATTGGCAATCATTTGCATGGAAATTTGTATAACTTACCAAATAGATTATTAAGAACAGCTTTGTATAAAAATTGGTTTAAAAAAAATGACATTGTTATAAAGTCCGATAATTTAAAAGGATCTTGCTGCTCGTACATCTCCATGTCATCTAATATGCTAAAAAGAAATTAATAACGCGTCATTATTTTAATATAATTTAATTATTAAATATAAATAATAATATGTACACTCACGTAACGTAATGAGTCATACAATCACAAAATAATATCAACATTTGAAATTCTGGCGCAGTACATTTCGTATTCGCTGCTAAATGATCCAGAAACGCTTTTAAGCCACAGTGTGGCCCCAATGTTCCCAAAAATAACCACATATGATACAAAATTTTATCTTGATAACAAAGCCCTACAAAATAATAAATATATAGTGAATGTATAAATAATTGTGCGTGAAACATTATACCTGTTAATATGTCCTGCTTCATTTGTGTAAGCGTATGTAGAGCAGTTTGATACATGGAACAAATCAGGGCAATTTTGGTACATTCAGGACTCCCTAATTTTCTATAATTTTTATTGCTATTATTTCTATTTGTGCGTGCTTCCAAAAATGCTCGACGGAAAATATTAGTACTTAGAGATGTGCTCTGTTGTTCCATTTGCGGAGGTGATTCCTTACCAACTAGTTCAGTTAATGGTTGGCCTTTAAACAAAAGATCAAGATAATAATAATATTATTTTATTATTAAATATTATTTACATATATGCACATTCATTGGAATAAATTGTATCTTACCAATTAACTGTAAAACAATTCTGCCAGTCCATAGGCAAGCTAATTGCGATGTGACGTAAGGAATAGCTTCTTGTAAAGGAGTATCAACTGATTGAGCAAACCAACCGAGAATTGGATGCCAATGAGTTATGTTACTTTGTTTGGCTACAACGTACTGTTGACATGCTTCTAGCATTTTTGTAACAACAAACTATAAATAATAATAACATATTTAAATTAAAATTGATAATACAAATATTGGTACTATTCGATTATGTCTCACCGTAAAAGAAGGAAAATACGAATCTCTCAGGACTTCTTCTCTTTCGATATTGGCTAACTGTATTAAATTGGATAATAGACATAGTGCGTAACTACCCTCCAATGCATTAAAAACTATCCTCAAATTTTGTTCCGAATTTAATAGTTCCAAACTTCTCGCAAATAAATTGTGCATAATAAAGGATGAAATGCACTGAAAGATTGCATCAGCATGACTATGTATATTCACAACATAGATGTTATTTTTTATCGTTGTTATTTTTTTTTTTTTTTTTTTTTAAGAAATAGATATAAGATAAGAAGATGATTATACCTCTGGACATAACATGTTCAAGTGATAAACTAAAGCAGGGACACTAAAAATATTAATTAAAAATAGCGATACTAATTTATCTGACATTTGTGAAGATATCAATGGTCTTAAAGTTAATGTCACAGCTGCAGAGAGTGCAACTGATATCGATGAAACTTCTGCTCTACCTAATCCTTTTACTAGTAACGTCTACAACATAAAAAATAATTTGTGTTACTAATATTCACACCTAAAGACTATTAAATTGAAGAAGTTTTTATAAATGGTTACCTGCATAATAGCATAAAAGCCATTATTGACAAGATGCCCCATTATATTAGCGCATAACTGACTCATACCAGGTCTCAGTTTCTCCATACCCTCTACTTTTAATATCGCCCATGATGCCGGTGATGTAAAACTAACTAATGTGTATAATCTCAATAGGATGGACGTATGGTCAGAACTTATTTCAGGTTTAAGGCTGTCCAAGCCAATGAGACAATGATTTAAAATTGTTTTCATTTGCAATATCCATGATATGTAGTGATCCTTGTTAAGAGCAACACCTACGTATGAGAATTTAGGAGACTCCGAATGTAGAGTTTGCACAAGGTATCTAAAAAATAAAAGAACAGATGATTAATAAATAAAATGAAATAAACTTTGTATTATTCTCTAAGAAACTCTTGATATCATATCAAATAATTATATTACCTATACAATATATTTGTCTCTGTATACACACCTACATAATTTTTCTATACGCTCTTGATCCCTTTCCTTCTTATAAATAATCAAAAATCTAGAAGTAACCCTGTATATATGCAATGCAAGCTGCAACTCAATGTTTGCATCGAGCTTTGTACAATCATCAGGAAAATTGATATCGAATTCCTCTCTAAAAGCAGAACATGCTTATATTATGAACATAAATTGGATATCATTGATATGACAATTAATGTCATGTGTTAATATTAGGTATTGATATATACATATATATATGTATATATATATAGATATAGATATATTAAATATAAATATATTTATATATACATTCGTGTACAATAAATAACATTGGAAAAATACGATAACAGTTAATGGAATGATATTAACTCACAGAATCTTTTTGGTAAATCTTATCCGAGCCAACCATCCTCTAACATAAGCTTGAATAACAGTGACAGCAGCTTCCCTGTCCTTTTCATGAGCTCTTTCTTCTCTTGCTGCTTTAGTTTGCTGAAGGAAGCTGCCTCGAGAGGATTCCTCGGCTTTGAACATTTTTGAATAACCGCGAGTAGCAGATGATCACAATGAATTATGCTAATTGAAAAACATTGTCAGCTGGTCATTGATGATCCACCAGTCGATACCCGCGAATCTTAAGTTTATTAAATAATCATCTTCTGTCACAATTCCTTTTAACTCGTAATATTTACAAATTGATTAATACGAAAAACTGATTAAAATGATCAATCATAAAGGAACTGTCATTCGATACATAATCTGCGAAAGTTTTCCAATGACAGCCAACCACAACGGCCATTGTTGTTAATTCAATTCAAGCTTCACTATCGAGGACAAAGGAACGTATTAGGTTAGTTTATCGGTAGACGATGACTACTAGCGCCACCTGTGTTATTATATCCAATTTTATAAAACTAACACCCCTTTTCTTTTCATTTCTTCTTTTAGTCGTAATAGACGAAAACAAAAAATTAAAAAATAAAATGAATCTTGTATAAAAATTTTATTGTTTTTTTATGGTCAATTTGATTTTCTTTTCTTTTGTCGTTTCTTTTTCTTTTTTACATTATATAAAATCAAATACACTTTTTCTTGAACATTCTAATAAATTTTATCTTGTCAATTATATTGTCTCCTTTAATCAATTAATTAATTATTTACTTCCAAAAGAAGTCAACAATGTATTTATATATACATGTATATATATACATAAATACATATATAATCATATTTAGTTTTGAACTTTTTTTAGCTGAACTATTTGTGTATATAAGAAATGCATATTAAATTAAGAAATATAATCCAAATTAATGGGGTACGATCTCTATATAAGAACAAAATATTATCAATATAAATCTAATAATAAAACTGATATAGAGAAATAATGTTATATAAGTCCTACATAGTTCTTAAAATAATTGTCACATTCCTATAAAGTCAATTTAAGGGAGACCATAAAGTTTTAATGTTCTATCCATACTAGTGGATGCTATATATTGTGCGTGTTTTCCAAAACGTACACCTGTTGCCGTTGCTGTATGATCGTTCAATACTTTCAACTCTTGCCATTGTTTACACAAATATACTCTGTAAAAAAATAGAAAAATAAAAAATACAAAATACAAATACAACTAACGCGTCAGGCGTTAAGAATGATGTTATTATGAAATATATAATAAAAACTTACCTAACATCCGTTCCAGCAACAGCCAAGTAAGTACCACTTTGGTCAAAGCAAATATCTTTAACTTCATATGCCTCCTCCAATTGCAGCGTTTTGAAATTTTTCAATTTTCGTAAATCCCATAGTTTGACGCAAGAATCCTCAGCAGCTGTAGCCAAATAATAACCATTTTCCGAAAAACTAATAGCTGTGATTGGGCCTGAATGACCAGGAAAGTTAGCGACGTTCGATTGCTCCTTCAAATCCCAAATTTTCACTTGGGAGTCAGCAGTTCCGGTACCAAAAATTAATCCATCTGGATGAAATTGTGCTGTGGTTAATGGCTGACTAGTTTGACCAGCCACCTAAAAAATTACAATAATATCAATGTCATTTATTCAATCAAATTAACTATATTTTATTGTTTTATTAAACATTTAAATGATAAGAACCTTAGTTAATAATCTTCCAGTACGAATATCAGAAAATGCCCAATGTTGATCTAATGATGAACTTAGCAGATAATCTCCAGTCGGATGTAATGACAATCCGGTTACAGGAGCATCATGAGCCTTTAGTAATAAAGTTGTTTGACTTGTAGCAACATTCCATACTCTGATTGTAGTATCAGGTGATGCAGTCATTACTATATCTTCTTCGGGATGATAAATTACTCTAGTAACCTACAATTTTTGTATATTAAACAATATTATAATAAATAAATAAATAAATAAATAAATAAATATATATATATATATATATATGAATGAGAAATATAAATACACATATATGCAATAAAGTACCTTCTTAGTATGACCTTTTAAGATAGCGACAACCTGTTCTGTATCTTTATTAAATACAGTTGCATTTTTATCAGCTCCACCAGTTAAAATTTTGCTTGTATCTGCACCATGGATATCCAAAGCCAAAATTCCAGGTACACTAGCAGAATGAAGACCCTAAAACGAGATATATAGATTATTAAGATATATTCATACATGTATGTGAGAAAATAAAAAATATATAATATCGTACAGGATGAGATGCAAGTGTTTGAAATGTTCGAATGCTATCCTGAGGAAGTAGGTCTTCAGGAACTGAACGTCCACGGCGTTTTCTTTCCTGTGTAAGAACAGTTGCTCTTTCTTGTAATTTTTGGATGACATCTTCGGTAATACCGGCTTGTTCCATTGGCTGAGCAGCTGTTCCACCAGCTTCGACTGCCACAGCCTGTTATTTAATAAAGTATTATTTTCTTTTAATATACACACTCAATTTGTATAAATATTCATTTCATTAGAAGATTTCAGTAACATACCGGTTGCGGAATAACCGTTGCCTGAACAATTCCAGCTTGCGGTTTAAGAGTAGCCAAAGCCTCTCTGGCGGCTGTAACTTCTTTAGTTAATCTAGCGATTACTCTGCAAGCTGCATCATGCTGATACAAAGCATGGGACAACTCTTGTCTAGCTGTTTGTAATTGTTGTCTAAGAGTGAACGAATGCAGCATAACAGCGTCCCATTCATCTTGTAATATTTTTAATATAGCTGGAATTGATGTGGCACTCGGTGGTTTAGGTTTAACAATTGGAGTAGCTGCAAACAATAAAATAATATAAGAATGATAAATATACAATATAATGAATAAAATTCTATCAATTAACATATACTTTTAACATCAATCAATTGTTCTATGGTTAACTCTTTGCCAGTGATGGGATCCACTCCATTTTCCGCAACATACTTCTCGATGAGACGTTTTTCAAATATAGAACCAGATACCGGAGACAATACAGGGTGTTCTGGCACTTCATTGGAAACTGTAAATACATTTTTATTTTATTACAATACAATAAAGCGCGGTCTTTTGAGGTTATGTTCATATTATTATCGGCTTAAGAGTTACGCTAATTAATCAGAAATTTATTTCCGATATCACGTATCGTTTAATTCGAAAATGATTATGTTAAAATTGTTATTGTTCGAACATAGTTAATATATAAAGTCGTAAATCAAAATACAAATAAAAATAAGAAAAACTTACTCGCACAAGAGAGCGCCATTTTTTCGACATAAGAGTTCGATCAACTACGTACGACTTTTGCGCCTTCACGAACTAGAGATATTATTAATTTTATTTATTTCATTATTATTAATCATATATTATTTATTAAATATTCTCTATAATTATTATTTAACTAAATAAACAAATTATTTAGAGTTTCGTAGAGCAAAAGAAAAATGCCGTTTTTTTTTACTATAATTATAAACAGTAATTATGCTTCCTCCATTTGTAATTATCTGAACATATTTTTCGTAGCATTACGAAAACTAGGAGATATTTTGAGTAATTTAAAATATCTTTTTTTTTTTAAATAATTATTAAAACGTTTAAAAATTTTAAATTTTTGTTTTACATCGTAAACAACAATTGGAAATAATATTAATGGATATAAATTTAAAAAGTAGATAATAAGTAGATAAATATTACATAATAAATGTAATAGAATTTTACAAAATAATTTAAATTTATTATTACACCAAATTAACGTAATATCAATAAAATTTTATTATAATGTTTAATGAAAAATATCGATTTTACAATAAAAAATAATAATTTAAAATTGTAATTATTATTATTTTAACTTTATTCAAAGTTTAATATTAAGTAAAAGGAAAGAAAATTTTTAAATTCGTGTAATTTATCCGCGCAGAAAATCAGGAGTGTCTTACTTCCGTTTTCTTTGCATTCTAAAAATAAACATGGCACCTTCCACTGTCACTTTTATTTCCCTATTACTCTTTGTTGTTACTTTAGCTGCAGTCTCAGCTGAAACTAAGAAATATGCATTTGCGAAAATCAAGGTATTAATATTTTTTTTCTACAAGAATGAATAATTCATATTTGTTAAGTATTATACTAATTATAAGATATATTTCATATTTTGACATAGAGTTGTAGTGGATGTTCCTTGAACCGGCTTCCGGATGTCAAACAATTTATTTTCCAGGATGTACCACAATAGTATCCTTTGAAAATTATTTAAGTTATTTAATATCTTATTATTAATTATATGACGTATCTTGCCTAATGTAAATTTCATTTGTTTATTTATCTAAGTTTCATTATATTTTTTTATGCAAAATGATGAAATAACATTAATTAAGATATTATACAAAGTTATGATTATTAATATCCTTAATATCATAAACAGCAAAAATGTTGAATTCAAACATATTCAAGGTGCAAATCCAGAACTTATTCTTTATGATGAAAACGAGGAGGTACGTTTTAATTATATGACAGAAACATATTCATTTTCAATAACAATATTTAACATTTTAAAATAAATTTTAGGAAATGGAGAGATTAAATTTATCAAGCCTCACACGTCAAGAGTGTAACGATTTACTTGTATCTAAAGGTTTCACAAAGTCTACTCCTCAAAAAGATGAAATCTAAGGCTTTCTTATTAGACATACATCAAAGAAATCGATATATCAATTTGAGTTGCGTTTGTAATTAAATGCGATTAGGAAGCTTCTTACATATTTTGTTTAAGTTCAACTATAAACAAAATATTTGAAATATTCTTCTTCAATTATACATTGAATAAATAAAATCATTTATCTATTTAAAAAAATAGATCTATATATATATATATTTGTATATATATATATGGGAAAACTAAAATAGAGTTTAGTAACAATATTAACTCCGCACTTAACTATTTAAAAGATTTTTCAATGCACAAAATAGCTATTTTTCATTGACATATTAAAAAGTAGGCAAGGGAAGCATATATTTTTTACCCTTGTGGAGCTACAACCTGTGATATGATTAATAGAACCATTACAACAAAATTGTTCAGTGTGAAATTTCATTGGAACGATATTTTTTCAATTTTATTCATTTGTTTTATTAGAACATAGAAACGAACAAACGTAGGGTATAAAAATAGTATATTTATGCAAGTTTACCAATAACACGATTAACCATTTGAGTTTCAGGCAATGTGATCGTGCTATTCATATTAGTTGTAAAAAAGTGCCAAGTTATTAAAACACAATGTGCAATTGATACGTGATAACTCCTTTGGCATTTGTCACGACACAATTTTTCTAAAGACCTCTCCAATTCAAATGGTTAAATAACTTCAATGCAACAATTTTTTTTCTTTTAATTGGTGCAATATTAAAAATAAATAAATATATATATTGTTTATTGTTTCTGAGAATAATCAATGTAAGTAGCTTTAGTTAGATGGTAATCTTTATATAGAAATTTTTGAAACAACAATTTTTAAGAATAATTTGATGAATTTAATATTTTGCAACTTTCGTGTTGCTTTATCTGTGTTACCTAATGATTAATAAACGAATTAGAAAAAATGAGATTTTGTGAGTACAATAATTTTACTATTTCACATTTTAAAACAAACTAAATGATATCATTAGGTTTTAATAACAAAAAATAGGTAAGAGAGTCGTATTAAAGCAAACGTACACACGACAAATGTTTTGTACTTCAACTTTTGTTTATATATTCATGATATATTACAATATTATATATTTGTAACGATTGCATTTAATATTAATAGCCTTATATATTGATAATATTGAACTATTCTCTAATGTAATTTTTATTTTATAGATTATATACAATTTTAATCCAATATAATTAATGAGACTGTTTATATTCATGAAAGTTAGATTATTTCTTTTTAAATTTATATTCTAAGAAAAGATAAAAAGCAGATATTCGGAATGTACTGACTATAGCAGTACTTTTTTTCTAAATTGCATCATCTCGCAATAAAAATGTACTTTTAATGTTTAACGCGCATATAATGCTTACAATGTTAAAAGCACATTCCAAATATTTTTGATAAATTAAATGAATAAGGAATCAAAAATATTTTGTAAATTAAAAGTAATTACATATACACATAACATAACATGATGTCCAAAAGAAATAAAATATTAGAGAAAACAAAAATTAAGAACTGCTTGGATAATTTCTAACAAACTTTTATACATATATTTATATATATATATTTATATATTATGTTATACATTGTATATAGTGCATACATATATATATAAATGAATATACATACATATATATATACATATATACATATATATGTATATGTAGAGATTAAAAAGGATAAAAAGATGATAGTAGTAAAAGAGCTAATTAATATATATATATATTTATTTATCCAAGCAGTTATATAGTTTTTTATACGATTAACAAATATTATTAAAAATAAGGAAAATTATGTATGAAGAACGCACGTATAATGGACTGGCCGAATAATATTAAAAATTATTATGAGACATATAGCGCGAGTTAAAAAACTGTTACGCCATTAGCAGCCAGCAAATGAATATCAATGATAACCAAAGAAATATTTTAGATAAGAAATGCTCTTCTTCAAATTGTGGAGTACCTCGGGCAGCTATAAAATAATAATATTAATTATAAAAGTATACAAAATTATATATATATAATATTATATGTATTGTATATAAAGATTAAGAGATTTGAATTATACCAGGACTTGGTCGAGTCTCTCCAAAATTAAATGTAGACGTGAAAAATGCAAATGGAAATGTTCCAATACCGAAAGACATATATGAGCCATCACCAAACCCGAATCCAGAGAATCCAAGATTGGTTTCAGGTTCCGATCTCTGTCCGGCAGGACGAGGTGGAACATTATTTCTGAAATAATTATTTATTTAATAATATTGTTATTAAACATATTATTCTAAATTAGATTAATGATAAACCTTGGATCTTCCTGTTTTGTTGCTCCACGTCCATACAATGGAATGACTTTTTCTTTGCTAATAGCAGCTTTACAAACCGGACACACTTGTCGTGAAGGACGAGTTTCTAGCCATTGATGTAAACAAGGCCAGCTATACGTAATTAAACAATAATTAATCTTATAATAATACAAATCACAAATATGAATGTTCATAGTTAATCATTAAAAATTTGTACATGGTTATCCAATAAAAATATCATAATAAATGACGTACCAAAACAAATGTCCACACATGCTTACGACTGCATCCTTAGCTGTATCAAGACAAATGTTACACTCAAACATTCTATCATCTTTTTCTTTTTCCTCCGTAGCAGAACCCGAAGGCCTGGAAGGCCCGGCTTGTTCCCTCATCGTACTCATCTCACTCCAATTATCTAAGAAAATAAAAGTATTCCAGGTACAAAATTATATGAAGTATTGCGATAAATTATAAAATAAAATTTTGATTAGAGAGATAATAAGAACGCTCGTATAACACGTAGGGAGATATTAATATGATATCATAGAATTGTGATCAGCTTCTTATCACTGTAGTCTAAACACACTATAGAAAAATAAATATTCAAAAATACCTGTAAATAAATATATGATATGATAGAATTGTGATCAGCTTGTTATCATTGTAGTCTAAACACACTATAGAAAAATAAATATACAAAAATACCTGTAAATAAATATAATGTGAATTGGACTACAAATGGAACCATAAACGAACTTGAATTCCCGAATTGTATTTACATATTTGATAAGAAATATTTTAAAGACATCAAATTAATCACGAATAAAATGACAAATTACAAATTTCAAATAATAATTAAAAAATAAAAGTAAAAAGTGTAAAATATTTAGTGACACGTAGTAGATAAAGCAAAGGTTAAGTGATTGCTTTATATAGTAACAGACCTTATTACGTACGACGAACATACGTGGTCTTCATCACACGACGATCGCTCCCTAGCTCTCTCTCTCTCTCTCTCTCTCTCTCTCTCTCTCTCTTTAATTGTGCGAGTTATTCACAACGGAAAATCCGAAGTATATATGTGTACATACGTGCATTTAAATACGATATAAAAGTATCAATCTCTGTTTTTCGAGATACGTTTAATTGAAAGTCATGTGTTCTTGAAATGGTAAAAACAATAGGATTAGTAACTCGTACCGAATAATAAAACAAAATAACAATCTCATCATAATTATCATTTAACGACGAACGTTATTCATGGGAAAGGAAATAATGAAAAAAAAATCTAATTTTGTCAATGTTCACGAAAAACGAAGATAGAAAAAGATGATAGTTTAGATGACAGCTGTTAAAAGTAAATTAAAATTAAGCGTAAAAAGAATGATTAGTGACGTGTGTTCATCGTTGTTGGTGTGATATTTCTATCGATACTTACTTCTTCGATATGCTACGATTAAAAGGCGACTCTTTCGGCCATTTATTTTCTCCCACTGGCGTTTTTTCGTAACAACAAAAAAGAAAGACCAAAAAAAAATAACGTAATACTTACTCTTACTTTTATTCTCTCTCTCTTTCTTTTTCTTTACCTCTCCCCCACCCCCCTTATGTTTTCATCTTTGTCTCTCTAATTCACAAGCTACACAGTTCTGTCAACGAATCAAGCGTTTCTTAAAAAACGTAACGATTGCGCAAGTAACAAACGTTCAACATACTTTTTGCAATATAAAATGTAAAATGTATATTCATAGGTTAACACATACATGAGGAATTCGACCAACGATGGTGGCTCGTTAAAATGAGATGTCCTTGAAGTCGAAAATTTTCATTCGGAATTGTTTTTTCTCCTTTTCTGTACACGTCCCTCCAACCCAATTCTTTTTGTCGTGCACATATAACCTCTTAAACGATCAAAGAACTTTTTTTATCGTAATATTTTATTATCAATAATCGTTATAATAATAATTATAATAATATTTGTGTAAATGTATTTTTACTTTTTTATTTGACTGGATCCAACGCGCGCGCACACACATTCGTGTTGTTCCTGTATCGACCGAAAGACGTCGTTCGATCACGTATATCGAATAGTTGCCGTTTTTCCCACTAGAGAGCATGTGTGTTTCAAATTGCGCATGGCGCGCATTTTTAAATCGTTTTATTTTGATTCGAAATATTGATTCTTTTAAAACATGATCGTAATGAATTGTTTTAATGCAAAATTGAAGATTGGAATGTATTTTTTTAAGAACTTAAATAGATTTAACATATTCCTTTGTTTTTTATGTGATAGTATAGAAATAGAAGATAATATCAGCCTGATCGATTCTCACGTTTCCATGGAATCCTACGCTATGGTGTATAGATAGCATTGTTTGCGAATAAGTACTTGATCAAGTGAGTGAAATAATTTCTATAATAAAAAACATTGATTTTATATTATATTTTAATTGATATAAAAGAAATTAGATGAAAAAAGTTACGTGTATAAAGTAACGATAGAAAAATGAAAGCAAGCGACACGGACAATTCTCAGCGACCAAGTTCTAGGCCACAGAGTGTATCATCGTCAAAATTTAGATTGCAAGTTGGTTCTAAGGGTCGTAAATATGGTAAAAATATAGCATCAGCATTATTGCAACAACGTATGGCACTTCGACTTTATGAAGATGACGTCGATGTCACACCGAAACCTTTGACACACCCTATGTTTAATCTAATCGATGATCGCCAAATGACTGCTTTTGAACAAATCGCTTTTTCTCAAGCTGAAAGCAACGTCCAATTGAGTTTCTTATCTTCCTCGTTACATTTGGGCCTTAAATCCAGTTCTTCCATAGTATCTCGATCATCCTTGTATATTACTGACGATATGCAAGTGGAGAGTCTTTTGTCCACTCAGTTTGTTGGTATTATAGATGATACTGAAGAGAAAGCACCGCCTCAATTCTATCTGCCCAGGTAGTTGGAATGAATAAATACATAAATTAATTAATTTATTCATTCATTTATTTGATCTTTCTTCCAATTGTTACTTCTCAGTCATGATCCAGATGTCTTTTACACTCGACCAGAAACAGTTATGATTATATTAAAAGAAACAGAAACTATCATCTTCTTTGAGATGCTTCCCTTGACGAGTGATCTCCGTACACCCGAAGGTCAGGCAGTCAGAGAGAGCAATGAAAGATACAACCGTTTGATATCAGCTCCTGCAACTGTTAGAAAAGCAACTGACGCTGAAACCCAAACAATTGGGATTATCAAAAAATCGCGTGGAACTTATCTCGAAGAAAGGAGTCGACAAAATCAAGGAATGTTTGTTAATAATTGGGTTATACATGACACGTATAAGGAATCGGAATTATTGATGGAGAAGAATAATCTTTTAATTGTTCGTACTAGGGATAGTTATCAAAGAATGTTGGAAACACAGGTCCGGTCTTTGCTATACTTTTATTACAGATTCGTTCATTTGTTTATATATTTGAAATATTCGTAACATAATTTGATATGTAGGAAATGGAAGATAAATTGCCCAAGTATGACATGGCTCTTCAAGTTAAACGTTCCTCTGAACAATTAGCTCACATAGTATATAATACTGGGTTTCTGAACGCTGTTCGGGTTATGGAACGAATATTATCCAACAACGTTTACCTTGCTGCTCAAAAACGTTTCACTGGAATCGTTCAACAAGATCCGTGTAGTCTCGATTTAGAATTTACGTACGATCTTGATCTCCTGTGGACTTATACTTGCAATTTAAGTAAAGATCGGTCAGTTTCTTCATTTAGTTGGAATTACTCTAACAGAAACATCATTGCTGTGTCGTATGGCTCAAAAGTTCGTATAGAGCAATAATGCTTTTTTGTATTAACATTTGGTATTAACATAAATATTGACACGATCATTTCGCATATAGCCAGGTAATGATAAAAAAGATGGTCTTTTGTTATTGTGGTGTGCAAAGAATCCAAAAGAACCAGGACAAATGTATCACTTTGACAGTCAAATTTCCGACATCGATTGGAGTCACGATCGACCAAATTTACTTGCTATTGGTTTTTACAATGGTTCGATCAAAGTTATTGATGTTAGCAGTACTTCTATTAACATAATACGACAAAGCAATAGTGACACCTCATCTGTATATGAACCCCATTGGCAAGTACAATGGTGGGAAAGTGACGAACATTTTGATTTTCAGGTATTGAAAGTTTAATATTCAAAGAGGAATAAAATTAAATATATAAGTTTAATACTTGTTTCTTGGTTTAGGAATTAATTTATACGAGTAATCAAAATGGTTGTGTATATCGTTACCCGATGGACGAAAATTTCGTAATGACCGAGATGATGAAAATTTCCAAGATAGAAGATAAAATACCAGGAGTTAAAAGATCCGATCAATGTATCGAGTACGATATTCTAATAAGTCAAAATCCAGGTGTTCTCGTTCTTTGCAGACATCCAACTTTACATGCCATTTATTTTGTTGGTTCAGACGAGGGTGCGATATATCGATGCTCTACAAATTATTTGTATCAACACATCGATAGTTTTCTAGCACACGATGGCCCAATCTACAGAATGGAATTTTCTCCTTTTTGTTCTAAACTCTTTTTGACTTGCGGAGCCGATTGGTGTACGAGGATTTGGATAGAAGAATTAACCGAACCTTTGATCACCCTTTCAACAACGACGGCATGTGTTCCATACGCAACCTGGTGTCCCACGTATTCAACCATAATCGCTAGCATCGTTAACAACGAGATTTGCATATGGAATATTAAAAGGAGAACTTATGCTCCAGCATCTGTAACACGTTCACCAAACGAAGCAAGACTAGTAAAAGTCGAGTTCAGTGCTAATGCTAAACAGATGGTAACTGCGGATGTTCAAGGTGCTGTATATATTTATAATTTAGAAAGTATGCCATTTCCGCCTTACAATCAGGAAGAAGTTTTAATCGAATCTATCGAGAAGGCATTGCTTACCAAACCTGAATTGTTGAGGAAACTTCGAAAAACTGGCCCACCATTCTCGGACAATTAATTGTCATACAGAAGTACAATAAAAGAAAACAATATAACGGTAACTTATGCATACCTAATTTCTATAATAATATTTAAGGAAGATTATAATGAAAGAGATCTACTTTACCAACTGTATAAGAGATCAGAAAACAATAAGAAGTGGGGATAAGAAGGTGGTAGTCGAGGGACCTGACGGAGTTCCTCGGGCGTCTTCGCTCGAGGGCTTCGCGTGATTCGTTCGAAGGTAAGAGAGCAAAGGGAGAGAAAGGTACGGATTCAACCGTGCGTCTCGACAAGCTGGCTCCGCAGGCTCTGGCTCTGCAGGCTCTGGCTCTGTACAGGCACAACCAACCTGTGTATAGGTCTCTTGGTCTGGCTGGCTGGCTGGCTGGCTGGCTGGCCGGCTGGCTGGTTGGCTGGCTGGCTGGCTGGCAGGCACCAAAGGAGTCGCCAGAAGAGTGTGCCGTAGTGAGGAGAGTGAGAGAAAGAAAGAAAGAAAGAAAGAAAGAGAGGAAGGGATAGAGAGGGGCTTCCCTCTTGGTTGCTTGCTGCCGCAGCTCGCGGGCACGAACTGCGCTACCGCCGTCAGCAGGCAGTCTTATTACGCCCGCACTCAACTACGCGAACTAAGTACTCTTCTTCTTAGAGATCCCGAAAACACACGAGTTTATATTTTCGGCTTTTCGGTACGGTTATATTTTTTTCTTTTCTCATCTTTTTACATTTTTACAACTCGATTTATATGGTTCCGATCGATGGACTTTCTATGATCTTTAACTAGAATAGTGTGAATTGATGGAAAGGTAACCGAGGATAATACGGCTTTTGATTGGTCGATTGGATGGTCCAAGGTAATCCTTGTATGATTATTTCTTTTTTTCCTTTTGAATTTGTTGCTTATTCAAGTTTTATTGTAAATATTTGTATTTATTTGATTATTAATCATTTTTTATCGATGTAACGTCTATATGTATATTTTATTCATACGCCTGTGTTATATTTAAAACACTCAAGGAATGTATATGTATATGTACAAGCAGAGGCTTTTTAAGTGGGTAAAGAAAACAGCGTTGGGTTCAACGGAATAAGCGACAAAGGGTTATACCGTGTCGTTGACTCTCCAGGATTAGTCATATTTGTTTAGTTACAGACTTTCTAGCGCGTTAAGTAGTTTCGCGGCGAAGGTCCTCGTGTCAATGTTCGGTTCACGGATGTGACATTACACAGCTTAACCTACCAAAAGAGGAGTTGTGTTTATTGAACCAATCTTTCTTCCATCTAAAAGATTTTATTCTGCGTACAACTTCCCAAATTTGTACAACTCAATGTAACGTTTGAATATACACGAGGATCATTTAAATGATAAGAAAAAAAGAAAAACAAAATAAGTAAAAGAAATTTTCAACGTTCAGAAACGGATCAATCACAGTGATCATGAAAACCCAACTCGGTTGGTATTTTCAAAATATCAAATTTCAAATGTCATATGAGAATATGAAACTCTTACATTAGTATTTTCCAACTGGGTGTATTTGTGTTAAACGAGTCGACGGTGTGAAGGGAGCTTAATAGAGAGTAACATGTGCAAGCAAAGAATAGTGGCGATGCCGATGTTGCCGGGGCACGAGCTACACCGTGATCGCTCTGTTCTCCACGAACTCTGACCGATACTTACTCGATCGAGATCTCCAACAAATCTATGAGTGAGAATTGAAAATATAAATGTTCAATTATTCTTATCTAATAATAAGAGATCAAACATTGTTCTTATCGTTAAGTCGATGAAAAATAAGATACTACGAATCTATCAGTTAAATAAAAATAAGCTAGATCATCTATGTAAAGGGGATACTGAAGTGTGCGTGTATGTGTTTCTCAAAGTTAACTCGCACAGTGTATAAATCGAGTCTCGAAGAAGTGGTGTGTGTGTGTGTTCGCTAAATTATACGTTTCCACGTGCATTCGGTATATTGTGAAGATCGGACGTTACACATTGTAACGGGTGATGCACAAGTGAGCAGTGAAAGCTTTTAATTATTTTCATTTTGAATAATATCAACCACATTTCTCAAATTTTAAGGTACACCTAAGTAAACTAAACTATTTCTATAATATATAACAATATATCTTTTTATAACTTCGGAATAATCTTATTTATTTTTTGGAATAAAATCACGAAGATTTTAAAATAATATTTCTTAATTCCTAATGATTTTTTTTGAATCATTAATGAATAATTAGAGTGTTTAATTACAATAATGTGAATAGAAAAGGTTAGGTAGTGTAATCTATAATGCACTTGTTATTCGACTGGATTCACCGATCTTCTCTCATAATCCTTTATCTACACTAACCTCTGCCTATTCGCCTAATCGCAAGCATGCATCACGTCTTTCTATCTTCATCTATTTTCTTCCGTTCTCTAGAAACAGCTTGCATCTATGGGGTCTCTCTCTCACTCTCTCTTTTTCTTTTTCTTCTCTTTTGGTACATACATGAGTAAATTTTTCTGACATTATCGCTAGGATGTAGCCTTTACGCGAGGACAAACCACTTATCTCATCTCCTGTTCTATGGAAAGTTCATGAGAGTTCGCATTCATGTTTTCCAATCGTCGTTAGAGCTACATACTAAGGTACCTACGTACTTCTATATACACTTTACTTGTAAATACACCTCGATGTACTAAGTGTTTCATAAAATGGCTTATGGTTGATGGCAAGTATCTACTGTTGATGAGTCCTGTTTCTCGTAAATCGAAAGTTGGATGGGAGCCATTTTTCTTTATGTGTTTAATGACTTCCATATTCGTAACGATATGGGATATCATGTAGGAGTTTAACATTTACCGGGGTTCAAATATCAAAATTGAAATACTGCAAACCTTTAACAAATATTAATACATTTATCCACTGTTTTTTAATAATAGGAAAATAACTATTATAAGGAGATTATTGAAATCAATGATAATCGTTCTAATTTTGTATTGTTCTATATTTCTTTGAACAAATACGATGATGCTGTCTTTTAGAGAAAATATATATAATATATATATATATGTATACGAAGATGAGATAGAAAATTTATATTGCAAAAGAGATATGATATGTACTTAAGTACGAGGCCAATTTTTTTTTCCATTTATGAAACATGGAAAGGAGAAAGAAAAACAGGATCTCTCTCGCTAGAACGCGTGGGCATAGCGCGTTATCATCTGCAGTAATTTACGTATATATTACGAGTAGTTACATCCTGTTCTCTCTTGGTTGGTTCTGTACTCTGTATATAGGTTCCTATGTACTCCTTGCAGTCATAGATTATCGTGCATGCATTAGGTCTGAATCATCGATTGGTACAAAGTTGTAACCAAAGTAGAAACATGCTTGTTTAAAATTCAATACTAAGTCGTTTCTTAAAACAATCATTTCAAAAACATAATTTTTGTATCTACATATAAAAAAAGAAGAAGAAAATAATTGTCAAACATGCATAAGTATCATAAATGAACAAATGGGAGGCATACCGTTTAGCGGATAAATATAAGTAAGACGATAAGGAGACATCAAAGATTTGCGACGTTAGGTTTGCGACGTCAGGGAAATGCGTTTGATCTGTGATTTGCTAACAACGTAGGTGGTGTGACGGGCGCAAATAATGCGTGAAAATACGAGTAGCGCTTAAGATGCAACAAGAACTTGCTTAAAGCGATAAGGGTACATTTGTACGTCATGTTGGCTACGTGCACTCGAATCTTAAAGGATACAATCCAAACTATATATATATATATATAAATGCGTTTAATACATAATCCTGACAAGAAACATATTTATAAATGTTTAACAAAACGATAATTGCAATTAGCTGTTAATGTCTGTGTAATCCGGTAGAAATTAACTCGAAACAGAGTCTTACAATTTGTAATAAGAAGATAAGAAAGAAAGAAATTTCTAAAGTTGCATGCATTTGAAAATCTGACTTTTGAACACGACCCAACTACGAGAAGTGAAAAGGAAATAAAAAAAAAAAAAGAGAAAGAAACAAAGAGAAGGGAAGTATAAAACACAAAGAACTCGTGACTGGGATATTAGAGGAGGATCAGAAAGACTCAGCAAAGAGTTCGAAGAGGATTCCTAATCCTCTCGATAGCAGAAGAGACTCGTGCGAGCAGTCGACACGTCCGAGTGCAGTGCTCCTCGTGCCATCTCATCTATAGCTTGCCTCGTGCCTGCATACTCAACGTTATTTCCATGGCTTGACTTATCTTTTTTCTTTCTTTCATTCCCTCTTTCTCCCTCTCTCTTTTTCTTTCTCTCTCACCTTCTTATCGCTGTAAGCCGTAGAATCAGAAATACCACCACCCGCTGACTACCGGACCCAAGATCCGGAAAACCAAAAGCGGCGACCGCGAATTCGCTTCTTCGACAGGATTGCCCATAGCTAATATACCGGGGGTACCAGAATTTTTTTGTCTAACTATTATTCGATGATCGTATATACTTAACAATTGATATCAGATTATTCTTGTAAGATTATAACGTTTAACGGAATGATACGCGTACTATTTCTTGTTTGCTTAAGGAATGAAGATCTAAAGGTTTCCACAACATTGGTTCAAACATTTTTCAAATATCTGGATAAACTGGTGTTGCTAACTAAGTTACACATTGAGAAAGAAGAGCATACTCTTTCAGTATGCGTTTCATCTTACTTCCAATTTCGGATCGGTCAAGTTCTTCTTCTTCTTCTTCTTCTTCGAGAGGATTTTGTTGCTTGAACTTGATGCACGATAAGGAAAGAGAAAGAGAAAGAGAAAGAGAAAGAGAAAGAGAAAGAGAAAGAGAAGAGGAGAAGAAGAAGAAGAAGAAGGATTGTGAGTTTGCAGTATATCCATGGAGTAGCCGCTTTGTTTCACACGGCACGTCCAGCAATTAGTATTCAGTCTCCTTGGGACACCCAGTGTAAGCGTGTATATAAGATACTGGCCTCTCCAAGTAAACTTGTTTATCAAGTTACACACGGCCCGGTGAGTCTCCCTCCGTTCGTCTCTCTTCGTCCTGGAACAGCTCGGAAAAGGATGGTAGAAAGAGCTAATTCTATGATGTACTTTTTCGAACATTTTTCTTCTACTTTTAACGGTCATCACCATTATAGATCTTAAGCAAAGACTTTAAATACGTAAGAGAGAAATGAAAATTTGATCTATCTCTTTCGTTCTAAACAAACAAAAATATAAGGACTCTGTTCTTGCAAAATTGGAAATAACTATTATTTACTATCATATTTTTACACAAGCATTATCGTACCTTACGGTGTACTATACGTCCACTCGAAAATTGAAATTATTTATATCATCGTGGATTATGAAACGTTAATGGCCTTGAAATTTCACGCGTAAGCGATTATCATACCTCGCTTATGGGCTATTTAAATCGCATCATTTATATATATATATATATAAAATATGTGTGTGTGTGTGTGTGTGTGTGTATATATGTATAATGCGTATGCGAATATGGACGAGTTGAATCCTTTGGGTAGGAAACAAGCAAACACTGCTAATACACTATTATACAAAGAGATTTATTCGAATCGAAATAATGTTTTACGATTGCCCGAAGTAGCGAGACGAATTTTTCGAACGATTTCCAACTTCTCCCTCTTACCTCCCCCTTTTCCCTCCCTCTCTGACTCACTCACGAAATTCTTGTCAGGAGGCCAATTTACGTTACGAGCGTGTACCGAGAAGTTATCAACATAATCGTAAGATAAACACCCCTCATAAAATTAAAAAGCTCGCACTCTCTGCACAAAGAATTTTTCTCTCTCTCTCTCTCTCTCTCTCGTTTGGTTTGCAGTTTCTCTTTCCCTTTCCTCTTTCTTATCCTTTATTTTTTTTTTTTTTAATTTTTTCTTCACTCGACCAAAAAGCGCTACCTCGAATTTATTCTCACGCATTTAAATCGTTTTATAAAAGATCTTTAAATCGTTTGTTAATTGCAATTTTGTATATTTAACGTTTTGCGCATTTTAAATCTAACGACAATTTATTATTTAAACGATGAATCCAAAATTGACATAATGATATTTAAACGCGATTCATGGTTGTGTTGGCAAGAAAGTAATTTCGGCTTGCACCAATAGATAGGATTATGTTTGTTTCGTTATTCTTTTATTAATGTTAGAATTTTTTTTCTTTTAAGGTTTGGTAGTTGACACTTTTAGATTGCTATAGAAACAAATTCTGTGTAATTTTGTTTACAACTGTTAGTTTAGAAAAAATTGCGTTTTATTTCATATTAGAAAACCGAAATTACTGTATGTTTCTTTTAACGTTTCTGCCGAGAGAAATTTTATTATTGTTTGTTATTTTTATTTTTTTTTATTTTTTTTAATCGATTATGGAAAATTTCTGTATAAAAATCGTCGATACTAAAATTAAACGATCTTACGCGTTTCCTTGGAAAAAGTACGAACGGCGGTGGAGGATTGGCGAACATGTTGGCGTCCCTAATTGTGACCTCCACACGACTGTTGCCATTATTATCAAGGCCGAAGATTGACCAGGCTTGACGACGCGGCATTACACCGAAATTGCTGAGGAATGCTCGTGCCTCTCTCCGAAGCGGACCATCCTCATTTCTTCCTTCCGAAAAAAGTCCGATGGCTTGTGGAGAAGGAGGAGCAGGAGAGTGAACTTAAACAGAAAAATAGAAGTTGAAGTTGAAGAAGAAGAAGAAGAAGATGAAGAAGCTCAAGAAGAAGAAGAAGAAGAAGAGAGAGGGAAAGAGGGAATAAAAAAAAGGAAAATAAGCAGAGAGCTACTAAAAGTCGACCGGTTGAGAAAATAAGAAAAAGAAGAAGAGAAGAAGAAGAAGAAGGAGGAGGAGGAGAAGGAGGAGGAGGATATGGATAAGAAGGAAAGAGAAGTAGAGAATCTCTCGAGTAGGATGGGGACGACCTTACGGAATAGGACAACCACAACGATGACAGAGACAAAGAGTCGAATGTTAATGAGGGAGATCGACCGGCAGTCCGAGGGACCACAAACAAGCAATACGATCATCCTCCATTTCTACCTTCACGGTCTCTTTCCTTTCAAATCTTTCTATTTTTATAACTTATAGTCTAATAAAACTTTCTTACACCAATGTTTCTATGTCTCTAATTTAGACTTATCATTTTGTATCGCTGTCGCATATTGCACAGCAAATATTGCTAGTGATTGCAATTACGTTGATTCGAAGAAAATATTTTATTCAAATTTGAATATGTACACGCGAAAGTTTGTAGGATGACTTGACGCGACAAATGTAATGGATTATTCTAGAGGATATCTTACGAATGCTATTGCGAAGATGATAAAAAATAGTAAGAATAGAAGGGTGGGGTTTGGCGGTGGGGGTAAGGCGACAAGGGTCGTGAACACCGGCAGCATACGTGATGATGCGAGCGTGACTCGTTCTTTCTCTTTTTTCTCTTTTTTCTCTTTTTTTACTTTTGTATTTTTAATATTTCTTTTTCTTTCCTTATTTCTTTCTTGTTCATCCTACAATAAAGTGATTGTACGCACTACGGTCGCTTCGTTTTATCATCAAACTTCCTTTCGCTAACATCAAGAAGATGCCTAATGTTGAGATTCGACTTTTCAATTAAAACAAAATAAAATAGTTCTATCTCTGAATGGAAAGTACAGTTTATTTAATATATTTTGATGATATGTTTTTATTTTTACACATTGATAGGTATGCGTAACAAATTAGCGATCAAAGAGATAACTAACAGAGGAAGGAGGTAGAATTTTTGCAGCAATTTCGAGAGTCCTCCATTCGTGTATGTAAACGAACCAAGGAGAGGGTGGAACGTTCCTTTTTCTTCGACGCGTGAATCCGGTTCTTTGTTGGACGATGGACCTGGCCAGGATTGATTGGGTCGAACTGGCCAATCGGCCTTTTCAAAGAGAACCTACTTTTCAGTTCTTTATTTTCTTTTTTTTCAATTTTCCACATCATACAACACCTAATCGACTAAGTCTGAAAATAATTCCTTTAATCTAAAGTTATCAGTTGAAAAATCTTTTCCATAGTTTTTCTTTAAAATATAAATGCATATATTTATATATATATATATTTCGCGAATGATCAATGTTAAAACATAATAATCAAACGGTAGAAGAGATTATTGCTATCGTACGCAAGATGCATTTTTATGGATATTTACCAACCCAAAGTGGGCTACTTTTTAAAGTGGCCCCCCCAACATCTATAATCATCGACGAATTAACGCCGTAAAAAAATCAAGGCCATCTTTGGCATACATCCTTATAGCACGTGTATGTGTATATCAGCTTGATCTAAATCAAATTTCATGGAGAATTATTTTTTTCTTTTTTTTTTTTCAGTAATATCAGTATCCTTTTCATTTCCTCATACGTCTAAGTTTTAAATATTCACACGTTTTATTTTATATATGCGAACTTGAAAATCAGTAATATTTTTATCCCTAGCTATCGTAGTATCCAATTAATGATAAAACATTAGATTGACATTAATATGAGAGAAAGAAAGAAAAGACCGTTTAATTATTTACCCTTGAGGCTATAATTTGAACATGCAACTCGTATAATATAACGACGATACCGTTCGCTGTCGATAAACTTTGCCAGCTACTTAACTTTATAGCTTAGCTAGATCATTCCTAGATCGTGTATTAACGATCTGGAATAAAGTCTGAGAGAGAGAGAGAGAGAGAGAGAGAGAGAGAGAGGGAAAGAAATGTCCTAATTACACGGTTTATGCTTCGAAGAACACGGAGCATCGTAAGCTAACGGTGAATACGATCACGATTGATTTGCCATTAAGTTTGTAACAATTATGAGATCATTGAGGATAATCAGAAATAGTTCGAAATATATTCATTTTATTAAAACGGGAAAAGACCGGTTCTAGACAAGTTTTATCATCATCATCCTCATCATCATCATCATCATCATCACTTTTTTCGTAATAATTCAAACTTATCGTCAAAATGTCGTTAAAAAAGAAAGAAAAAAAAAGAAAAAAGATTTGGATGAAAAATATAATAATATTTCTTTGCATCTATTATGAAAATATATTGAATCAAGTTATATACGTCTGTGCAACAATGTATACTGTAAGCTTGTCAAATGTACTCGAAAAAGTATGCCTGGCATGATCAAGAAGACGACTAAGCATGTCTAAGAGTCGATGTTTAGTATCGATTCAATTCTAAGCAAGAAGTAGAAGGAAGCTCGTCAAGTTATTAGACATGTGCTGGCATAGTCGACGGAAGGACCCACTTGAATGCAATCAGCTGCATTCAAGGCTTGCACTCGCTGTTTCTTAAGAGCTTTAAAGATTCTTCTCTCTGTGCCTATAGTATATCGATTTTTTTCTTTTACTTTTTTTTATATTCTGTATCCACTTGTTAAGAGAGTGCGAGTGTATTGACTCAGGACACATAGAAGAAGTAAACGTTACGACTTCCTCGCTCGTATGATTTCATAGCATCGTCAAAAGCAATCGTTAACGCGAGTCTTAGTCATTAATTTTCATGAAAAACTTTAATCAAATTAGTGTTAATTAAAAATGATTAAACGGATGGTAATTAAAGTTGATATGTACTTTGGTTGGCTATCACATTGAAAGGGGGGTTCTGTTCATTTATGTTGGTCAGTTGTTATCAGTGATCGATCCGTTCAAAATAAGAAGAAGAAAAAGAAGAAGAGGAAGAAAATGGCGGTTGGTAGAATCAAAGAGAGTGGACCGAACGAGTCTCGGAGAATTTCACACGGGAAGTCGTCACTCTTTCTTTTTCTCTCAAAAAAGAGAGTGAGAGAGAGAGAGAGAGAGAGAGAGGATTCTTTTCACAGACGCGTCTTCGTTCGCGCCTCACTTCGACACCCGCTGACATCGGCAAGATTGAAAACGGTCACCCAACTAACAAGCTCTCAGCAGTCAACGTACCTTTCCTATCGACTTTTCAAATCCGACATTTGATCCTTCGAGCTACGAAGTTAGCTGCCCAATTTTTGTACATCGACTAGAATAGCAAAAGAGAAAAAAGAAAAATAAAAGAAAGTTGCCCGAGTTCTTTTCGCGTACAAAAGTGTCGCGTACAAAATGAAGTATGGTCGCTAGGTTAGAATCGATTTGCTATGGTTTGCTATTGGTTTCTTTCTTCTCTCGATGGAATCTAAATACAGACTGAATCAACAAACTCTATTCGATTATCAATTATTTATTTCTTATTTTGAAAATTACTTTCTATGTATTTTTGTCTATAGAAGAGTAAGATGATTTTTATTTTATTTACGACTAAATGCAAATTAACTTTCGAGGGATTTTCATTATCCCCAAAAATCATGGACGATATTCGGAGTATATAAATTGTTGCTGACTCAGCCTATGCTTCTCAAAGATAGATAGAGAGAGAAAGGTTATTATAAAGTTTAAGCGGAACGAAGTCGATCTCGTCTTCTTGTAAAAGGAACCCGACGAGGTATCGAGATAATCTAGAAAGATAACTTCGACGTACATACATACATACATAGAGATCGTTAACGATCTGCCAAGCGGATCGTTGGCGGAAAGCTCAGAGGGCGTTTACCTTCGGTGCGAAGAATGGTTTCCGGTGTGGAAGATGCGAAGGGTAACGAACCACAGTATCCGGTGTCCAGATGCTCGTATCCGTTTACCATTCGTACACGGAGGGTGGTCACGTTATCCTCCTCCTCCTCCTCCTCCTCCTCCTCCTTCTCCTCCTTCTTTTTCTTCTTCTTCTTTTCGTCGTTGTTGTCGTGCAACTCCTTGTTTCTTGTCACGATCCACTCTTATATATAAACCACCTTCAGTATGTACAAATCAACAAAGATAGAAAGAGAAAGTAATATGCTTCCTTAAAAATAAATAATGTTAATTGTGCATGGATAAAAAAAAAGGTTAAATTAAAATGATTATAATGAACTCGTTTATTGTCACGTCAGTCACACCGCATTTATCCGTTCAATGGAATATTTTTTATTTGTACCGTGAGTTCAGAATTTTTACGAAAATTTATGATATAATTTAATTCGATTATTCGTCAATGTTTACTGACATTTAACGAGTACATTTATCAAAGTATATACGTAATATCAATCATACACGCTCACGTACACATTAACGCGTATCGTCATCGTTTGGTATAATATATAATTATCTCTTTCGAATTTCGCTCACAAAATAATGATCGATTATTAATCGTGAGATGATAATTAAGGATTGTCAGTATTGGATATTCTCCAATGATTCGATTCGATTGAATATATTGATGTAAAAGATGTTGGAAATGATTGTTATTAATTCAATCAAAATTTCCTATTCCACGAATAAAATATGAAATTGTCAGAGAATGACGGGAGAGAACTAACAATCTTCTCAATGGTAGGTCTTCGGAATCATATTCCCGCAAAACAAGGTGCATGTAATGAAATTTAATGCCGCTCTCTCTCTCTCTCTCTCTCTCTCAACTCCTTTAATAGCTCTTCAGATTGATTCATCTTCGATCTGTTTTTGCTGAAAATATTCCCTATCCACGCGTCTTGATTCATCAACGTCAAACCGAGGACAACGTGAACACGTCGTGGATTTGCTAACGTTATGCATTTATGATGAAAAATTAGTAATCGTAAAAGTTATTTTCAACATTCTCGGAATTTTTACCAAACTATTTTTATTTTGCTTCTATCATTCGAACAGTCTCTCTTCGATCTTCTTCTTCATCATCTTCTTCCTCTTTCTCTTCCTCCTCCTCCTCCTCTTCATCTTCTTATTTTTCTTCTTTTTATTTGATATCCTAGAGAGAGATCATCGATCTACCGGGAACACCTACGGCGAATCGAGTTTATTTTTTGCTTAAATCCATACTGAACTCGAACGCGTGACGATTCAATAAGTTGAAGATATTTCAAATAAAAACTTGAAATGAAACTCATCCCGACTGCGGTCAGTTACGTTCGTTTGATTCTCGAGTAAAAAAAAAAAAAAAAAAAAAAGAAAAAGAAAAAGAAACGAAAAGAACAAATTAAAATCAAAGAAATAAATAAATGAAAAATAATATAATATTATATGATACTATGATAAAATATAAAACATAATGAAGCTATTAAAAAGGGGTTCGACAGGAGGTAGAAATATTAATCGCGTCGATGCGATTATCGCCGATGCAATTATTCGTGCAATTAGTCGTACGTCAGGATAACTCGGTGAGAGGCGCCAGGGATAGGTGTAATCTGATGGTTCGAGATATCTCAACAGGCTATGACATAGCACTGCTGCACGATTTCGTCCGCGTGTCATTTCTAACCTGTGAAAGGAAACCTTTAAATCTTCTTAATTATATCCTATAACATCGTGTGCTTAACCTAAAGCCTTCCAAATTTTATTTACTTTTTTTATTTACTTTTATTTTCATCAATTTTCTTCACTAACGTGGAATTTGGAGAATGTATAATTTATTATCGAGCTAGAATATCGTTATCGTATCATATTCAAAATCATTTTTACATACATACTTTTTTAGTATCCGAGTAATAGAATGTTTAGACCCTTGTTAAAAATCCTACGAATTACCTGAATAATACGATTTAATGCACACAAATTCATCAATAAATTGAGCGCATATAAAATGACTTGTAACATATACTGATAAGATACAGAAGTTATATCACTGATAAGTATCTTTGGTGGTAAGGCTAACGGTT
Source organism: Polistes dominula (assembly GCF_049000335.1). Taxonomy (NCBI): domain Eukaryota; kingdom Metazoa; phylum Arthropoda; class Insecta; order Hymenoptera; family Vespidae; genus Polistes; species Polistes dominula. The sequence continues at coordinate 5,458,085 of NW_028300963.1, forward strand.
GATCAAAGAGATAGTATACAGCAACACGCGCTAACAACTATGTCCTGTCTACGTTATCGTTAGCAATGATAATATCATCTACGATTTATTATCATTATCTTGATTTTCGATTTAAATTAGAATTAATTATTAGTATCTCAATAGGGTTACACGCAACAAACAAACTAAACTTTGACTTTATAATGAATAATCTATTCGATTGGAACAAAATGTCAACTATTTCGTTAATGTTTCATCCTATCGAATGAACACATGGCTGTTCGAAGATGGAAGTAAGAAATTCAACGTAAATTCAATAAAGATGAGGAAAATCGTTTGGAGAGTTTGACCTCGAGTGTAAAGGGTTAACTTTAGCAAAGTCACGGACCGTGTGTATCATAAATTGACACGAGAATAAAATCGAATTGTTAATGGCAAGTGTACGGGAGTGATATATTGCGATGGTCAGGGTCGAGTAAGGTTTGATGGTACGAGTAAGAGAAAGATCGAGGGTGAGTAGGAGAATATGAGAAGAAGAAGAAGAAGAAGAAGAAGAAGCAGAAGAAGAAGGGGTCGTCCTTGCCCGCAGCTCCGAACTGGTTATGTCAAACAGCCGTGGAACGTGTTGTTGCCCTAACATGCTTTCGACCCTGCTCTTTCGACGTGTAGGCATTCGCGGGATGATCTGAACGTGTCTCTCTAAATGCTAGCTTTTTTTACTATCCTACTTCCGGCTCCACGATCGTCCATCACCAAGTCGTATTACGTCTCTTCCACATCGTTCGGTTAACAATCATGCTTCTTCTTTAACTTTGATTTTTTTTCCTTTTCTTTTCTTTTCTTTTCTTTTCTTTTCTTTTCTTTTCTTTTCCCTTCATTTCGCGAGAATCGATCGAGCGAGTTATACCCGACTTTCCGGTATCCGTTCATTTTGTTCTTTTCTTACGCATGTGTATGGCGATTCTTGACAACGATCGAATATTTACCCAAGTTCCTTGGAAAAATTTCCATCGCAATTGCTATAATTATTTCCTTCGATTGGCTCGATCAATTATTTATTATTTCTTCTTTTTTATTGGCTTTGTTTAAGAAATTACCTTAGATTAAAATTTAAAATTTTGAATTAACCCCTTAAGTTGCACACTCAAAATTTCAATAATATTTCTTTTATATATTTGTTATTTTTTCCCCATTCGGTTAATTATAACAAATTTATATCTTACAATTAGATTTCTGTCAGACTTGAGATATTTTCGCATGGTACGCGAAAAGATATCGTAATTAGCGCTAATTAAGAAAGATTCCAGATATTTGTCGAAAAAAAAAGAACAACAAAGAAAGAAAGTAAATAAAATAAAAGAAATTCATTCGTGTGTACGAAAGTATCCACGAAATCTGATGAATTTATGGAGCCTCCAAATGAAGTCAATTAAAATACAAAAACCGGTTTTATTAAGTTCGAAACCGTTAATCCTATAGTTAATTAAATCCTATAAACTTTGAACTAAAGATTTGCATATGCTGCTTGCCCCACCAATCTCTCCTCAAGTTTCCCTCCCTCACCTCTTTCTCTCTCTCTCTCTCTTTTATCGATCTTGAAATCTTTCTATTTATGCAGGACAAATAGGATAAACCAAATAGTCATGGCCATCGGTTGAATCATTGTGATAGTATTCGTTGAAAGTCGTTTCACGTAATTAACGTTACTAATTAACGTCCCAACACATCCGGAATAATTATATCCGACAAAACTTTGAGTTTTTTGATCAAGTATCTATGTATGTTTCCTTGTTTTAACTTTTCATACTCTCACGTGTCTTACATTCAATTAAATATAATAAAATTATAAACTATCGCGTTTGTTTCTCATATGTGTGTGTATGTGTATGTGTGTGTGTTAATTATTTGATTTTATTTTTTGGTAATATTTTGTTGTTACAGGTGAACGTTCATTGATAAATCAAAAGGATGTTCGCCAGACTTTGCAGACAAGCTCCAAACGGTAAGTCGAAAACGTTTAATCATTGTCATTAGAAATTCTATATATAATACTTGTTAATTATATAATCAGAAAAGTGATCATATTGATACGAGGAAGCTGTTAGTAGAAGCAGGGTCTCGTCTCTCTCTCTCTCTCTCTTTTTTTCTCTTTCTACCTCATGGTTATGAACTTACTCGCAAACAATGGTAGAACTCTCACGGCGATATATCACTCTTGACTTCGTGAATACCTTTTACAGATCGTGCATTGTACCTTTTAACGTTGAGCTCGAAGTAAAAGAACATTGAGAGATGATTTATAGACTTTAACTTTTATCTCTTTTTTTTTCTTTTTACCTTCAAATTCGTAACACTGACTGAACTTTTGAACTTTTATAGATATAACCAAAATTAGATTAAAATAATTATCGTTGTGAAATCATTTGCAGTAATGTTCGTTGACTCGATTCCAATATCAATGTTGTCATTTTGATTAGATCAAGATGATTACGAAAAATTGGACAATACGAACAAGTTAGCAAATTTAACTATATGTATAGTAGAAGAAGAAGGAGAATAAGAAGAAGAAAAAGAAGAAAGTTATGTTGCACTTCCGTATGCATACGACTGGGGGCGGCCCTTTAAGTGGTAGCCATGAGCAGCTTGTTGAACACGCCTTAACCTCTGTGATCTTGACTTTGCGGCTTGTCTTAGGCATAAGACTGGAGATGGTAGTTATTAATACGAGGAATCTGCATAAACCATCTTCTCTTAGAATCTCCTTAACGCTCTCGTGTGTCCTTAATAGCTTACCGAGCTACCTAAGAGGATATTGTTCAAATTTCGCTAATATTTTCTTTTTTATACCTTTAGGTATCATTTCTTTAACATTTTACACATTTGGAGCGGACAAAATATTTTAAAGATATTTAATTGCAATCGTTTTGGTTGACAAATCATTCTTTTTGCAATGATTTACAGCTGTTTCAATTTCATAGAATATTTGTTCTTATTCAAAAATCGATACGAAGAAGTTAATTATTATCGACTGTAAGCCCTGACTGTTACTGAAACTTTTCGAGAATCTTAGGGTTCGCGTGTCGAGGTCAGGTGGTACCAACCAAGAGGCGTGGGAACGGGAAAGTCGTTTTGATGCTTTTAAACTCTCGAATTAATTTCTTTTTCTTCTTCACTGGGTGTAAGAATGGGAAGGAAGATTTTCGAGTCTGAAATTGGTATTTATGTTAAAACCTTCGTAGAACTATTCCAAAATTACGAAATTAACATAACGAGACTTATTATATTAAATTAAGTGAGAGAATCATTTTGTTAAAACTAACAAAATCTTTCAAAATGTGGATACTTAAATTAATCTATTAATAATAAATAATAAAAGCATTAATTATAACGAGATAAGTAGTTATCATTCGATCGAATGGATTTGGAAATTTAATTGAATTATAAATATTTGTTGACTTTTGTATGAGTGAGAGATTTTAACTTTCACAAATTGTAGCTTTTACAAATGTAGGTTCCTCGGTCATAAATCTAATCCCTAATAACCGTAATTATTCTCATTATCCTCGCCGAAAGGGTAGAGAAAAAGTATCGTCTATCGGTTGAGAAAGAGAAGAGAAATAATTATCCGTCTGCTAATTAAGTCATCATCCTGAAAGAAAAAGTAATGTCTTTGGTGGTTCGAGGAGGACCCCATTAGCGTTAGAAAGTTGCAAACGTTTAACACTTAATTCCGTGACTCCGGAGACATTCCGGCATTCTGAGAAATCCAGAATTAATGTACCAATTAATAGCTTCATCTGTGGGGTACCTTTAACAGTTGGAAATTATTATGTTGTTTTCCAACGGACGTTCTTTGCCATGACATTATGAAACTCGAAGTAGCACCGTGAACGTTTATGGTCAAAGAAGGACAATCGAGTGCTATCATTCGAAAGAATATAAATTAATCGGTTTTATATAATGCGGACCTTTTCAAGTATTCAACTTGTTCCAATGATATTTTTTATCTTTTTATTTTTATTCTACGCTCGTCCATTTTCATTTGGCAAGTTTTTTTCGTTTGATTTTTTTTTTCCGTTTCAAAGATAATATTGAAAGCTCGATAATTGTTAAAATCCATTTTTATCTTTGTACAGGATTATCATCAACTCGAGATTATGACGACAAAGAGAAAGTCGAAGTAAGCCTTAGGTTAAAAGAGGGAAGGTAGTGAGGGGGAGAGAAAGGGTAAAGAATATCACCCTGGAACTCCTTTCTCTCTCTCTCTCTCACTCTTTCTCTCTGTGGAGTCTGTAAAATCTTCGGTGCCGCTTAATTAGCATGCTAATTAGTTGTACGAACCCCACGGCGAGTATACGAGAAAGAACATCGCTTGTTTCCAAGTGATAGGACTTCGTGATCGATTTGCCAAAGTTCACAGCACGATTCCCACATTGGCCATTTTTATTGGCGATTTTTATTGGCGAGTATATGAAAGCAACCTAATGTAATAAATGAATCGTTTAATCGCGTTATTGCGATTGCTTATTATTTCTATATATTTTTTTGTAAATGTAATAATTATACATACAAACAAAAAATTGATAAGCAATTCTTACAACAAAGCAATGATTTTTGATTGAGTTTCTCGCGATGCTTATTAAAAATGATAAATTATGATTCGTTCGGTAATATGTTGGAAAACACCTTTGAAAATGAACGCGTCACGTAGTTAACATTTAAATCGATGGTAAAGTTTACGATAGGTAAAACCGCAAAGTTAAGGATGAAAAGAAAAAGGAAAATCCTAGTGGTACGACGAAGTCCTCGTAAAGAAGTTAAGTCACGACGTGTTCTGCACACGCACGATCATTAAGTCCATTAAGTCTTATCTCCGTGAGGGGGGGGGGAAGGAGGTTGGGAAGGAGGAGAAGAAACGCCACTTAAATACGGTCTTTAATGCTACGAACGGTGCGAATGAGACTGCGATACGGTACTGTCGTAGACTCAAATTTAACTACAAAAACACGTTAAATCAATTCAAACAATTCTATTCTGTTTTATAAGTAATTAATGTGTTTTCTTACTCCTCCTTCTAACCCTTTGCTACATTTGACGTATTAGTAGGTAATGCATTTATTTGGGCAAAGACGCACATGACGTTCTGATACCTCATTGAAACTGTGACGAGAATTAACTAATTCATTCTACTTAATTTCAAAGTAATGTGCGTAATTTTTATATTATATTTAATATTCATTTCAATTATTATAATATTTCAAAATAATTTTCAAATAAATGTGTATCCAAATGGTTGATTATACGAATGTTAAAAAATACTTTTTTTGTTGGCATCAACAAAGGCACAATAATGAAATTTGTATAAAAAAGAAATGAGATTTCAACGGCGATTAAATTTAATCGGGTTGTCGCGTGGCACGAAGAAAAAAAAAAACCTGTGCTCTTCCCTTTAGGGTCACGAACTTGTTTCGGGTTCGAAACGAAATGGTAAGAAAATAAGGTAGAAATCCTTTAGGTGGGTGACTAGGTAGGTTGTGAGAGAGAATCTCACAGCGTGGTCGGCTTTAAAAGCTGGGCGAGACAAAACATTGTCCGCTCAGCGGGACACGATGTTTAAAAGAGATGGGAATGGCCTGTGGAATAAGGTGTGTGTGCTTCAAATTGATTTGTTGTAAGTGATACACCACCCTCGGAGAACGAATGGCACAATAATTGGCTACATAAACAATGACCGATGAAACTATTTCTCATGTCCGCTCGTTTATATGCGGAAACTCTCTCGTATGTATGATACGAACACAGATCTTCTCCTTGCTATCTTCTTCGTCTTCGTCTTCGTCTTGGTCCTGTTACACGGATTATCCGCTGATATCGGATCGTTTCTACCAAAGTAGCGATTGCCCGCACGCGAGGGAACGATGTTCTTTCAAACTCAATCAACTCTGATCATCTTCAGATCGAGAATCGAATCATTAAAGTCCAACAAGTTAGACCTCGGACGAGATCTTGCTTACGATCGTAACATTACACACAATGTCTTACTATTTGAAATTCTTCCTGGTAACCATCGAATAGAAGATATGTGCGGTTAGTCTTTTAATGGGTCGATCATTTGCGATCCACAATTTCTTTAAATTGTCTTCCAATTGATTACGCTTACTATATGTATAAGTATGTGTAGGTAAGAGTAAGGTAATAAATTTATCAAGACTAGCGATATCCTTCGAATTTCAAGTTGAAATTTCAACTCATATACTGATTATCAACGCATTGTAAAATTCAAGCAATGCTGTCAGTAAGAAAACCAGGTGTAGAACGAAATTACGTGGCCAACCACCACTACTACCACCGCCGCCACCACCACTACTACCATCATCTTGCTCCTATCTCGAATCTCGTAATTACTTTTCGTACACGGTGCTGATCCTCGAGTGGTTCTTTTAAAAAATACGGAGCAGACATTTTTTTCCGATGACTGTAATCTCGGAGGAAGGAAGTTGATCCTTTTTAATTACCTTCTTTTTCTTTTTTTCTTCTTTCATATTTATCAATTGATCTTTAAAAGACTTTAAATATAAATCTTCTCTCTTTTTCTCTCTCTTTCTCTCTCTCTCTTTCTGTTTTTTCTTTTTTCGTTTATATTTAAGGTTTTGAAAAAGCACAATCGTGTTTGAGAAAAATTCATACGGTTCATAAGCTTACGAGCGGTAAGCAAAACGTGATATTTTATTGGTCAGCGAAAAGTTTTGTGGGCCACCGATCGCGCGAGAAGTATACCGACTGTTCACCGAGCCAGCCACCACAATGAACATGTATCAAATTTATGGTGTACGGTTGAGGTACCGCATGGTTCCGCCCACTCACACTCACGAGCGCAACACTCGTGATTTATGTCTCTCGTAAAGCAGATTCTCCAAGTCTCAACCCTCTCCCAGAAAGAGAACGAGGGGGCTAGGGGGCGAGAAAAAATAAAATATTATCATTCATTTCGCATTTTCCCATCCTTGCTAGAATTTGATTGGACAAATCAGAAATTTTATATTTTTCTCTAAATTTGTTTACCCGACTAAAACCATTTTGAAATGTTTGTAAATATCGGTGCATTGACACTTATGTGTTCCCATAAGAGTATTTCACGATGGGAACTTCGAAGCATCTTCGTAAGAAAGCAAAGTTTTCGCACGCAATCCACTCGAGTTACGGCCGTTCAACGATCCACGCTCTTTTATGTCGAAAATATGATTTACTGCTTTTCGTCAGTCCATTATTAGAAGAGAATGCTCGTCGTACCTTTAGCTTGGTTAAACAATGCACATTAGAACGTTTTAAGTTATGTAACTCGTAACCCTAACGCCAACCGATAAATTAATGATAGTAATAATAATTATTATTATTTGTGAACATATTTATTGCAATTTTATGTGATAACCCAACACAACGAGATGATAACAATAATAATAATAATAATAATAATAATAATAATAATAATAATATTTCACTATAATTTAGTTGAACAGAATTGCGCAATTTCCTGTTCTTAGATTTATTCATATATTAAAATAGATAATGTATTTTTTTCTCCTTTTTTTTTTTTTTCTTATTGCGTACCCGTATATATTCGATTTCATTTATCGATTATGCATAAATATTCACGCTTGATTTATTACATAAAATCATATTCTATGGGTTTATTTATTCAGTTCATTATAGACATGAACTACTTAAATCTTTTCATTATTCACTTATCGTTACTTATACCGTGTTCCCGATATTATAACGCGGTGAGTGGTAATGGCCGGCAATAGGCAGACACGTCGGTGTTTAGCTGACTGGAAAATTGAATGTCTCGTGGTCTTCGTCGTGGTCTTGGTCGTGGTATAGGGTCGTCGTAGAAATAATAATGATAATAAAAATAAAAATAAAAAAGGGACAAGATCTATCTCATCGATGACCGAGCTACGATAATGCTCGTTAAATCGATTTAATCCCACATAGCAGGTTCGATCAAATTGTTGAGATCCTACAATGCCTCGAGTGAAATTTCCTACGATCGTGCTAACTCATCGTCCATGAGAGTTCAACTTTTCTTGCTTGTCAAAATTCGACATCTGAATGCTAACTCCCATTAGGATAATATATAGCAGTACAGCATCGCGATTGAAAATGAACACTTTGCACTTTGAAACGATTTTTCCGTAATATTTATTGAATTTCTCGCAATTATCTTCAAAATTAACACAATTAAACGCAATGTAACGTTTACCATTTTTATACGGTAATCACCGTATAAAATCTAATATTAGGTCTACCGGAAAATTCTGTCCGTTCTAACAAACACCGGTTCATTTTTGAAAAATGCAATATACAAACTGTCATTACGTTGTGGTATAAAAAGTTATAAATAATGATGCAGAACAGAACTTTTGGGTAGATCTAATATTTCAACTTGAGATATGTAAAATTGTAATAAATAATAATTTCTATATAAAAATGTGTAACGTCGATTTAACGTTTTGTATGAAATAAATTGATAGTAATTTAAAAGATAATTATGAAATGTGTAGAACAATAGCTGGCTCCTTTTAAAGATGCATATCCAGTTTGGAGAGTAGGTATCGATTTATCGTAAGATTTTCGAAGATGGTATCAAAGTATTGAGTGTGGGTCGAATGGGGTTGAGATGGAGGAGGAGGAGAAGGATAGATTGACCCATGACCCAAGAGTTATGACGCGAGTTTGATTCCTGAAATACTCGAGCGCACCCTGTAATCTCGATGCGAGTCAAGGGCCCACTCCACTCGACTCCCCCTTCGAGCAAAAGGGCCAGCCTATAGGTAGATATCTATAATTTAAATCTCGCTCGAGCATAAGTGGCAGGAAATCATTGTAATTAATATGGCGTACATTGCCGAGTGCACCGGCATACGTCGAGCTCGTTCATACGTACTACACACATATCTACGTGTTCGTACGAATGAAAGTTTGGCTCGGATGATCGTTAAGTGGTAAGTTAAGAGGGAAGCCCTTTCGTCTTTTTCCAAATCGACTTACACGATTTACTTTTCAACTTGACACCGTAATCACGCAAAACTTTCTTACAAATGTAATATCAAATAGTTCGTTCAATCATTTTCTATTTTTGTTCTTCCTCCACCGTTCTATTTTAATTTCAATCCAAGCTGCTATTATCTTTGCCTTTATCACCGAGCGCGGAATATTTCGCATAAGAAGTTTTTTCTATCTGTGAACATTTGTTGCGGTAATACAAATCAGTCGTCAGTTTAATGACGCGGATGTTTGAACAAGGAAGACTAATTATAGTCATGATGCAAATTCGATTTGACTCTGTTCACCTTTCGATAACGTGGATCGATCAGTTCTTTACGAACCCTTTCCTCTCTACTATTTATCCTTTTGTCTTGTTTCTTTTTTTTTTCTTTTTTTCTTTTTTTCTTTTTTTCTTCTTCTTTATTTCTCAATGACGACAACATTCTTGAGTTTTTCTATAAAATACGGTGTCTCTTTAATGGCCGATACATTCCGTAATGTGCGGCCAAGGTAAATCTTAGAAACACATCGTAGATAATGGCTCGTACGAAGTAGAAGGTACAATATGCCTCTAAGGTATCTATAAATATTATCCCCGAGTTTTACTCGATATCGTCCCTAGTAAGTTCTTCAGAAGTAGTATGTATGTATGTATGTATGTATGTAATAAGACTAGTAAGTTTTTAGCATCGAAAATATTCCCCCCAAGATCCGTATACTTTAACCATGGAATGCGAGTTCTTAGAGAAGTTTCATTAAATTAACGATCTATGTGATTACTCTGGTTGGCTCTTGGCTTAGGAAACTCAGCAGGATAGGAAGGAAAATGAATTCGAATTCCAATCGTCAATTAAAGTCTTGCCAAGTTTTCTTGCTTACTCGAGATACCTCTTAATGTTCAATTATTAAGACATCGGTGAACAGAACTATTTCTCTAAACGTTTGCTAATTTTCTTTTTTTGTATATTTCAATAATTTGCCATTTGAAAAGAAAAATTTAATATCGCTATATTTATTGTATTATTTTTAATTGAAATATACTGTTGAAAATATAATAATATAGTAATGATATATTATTATAATATTAAGTATGAAAGAGAAATATCAATTACCTGGGTATTAATCTTTTCTCTTTCCAACTCGCTTTACGCTTGTTTCACGTGCCGAAATATCGTAGTGCCTTGGGCTCTTTTAGTCGAGGGTGGACTTAATAAACCGAGTGGACCACACGCATTTCGACATCACGAACCTGTCCAAAAGAGACAATTTGACTGACATTTATAGCAAAACCATGGAGATTGAAATTTAACGTAACCAACCTCGCGTTCATGATATGCCAGAAAACGTTTTACTACTCTCTATACAGATATATATATAAACCATAATAATAATAATATCATTGTGCGATATCATAGTTCTCGTATTTCATTTCTTTTCCGATGTCATTTGGCTTGACCAGTAACACCAAAAAATAGGTCATTGTTAATTCATCAACCCCAACCCGATATTATACTAATTTTTTCTTTTCTGATTAAAATGTTAACGCTATCAGGCTTACCGGTAATTACGATTTCAGTTTTATTACAACATCCTATATAAAATTGCAGATAAAATTGAATTATCGTTTGCGTCTAAAAATTACACGAAGAAAAGACGAAGATGGCGAGTGAAGAATAAAAAGTAAAAGAAAAAAAGAAGAGGAAGAAGAAGAAGAAGAAGAAGATGAAAAGAGAATTGGATCAGTGGATCCTCTCAGCAAGTTTTGGTCCTGATCGTCGTCGCGAGGAGACCCTTTGAAGAGGTTTCGAAGTTTATGCGTGCCTGTTTACCACCCGGTAAATGTTATGCTCGAGTCATAACGTATATCTTGGAGGGCTCCGAGTCCCGTACGGGACGACCATTAGCCGCATTCAATCACCATTACACGCTCGCGCGCTTTCTGCGCCTGCTTGCCCCTTAAATCCTTGCCTTCATGCCGACAAAAATATCTCTGAGCGAGCGAGCGAACGAACGAACCGAACGAACCGAACGAACGAACTAAACGATGAAGAAAACGATCCTTACGATGCTAACCACATAAGCTATGCTCCTTTGTGTTTAGCGAGAATCAAAAAAAACAAAAACAAAATAAACTTTTCCTTTTAACTAAATCGACTTTGATCTCGAATTTTTATCAATATCTTTTTTTAACACTATGTCGTCTCTCGGTGGTACCACGTTGGTGTCATGCGGAAAAAAAAGATAAATACTAAGAGTATCCAACAAAATATAAATAAATAGATAAACATATAATAGAAAAAAAAATCGAGGGATAGGATCGAGAACTCGTGGGAACTGATGACAAGATTAGTAATAATAAGCAGCAATAAGCGAAACAATGTAAATTTGAAGTTGAAAATAAAATGAATTATGTATTTGGAGTGTTCGAAGAAGAAGGAAGAAGGGGGGGCCTTTGTGACCTCTTGGAAAGAACGATTTAATTCGCGATCGATCGTGCAGTAAGCAAAGAGATGAGATGCAAAGTCTGCATCTGAAGAGAAAAAGTAAGAAAGAGACTGCCGGTTACACCAACGGGCAGACCATCATTGAAGTATTTCGGACGGGTGGGCCCGCCGGATTCCCGAGCTTCTTTCTCGGAGAAGCCCTCAGGCCCATCGTAGTTCCCAGGAGTGTCAGAGGTCGCAAGGCACTCCTCCACCTTATTCCTTTTCTCCCTAACCCCTCTCCCCACTACTCGGCACAGCCCTTCTTACCATCGCTACTCTCACGAACCATTCGACCGAGATGTGCAATTCTCTTTCTTTTCTCTTTCCTAAAGTATTATTTTATTTATTTACCAATCCATCATATTCGCTCGACAAATATTTCAACAATTGTTTTACTAAACAAAGTATTGACTATTATGATAGATCAATATTTTACTGTATTTTATTCATAAATATTTAACCCTCGCGCAACCCTTCGTGCAACCCTTCGTGCAACTCTCTACCCCTATTACAAATATCAATAAATTGTTTCATTATTTATGCTGACTAAAAAACAAAACAAAAAAACAAAAAAAACATTGAATGTGCCCAGTACTATGGTAACCCTAAATTAAAATATACATCTTGTATCATATCAACACCATATCATTGTTATATAAAATATCTCAAAGTTATTGCGTAAGGAATTGGCAGATAAATTACGGGTCGACCTTTGACACGAGTGGATAATGGTGGAAAAGGGAGAAAGATCGGTCTTGAAAAGTACGAGCTCGTGGTCGGCCCTTCTTCTTCATCTTCTTCTTTTTCTTTCTCTTCTTCTTTTTCTTTCTCTTTTTCTTCTTCTTCTTCGTCTTCTTGTTCGTGTACACGTCTCTCGATATACCCAAGAGTTAGGAGGCGCAGTTATTACGATTGGCCGGGTCGTTTTCGCGGGAAGCATGGACCAATCGAAGCAACGCCAAGGATCCAGCCTCTCTTCTCCTCTTTCTTACTCTTATTCCCATCGTCTCTCCTAGAGTACTTGCTGCGAACGAGCATGCTCCCGCCTTTAGTCTAGTCAGAGGAGCTGCACCTGTGAGATAAGCTGTAGTACTTACACCTGTATCGTCTTACCTAACGTTAGATACACGCATACATCTTTTTTTCATGAATTCGTCTATTCGAGTTTTACAAAATGATCTCTATTGATATCCTAAAAGTGTTCAAATGTGTGTTAAACGATCTAATCCAATAATCAACGTTCTTCTATTCGTTCAAATGTGTTGATATTAATATCGGTGAGAGGGAGAGTGTATGTTTTTAAAAAGTGTTTCAATTTTGTGTGTTATTGTGTATTTTTGTTTATAATGACAATAGACAGCAATGAAAATATTCGATGCAACACGAACGCTAGTTAACAGATAAGAGAAACGTGGTGTCTTTCTACTTGTTAACTCCAAAGGGACAACCAACTGTCATATGTACATAGGTCATTAATCAACGTAGTAACGGTGATTATCCGTTAAATGTTAATGAGTTTCCAAGAGATGATGGTATAGTACCTTCAACAAGATCATTGATCATAAGGGGAAAGAACTAGAAGCGCCATTCCCCAGGTAACCTTCTTTTTCAACTGAAACGTTGATTTAGATGTTCCCGGTGAAACGCGCGCGCGTAAGGAAATCGATTTAAACCTAGATCGAAAGACTCGTTTCGTCATTAGAACAAAATTTCATCCTTAAAAATGTCCTAATTAAAGACCAAAGAAAAAACACAGAAATAATGGATAAACAATCATTAAGATTTGCAAAACGTATTGTCGTCATTTAGAAATGAAAAGAAAGAAAAAAAGAAAAAAAATGGGAAAAAGTTACGATCTAATCAGTGATTTTAGCGATCATCATCGATCATGTTTTTGTCGAGGCTAGTCTTCTTCTTCTTCTTCTTCTTCTTCCTCTTCTTTCCACAAATAGTTCTTGATATTTACCAGGAAAGGAAAGTAGTTGGGTATATCATGGAGATCGCACAGTAGCACGTGGAAGGTTTGCACGTGCGTGCTAAGCTTATAGTCTGCTGCTGTCCGGTGGTCTCTCGCATGTACATGCGCTTAGTATGGTCTCCCTTTAGCACCCAACCGAACGACAGAGGAGGAACTTCCAACTCCGTTGTACGCTCGTAACTCTTTTACAGAACCCGTGTCAAATTGGCGTCCATTATGTTTTATGGCAGCGCGAAATGTAAGAGCAACGTTGAAGAGGACCGTGTTAGAACACGGAAGTTTCTTCAAAATCTTTACCTACCCTTTTTCTGTTTTTGTTTTTTTGCTTTTTTTTCTTTCTTTTCCCTCTTTCTCGTCTTCGACGTACTATAAGAAAATTAGAATGCTTGAACTTTCGTCGAAAATATTAACACGACAACGTTTCTCGACATAAATATACCTCATTCAGAAATAAGTCGTCGAAAGATTACTAAATTTTCTCATAGCAATTTTCATGTTGCTCGATACTTTTTTTGTATTCTTGTTTTTTTTTGTTTTTATTTTTTCTCCTTTCCCATGGGACCCCTATGGGCATTCCATGAAGCGAGTAAACGAGTAAATTTGTAGGTAGAATGGTTGCCTCCAATACACGATCAAATCCCATAAGTCACGAACTCGAATACTGTGTTTAACCTGTGCGAAGCCCATCTTCGTCCATTATCCTTTGCGTTCGGCTAAGATGAACACCGCGTATCTTAAATATTTCGCCAACACTCACGCCCTTTTTTCTCTTGTGCACTGAACCAATATTATCCCTCGGGATGCCAACATATCGATACTTGGCCGAGGATAAAGTAATTGGCCATTATTTCGTCGACTTTGACGAATTTCCTCGTTGGATATGATAACAGCCTTTATTTCTTCTTCCCTTATAAATCTTAACTTCTTTATATATATATATATATATATATATATATATATATATATATATATATATATATATATATATATATATATATATATACCAAACACCACATTATTATATTTATTAAGTATCGTCGTCACACTTTTCATTTCTATTCGAAAATTGGACATAACTAATCCTGCATTTTATATTTTTTCGAGTACTGTCATTATTTCATCGTAATTGTGGTATTATTTTGTGTGTTGTTATAATTTACTAAATAGCTTATAGAATTATATTAAATCAACATTCTATAACAAAGCCACAGCAACACATTGCTAGAGCATCCTATAATATTCTAAATTCGTGCATGGCAGACGTATATACATGTATTTATTTATTATATCTTGTAGATACTCTAATAGAGTGGAATAATGAACTCAGTGACTATATATGAACCTATTAATCTTCAGTATATCTATCGATAGATCAAAGGACCGATTTTCCATATACAACTTCTCTCGAGTCACTTTGCCCGATGCATCGATCATCTTTTTGATATATAACTTCTTCTTCTTCTTCTTCTTTTTCTGTTTCTTTTTTTCTTTCTTTTATTTCACAAACGAGTTACTCCGAAGCTACCAACTTACCAGATCGAAATTAATAACCATCTCGATGAGATTCTATCCAGATCGTGATGCGTCTTGCACAGGAAATCCTGTCTCCGCAAGAGGAGAATCAGCACGTTGTAGGATTATACGGTGTATGATGTTGAAGAAGAAGGACTATGTTATGTAACAGAGAGAAGGAGATAAGAAACGTGAAAGGTAAAAAGCAGTAGCGGCGAGTTTTGTTAGCCACGCGCTTCAATCAATGCGTAGACGTTAAACAGTTGCCAGGATCTATGAACGATATCCATGATTCTAATTAAACCTGACTCGATTGAGTCTGCTCGTATTAATTAACGTCATCCTTCTATCACCTATGCGCGTTTCGATACTTTAAATACTAAACATGCGTGACATTTCGATATTAGATTTTATTGAGATTATACGATTATCAAAATATTATCCCATTTCAATATTTCTAATTATAATTCGTTTGAATTCTAATTGCAGGAGACTTGAAGAGGCGACACTCTTGGAACAGCGAAGCGGATTATCAATCGATCGAAGCTGGAGTTGAAACGATTTCAGGAGAAGAAGCTGAACTTTCATCCTCCGAAAACGACGATAGAATTTCATACAAGGTATTTAATATGTTTTATCAATAAAAATCATTCATTATGTGTACTTGAGGGATATGAAGAGAACGAAGGGAGAGGAAGAGAGGAGGGAGGGTGATCGAAGTTATGCCAAAGAGCAAAAGGGCACGTAACCAAAATTACATTTCACGTGCACGAGTATATACATAGTTTGGAAAGGAGGAAGAAGAAGAAGGATGTATAACGGCCGCGACGCAACGGTGCATTTCATTTTACTACTTTAGCCAGACAGAAACGTGGACCGTAAAACCTGAATACTGCAGCCGCGTTTTAACGATGACCACCGCCACCGCTGTAGAAAATCATCCTCGTCGTTCTCGTCGGACCACAGATGTCCGACACAATGATCGCGAAACATTTTCACTTACATTACATTCACATTACATACATTTCTCTTCCGCTTATACTCAAATTACATAAACAAATTTTCATTAAATAGAATCGTCTAGGGGGTTCATCGAATTTTCATCTAAGGGATGGGAGAAAAGAAATTAAACAACGTTTTTGACATAGAAAATAGTTATTCGTCGTAATTAGATCTCTGGAAGTTTGTTATCTGTTTTATATCTGCTTACTCGGAATTCGAGTACACATACTTACTAACGAGTAAAAGAAAATTGTCTAAAGAAACTCTAACCAAGAATATTCCAGCTATATATTTTTAGAAAATGTAACGAGCTTCTACGTATGTACGCCGTTTATGTTCTCTGTTCAATCGTTTCTTCCATAATTCTTCGTATTTCTCCATCGTTCATTCTTTTCCTTACCAATAATCTTAAGTCTTGCTTATACGATTCGTCGTCGACTTCTTTAAATTATTGAAAATTATACCTCGTCGTGTAATTTTTTTCAACAAACCAAAGTAATTCAACGAATCAGTTTCATAATCATTGTCTTCTACTTTTTAACAAATTATTGGGTTGGTCAATGAGTAATGTCAACATTTTGAAATTACAAAAAAATTACTGGCATATGTTATTTTTACAACATTACTGCACAATATCATCGAGAAAAGAACACAAAATTACAAATACACAAAATGACTTCGTCAACCTAATAACCGATTGAAATCTTTATATTAGATAATGTAAAATAAATTGCTGAATAATTATCTAATCCTGTTTTACAAGTATAACGGAAAATGTAATGGAAGAAGACTCAGGCAAGGAAAATATTGTAACGGTTTTAAAATGATTCATGTGTGCATTCATGCTACTGTTAATTTACGTTGAAGGAAATGTGCGAAGCTGTAAAATAATAAATAAAAAAGAGAGAGAAAGAGAGAAAGAGAAAGAGAGTAAAACTACTACCTTCTTACCTACACTTCGTTACTAATTCGCAGATCCACTGTGAATTCTCTTCTCATTACTCTTTCTGTCTTTTCACTATTTTCTCTTTCTCTGTTTCTCGAGCTCTAAATCAAATTCGTGCGACCGGGCTTACGATCGTTAATTGCTGGATGAGAGAGAGAGAGAGAGAGAAAGAGAGAGAAAAAGAGAAAGAAAAAAAAAAAGCTCCCTCGCGCAAGTCCACTCACACATTTTATGGCACCGGAAAATCAGTCTTGGTTTTACCGTTAAGTTTATGCGACTCGCCTATAAGAACGCATACACACGAAAGCGCATAAACGCGTAAACTGACGGTAGTAATCGTTCCTTCTTGCACAGATCTTCTTCTTCTTTCTCTCTCTCTCTCTCTCTCTCTCTCTTTTTCTCGAACCAGCTTTCATTATTTTTTTACGAGCTCGCAAAACGTTCCTTCTTCTATTTCGTTATTCTTCTGACTTTAGGTGAATAACAACGACTATTAATACAAATCGAGAAATGTACAAAGTTATATTTTATTTGGTATAAATAAAAAAAAAAAAAAAAAGAAGAAAAATAAATAATACTCGAGAGTATACAAAACCTTTTGTGAGAGAATAAGAAAGAGAAAGGGTGTAATTCTTCAGGTTGGAAATCTCTTGAAAGGGTCAGAGAAGTTAAACGCTCTGGGAGAAAGATTTACGGATCACGAACATAGAATGAGATAGAAAGAGGGAGGAAGAGAGGAAGGAAGGGAGGGAGGGAGAAAGAGTAGAATGAAATTACAGTGAATTTCAAGCTTTAATCCGATCGTTCCTTTAACTCGATTGACGTTGCAATTTGAGGCTTTTTTTCCTTTTCCTCGATCGTAACGACGACGACAATAAAAATCGTAATTTTCTTCTCTCTCTCTCTCTCTCTCTCTCTGTTGAGTTTTTTTGCAAGAAAAAAAAAGCACTAAACTATTGTACTTGTGTAAATTAAATGAAATTATTTAATAATAAAAAAATATAAAGAGAGAGATAATTAATTTTGTTTACTTTTCAAATTGCACTTGGAATTATTGGATTCGCGTGTAAAATAAGAAAAAGAAAAAGAAATAAAGCATTTGAGAGATGATGAAGGACGAAGAATAACGAGGACATTAAAATCGATATATCGTTTGGATCGAAGTGCCTCGAGGTCTTTCTCGAGCATATTTCAATAACGTCCCGAACGAGATCCTTTTTCGCCATGATTCATACTATGCTCCATTATGATGCATTAGCACAGAGTTATTACGAATGCTCGTGACAGTCATTGATGGCCCTTGACGGGACCGGTAGGCCGAATATAAAAGAGAACTGAGATGAACGTTCGACTCATCAGCGAATTCGTGTCTGCGAGATGGCGAAACTTCTTCACGGTCATTACTACTGCAATTTGTCAGAACGCTTTTAAAAAGTATATCAGTGACGATAACGATTTGGCGGTCTTAAAAATCGAACCAACAAAGAGAGAGAGAGAGAGAGAGAGAGAGAGAAGAAAAATATCGATTGATTCGAATATCATTCGTGAAATAGCAAGAAATTGCAATTGACAGCAACGGTGCTTATGATGTTTCTTTCAATATTTTGACTTGACAAATGTCACAATACTTATCGTCATCTTTAAAGATTAAATTATTCTAAAGAAAATGATTAAATTTGCTAGAATTCTAAATGTTAAACAAAGCAATTTTTACGGCATACAACAAAAATTACGAACAAATTAATAAAATATTATATATATATATGTATATAAGATGTAAGATATTGTTATACAATGTAACATTGTATAACAGTGTTGCAAGATTGTAAGCGAAGGAGGACCCTTAAACCTTTGGAGTTTCACGTTCCAGGGAAATTGATACGCGCGTACGAACGCGTTGCGAGATAAGATCGGTCAGCCTTGAGCAAGAAACTAAACTAATGCCTCGTGCACAGTGGCGCACGAGATAGATATCTTGAGAATTTCATTAGCATGATCCAAGCTTGCCAGGCTCCTCTTCTTCTTTGAATCTTTTCTATCTCTCTCCCTCTTTTTATCTTTTCCTTACACCTATACCTTTCTCTGTCCTTTTAACTTGTCACCTGGGGCTACTTCTTTCTCGGCATGTGTTTTTCATTCTATACAAAATAATCTAATATCTTTACAAAACAAAAATAATATTTTATTTCATTAATTAGCACTTTTTAACAGGACTACAAAAATATTTCATTCCAATTTTTCACATTATTATTACTTTTACATTAGTATAAGGTATAAGAAATGATGTTTAATTTAATAATCATGATGTAATTCTGATTACTACACGAACACGTTTATCTTCTTTTTTCGTTCAATACCGATCGTGTATTTTATTAAATGAAATCCCAACGAATTTCTATAGGGAAAATCTTTCAACGCCGTACCACAAGTAACCTTATTACATAGGATAATATCATAAACTATTTTACGTGTGGGGAGGTTCAAAGCAAGATCCTATGAATTATTACACCATTAGCGTATGTAATCATATCCTGAGGAAAATTATACAGCAATTTGTCTCAAGTTGATCGAATCTGTCGAGGAAATTTCTTTTTCTTCTTTTTACTTTTTTTTATTTTTCTCTTTCTCTCTCTCTCTTTCTCACTTATTTCTCAAAAGCTAACGTAAAGGAGAAAACTCCCGAAGGAAATAGAAGCGTACGAAGTATTTACCACTATGAAACTATAAATATATAAAAGTTGGTGAAAAGAAAAAAAAACAAAAAAAAGAAATTTTCAAACAGATATGACATAAAACGGATTAAAATGTTCTTCCTTCTAAGTTGCTCAAATATATCGATATTCCATAATTACAGTTTCGGTTCGATCACAGTTTCTGATTTATCGTTCGATCGACACGTCATTAAATATCACCGGTGATCAAATTTATGTTGATTTTGTGGAAAAAAAAAAACTAAAAATCGTGAGAATTATTTTACGTAAGTGGGTATATTTTTGACTGAATTTTGTATCTTAAGATCGATAGAAAATATGTGTCGTATCGTGTCGTGTCGTGTCGTGTCGTGTCGTGACATATCGAATGAATACAATTTTATAGAAAGTCATCGTAAGAATCGAGGACGCTTGAGAAAGTTTCTCGATAAGTAAATGTCAAAATTTTGAATATAAAAAAAAAACTAAACAAAAATATTATTGAGAAAGGTAATAATTAAAAGATGAAGAAATTGTATAGGAGTCGCGGTAGCTCTTCTTTGTCATACTATTTCAAATATTTCTATATAATATTTATTTAAGCGAGTCACACACAGGTAATAAACGAGGATCGTAAATTTTCCTAACATTTTCCTTAACGAAGCACGAACGTAATAGACACTTAAATAATTCTATTTCTTGTTCATCGTCCGTAACCAATTGAACTCTCTCGATTCTATTAAATATCTCATAAGAGAGTATTTAATGATCAATGCAATTTCGCATAAAGAATTTGTTCTTTTCTTTATTTTTCTTCTTCTTTCCCTTCGTAATTCTAACCGATTTATCGGGAGAATTTATTCTATTGGTCACCGAGCGAATCCCATGATCACGGAAGTGCAATTTACTCTCTACGCGAACGATTTCTATCGGGGATACTACCGTACACAAACGAAGCTGTTGGATGCAAGTACACATTCACCAACGAGTTATCCAAGAATTCCAGTGCACTTTAACACGCTCACACAGAGAAAATCTCTTTGACTATACTTATTCGACTCGAGAATGACAACATTTGCAAACATTTTTCTTTTGTAAAAAATCTTTAAAAATTACAAACCATTCAATTTCAATAATAGTAATAATAATAATAATAAAATATTTGATCGTACTTCAGAAAAATAATGTTTGCTGTTGCGTTATGTACACATATAATATGAACAATTCTTAATCATTCGTTGATTGTGAAATGTTCACTTCTTCAGTAGTATATACCAATAATGAATCAGACGAGACGAATTATCGACAAGTTTCCATTCTGCTGGGCATCCTGACTTGAGAATGATTGAGAAATATTTGAAATTTTTCTTCGTAATATTTTATAGACGAGTCATTTAATCACACGCTTATGAATACATGAGTAATATGAATAATGTTGATTTATACTGATTGAACATAACGCGAAGTACCTTTTCGTCATAGCATATGTTCCTTTGATAATTCAATTAACGTCAGAGATGAGGATACCGTTTTAACAAATGATTCTCGAAAGTCTCATTAGGTCGAATGAAATAAAGGAAAGTTTGACGTATTCGTGATTGTTCTACTCGGTGATGAATTATCAAACGACAAGTAAGAAAAATAAGTCATTAAGGTGGACTAATATCGCCGTCATATTTCGAGAGAGGAATATCAACAAAAATAGAATATAACTGATCATTAGAGTAAAAAGGGGAAAAGAAATAAATGCAATATTTTTATTTTGCTAAAGAAATGTCCAATTTTCGGGAGAATATTTCATACGTGACATAATGGGTCCAATCGCATCGAAAAGAGTCAACAATAATCTTACGATTTCGTGTACCACGAAAAATTCCAACATGATTGCTATTTTTTCTCTCTTTTCTTCGCTTTTTTTTCTTGTTTTTTTTTTTTTCTTTGACATGCATGAAAATATATCCTATATTACTTGCACGGATCTTTTAAATTTAATCATTCTTAGAAAAACACATCCTCATGATTTCTTTCGTTCGTGGAAACAATCTGCACCGCGTGGAAAAGAATAACGAGTCTCCTTTTTCTTCTCAAAATCCCAATAATTATATTATGCTATTGCTATATAATTATTTTGCAGTTTATAATAAAATAACTAGCATAACTTTTTAACTTTTTTTAAATGACTACTAATAAATGAAATTATCATTTCACAACTATGCAACTGCAATAACATTTTATATCTAATTTCTTATTAAAAATAATTACACTGACGCATAATGAATTGTTTTTTTTTTGTTTTCATTTATAACAGGAAAATGGCTGTTCGATGCAGACGGTGGACTTGGTGGCTAATTGTCCACTTCCGGTGGTGACAGGATCTTCGAGGTCGCCATCGCCATCAAGGTCGTCGAGACCCACGACGCCCTTGACACCCGTTGCATCGACGAGGAGCATGGGGCAACGGCCAAGTACACTTTTGCGTCCGAAGATCTCTTTGACTTGGGTCCTACGTGGTCAGCAGCAGCAGCAACAACAACAACAACAACAACAACAACAACAACAACAACAACAGCAGCAACAACAACAACAACAACAACAGCAGCAACAACAACAACAACAACAATCTACTACCGGAAACGAAAATAATCATTCAGTCTCGAACACGACAGGTTCATAATTTTACTTAAATAAAAAGATCTTTGTTTATTCGTTTCCAAGAATTAATCATTTGCACAGGAACAAACGTTCATCGTGACACACTTTCGCATGATAGCAGAGAAGTATCCTCGAGAAGGAGCATCAAAAGTGAAAAAGAAAAGGATGCTGGCAAGGAGAACGTCGTTGGACAAGAAAAACGTGAAAAAAAGATTCTTCATCGAATCGAAAAGATCGACAAAATGGAAAAGGTACATTATTCTTCATTTTGTTTATAAGACTTATTGGCAAACATATTGAACTAAAATAAATGAATTAAAATACATCGGTTTAATCGTTCCAGTCTATTAACAAGGAGACCATTATCAACGACAAAACTATCGACAGTCTGTTAGACAAGTATCCAGAAAAGGAATTCGCAAGTACGAAAGACACGAGAGAGAAAGAAAAAGTGAAGAAAGCTGTTTCCGAACCATCTCTTGTATCGCGCGAATCAACCTCGACTCCAAACAGTCGTGAAAAGTACAGACACAGACGTACCAAACGACCACATAAAACGAGACCACCTAGTAGATTCGGTTACGAAATTGCTGACCTGGATGCATTTTTAACTAAGGTAAATTCATTATATCAGAAGAATGATTTGTTGTAATTAAATAAAAAAAATAAAACACGAATAATTTGAAATGAATTTTGAAGGCATCCATAGAAAGACCAGCAAACATCCCAGTAGTTTTATCCTTCCCGTCAGTCTTATATCAAACGCAAGGTGGTACACAGGATGAAATGGCATTACCACTCGGAACAGTAGTAAATGCGGTCTTCAAAAATCAAAGTTGGTTGTATGTACAAACACCACACGGACAAGAAGGTTATGTTGGATATGCAGCTTGTTTACCACTAGGAATATTACCACAACCTACGCGTGGACCATGTTGGGAAGACTCGACTGATGTTTTTCCACGTCCGTTGGGTATGTCGAAAGAAAATTATGTGTCATAATAAAATATACCATTCTTACCAACTTATGACTCAGCACGTGCATGTATTGTACTTAGTTAATGTATACGTAAATATATTACCTATATTCTATGCGTGTGTTACAGGTAACATGACTGATACCGAAAAATTACGAGACACCAGATCAGAATGTGGTGCCCGAAGTAGAAACACTAGAGTGAGAAGAGGTTCTCGAGATGCGGTTTCTGCCTGTGGAGAACGCAGTGTTGATAGATTATATTTGAGAGCAGCTGCTAATGCTAAAACGAAAGGAGCTAGGCATACTTTGCTCGTTATACGTAACGATTACGAAGGTCGTGGTACTAACTCTTTGAGCGTTTCGAAAGGTGACGTCGTCGCTCTTCTGAGCGATCACGTAAATGATTGGTTTTGGGTTCGATCGAGAGATGGTAGAGAAGGCTTTATACCGGCTGTGGTTGCTGGTCATGGTTTCTTGTAAAATAAAAAAAAATATATATATATATATATATATATATAAAACAATTGCAGTCGTGCGTAGAGTGTCCATTGATTCGACGAGACATCAATGGAATGATTGTACATTTGTATAATAATTTTATATGATGTGCAAAATATTATTGTAATAATATATTTATTATTTAGACGAGGAAGATCATTAAAAGATTTTAATTCTTCTAATTGTAAAACATTTACACGAGGTGATACGTTAATTCCTTCCTAAAAAAATTATTTCGTTATGCGTGTGTAAGAAAATTGCCTAATATCAGGTGTTATGCAGTAAAGTTTATTCCAATGCTAGTCAGTCAACAGATAGCATATGAAATCCCGACAATCGATTATCATCCTTGAAAGATCCTATTTCGATATATCTAGAACTCCAAAAAGATTTCCATAAACAATGACACCTATTTCAAATCATATTTTTATAATAATTTAGGAAAAAAAGGAAAGATATTGTTAAACAAATAAATGGATTATTTTGTAGGATTTAGAGTTAAACGAAGTATCTCTGTAAGTATAAAAACGTATATTAAGCAAATTTTAAAATCATTTCCCTGTAATTAAAGTTTGTGCATAAATCAAGATTGTTGGAGGAGCCTGCTATACTTAGCACTTTCTGTGGTAATTCTTGATAAATAGTAGAATAAACTGTATTACTCGACGTTGGCACTTTAGCTAATGTTTCTCCTTGATAAGTTAAGTGATATACATGAGGCGCTAAACCAGCTGCTATGATACGTTCTTCATAGATATGAGCAACGTGAATTCCTTGATCGATGAGATCAAATACTGTGGCAGGTTCCATCGTACGCATATGCCACAAAGATAAATTAGGACCCCCACCGCATAGCTAAAAATATTATTGTATTTTTTTTTAACTTTTCTTAACAACTATTTATTCGCTTGATGTGAAACGCTGACAGAAAAACGTGTATATAAAATAAAGACTGATAACGTACCAACCAATCTTCAGTCAAATCAACGGCACCTATCCATTTACCAAACTTTGGACGTGATACTTTTTCTACCATATGTGGATTCAAGATATTTGTATTTTCTTTCTTACGCAAGTCCCACAACCTAACTGATCCATCCTCGCTACTCGATGCAAGTTGATTACCTCTACAATAATATCATTATCCAAAATATTAAGAAAAAGTATTATTTCTATTCGTTAACTTGTTAAACTATAAAAAGAAATACACTTACGCTAAGGATAGACAATGTATAAAGTCGGTGTGACCAGTTAAATTCCTAAGGATTTTTCCTTCTTCTAAACTTATAACATAAATATTATTGTCACCGCAACCAGCATACAAAATATTATTTGATTTAGAGTACACTAAGAAGTTGACATCTGCCTTCTCGTAACTATCTCTAGAAATAAAACGCAAGGTTAAAATATCTCTTTCATTTTACAATTTTATACTGTTAAACAATTTCAGAGATGTACTTGTTTGCTGGAATTTGAATAACCCACGAAGGTTTGCTCTTAGCAGCTTTACTAGAAGCAACTACTTTCCAATCCCATCCAGATATTTCACCAACTGTACCAGTAATTAAAAAGTTATCCTTACTAACCATACTTTGAATGTGTTGATCAGGATACGCAGTGAAATGATAGTTGGGTCCTTGCAATTCATTTTCTTCAATTTTGTGCGGTGTCAGTACTTTAGTTAAACTATATAAACAATAATTTTATAATAAAACTTGCACATTACTTAAATTATATTTTAAAAACTTATATACAAATAACACAATTATTTGATTAACCTGTTAACCGGGGAGGGAGATCTCTTTTTTATTACGTAGCTTTTTGTATTATTTATTTATTATTATTTATGCTTAAAATAAATGAAAAGACTATGAAATATATATTTTTTCGCTTATTTATATATAAAGTACAAAGAGGTTTGTACCTTTAGCTTTAAAGCAATACGTTTGACATATTTATACGTCCCGTTCGGTTAACAGGTTAAGTTTAAATATACTTAACCTATAAAACAAAACTACATATATTATAAATAAAAAACTCACTCAAATATAGAAATATCACCGTAAATATTTCCAGCAGCGAGATAATTTCCATCACAAGAAAAGGTTTGAGACAATACAGTGTTATAAAATAATTTTTGATGAAACATTTTTACAAACGCATTATTTTCACATGCCAACAGGAACAATTTGTAAACTTTGTGACGTCACAGTACATCGAAAATTCGATACTTGATACAATAGTTATATATCGATAGTGTAATCTTTTTTCGTCCTTACGCGTATTGCCATGGCAATCGTGAAACTATAAACAGTAAACACAATGCATTTGATTAGATTTACTTTTAGTGTATGCGTAAATTTAATCTATAGCAGTATTATATTTAGTTGTTAAGGTTTATTATGCTAGGTAATATTAATTATAGGTTAAATTATCAATCGTTTAATTTTGACAGTTAATAGTTAATAACAATAAATGAGTGTTTTAACCGCAAATAAATATACGACAATAATAATCGGACAATATTTAATTTTGTTATTTGATATTTGTGTTAATTCCTTTGGAAGTTTTGCTAGGCAGTATCCAATCAATTTACTGGTTCTTTATATGTAAGTGATTTTTTATTAGGATTTTTATTGTAAAACGTAATTTAGGAGTAGCTAACCTATAAATTTATGAAATATTTTCTTTGTAATTTTACAGTATACAAGATTTCTGTTTAATCATTGGATTTACCATACTTTTGGTTAATTTCTTTTCTACATACATTTTTCAGGTAATAATAAAGAATATTTGTTGAAAATCATTTTGAAATATTTTCTAATTGTTGACTTGATTATTGTAATTCTGTTATAGGCTGGATTAATACAATTGTTGTATATTCGATTTCGTATGACATTAGTTATCTGTATTTTATACTTGATTTTAAGTATTATTTTACATACGTGGCATATTACATTACATTGGTCTAATCCGTTAACACACAATTGGACCAAAGGATTCCACGCTTTGTACGCTGTTCATAGAATAGGTGTGTAATTTTAATTAGTTTTAAAATCGATCAAGGTATATATTTTATTAATTAAAAATTCTTTTTTTCTTTATTGTCATAATAAAGTTGCAGTTTTTTATTATTACTTCTATAAAAGAGCTGCTCTAAAAATTGCGGATCCAAGATTATATGAGGGTTCCAGTTGGGTAGAAAAACAATTGAGTCTTTTATGATATTTATTCTTTTTTCCTTTTTTTCAAGAGAGGGAGGGAGGAACTTTTTTTTATATCCATATAAAAAACACGTGAACGCTTAAATTAGTACAACGATGTAAATAATAAATACATGATATTGTCCTCTATTCTAATACAATGTTATCAATATCGAATGATATAAATATTTGAAGAATGTATCATCGCTTAAATGGCATGAATGCATGAATGATTTAGAAGAAGATGAACAATATTTTCTATATGCGACTATCATTTGCTTTATATCGTCTAAAATATAATGTGATGATATATTTATTAAATTGTGTATGTGGAAAAGATAATTGATAATATTTAATATAAATTACGATTTTGACTACAATTTGCTATTATTTTATTACTTAAAACGAAGATTTTAGTTTTATTAGATAAAATATTTAACAATTTTGTTGAGGTAGTCTTTTATTAATAGGTAATTTATCGTGCTTTAAATGTTCATAATCATGAGGTACTGAGACTAAAATATTTTTCTTTTTATAATTGCATTGAATATGCATGTATTGATTAAAATTTAAAATTACTTTGAAGGACTTAAATATAGATCTATACATATATTGTACATTTTGGATTAGTAGTAAAAATAATAATAATAATAGTAGTATAATAAGTAAAAATTAATCGTATCTTATGTTTCTACGAAGATCAAAATCATTTTGGTAGTTTCTTAAAATTTATTCGTAATTCTTCTAATTGAACTAATCTTTTAATTAAATATCAATGAAACTTTGCTTATATGTAACTTATACTTTGAAACAATAGTTTCTGCTTAAAATTCATTTTGTACAATAATATGTAATATTTGATTTTATAGTCGTATTTTACGTACATTATAAAATATTCATTGTTTATAATTGTACGTATTTTTTTACTATTTTACAATTGTTCTTTAATGTCGCTTAGAATATAGAAATCATGATTTTAATTAATACATTTATATAATATAAAATAACAAAATTTCGAATTAATATCATTTTAGAATAAAATTATTTGTTATTCGATCGGTTGAAAATATTTTAATATATCCTAAACACACTATTGTTGTATGAACGTGCCACGATATAAACATTTATTTAAAATAAATTATTTAAACCTAACACGCGAATGTGATACTATTTTAATCGCATATAGGAGTTGTTTTTTTTTTTGTGTACAAATATCTGAGTTCTTTCATTCTTTCATACGTACTTTTTATCTACTTGTTTTGAATAGTCTATATAAAAATATTCTTACATTAGAATTTTATCTATTAAAGAAAATGTTAAACGGCTGCCTTACGCAACGAAAGATGATGATTCTTATCAAGGAAATGTTGATGAAGTTATTACTTTAGAAAGAAATTATTTCCTTCCTAAAATTAAAAATTACTTTCTAGAAATTATTTATTGAATATTTAGTATAATCAATTTTGGCAATTACGTTAATATATTTTATCACAAAGTATAGATAACATATAGAAACAAAAAATATATATCTTTTTATATATTAATAATGATTCTATATATTGAAGTATTTTTCTTTTTAATTCTGGATTTCATGTAAAAATTACAATAGTTCATAAATCTTAGAAAAATCTTATATTTTTACGAGACATTATTAAATCATTATAAAGGTAATTTTTGTTAAATACACCACCTTATTTATCGTATTGTAATTACTGCAACCGATGAAATAGTTAATATTGCGACACATATATACAGTACGTACGAATAAATATACAAATCTATAATACAATCGACCTCAAATACTTTTTGGTTCTCCTTCTGCTATTACGAAATATTAAAATAGACATCAGACTTTGGTGAAATAATAATTGTATATGTATCTT
The DNA here is from genome assembly GCF_049000335.1 of Polistes dominula. NCBI lineage: Eukaryota > Metazoa > Arthropoda > Insecta > Hymenoptera > Vespidae > Polistes > Polistes dominula. The sequence goes on from NW_028300963.1 coordinate 5,486,941, forward strand.
CATTAAAGCTACGATAATCTTTTTTTTTTTTTGTCTTTTTTGTTACTTTTGTTCAACAAAGTAACAACAAAAATGTTCAAAGATTAATCCGATGTTCTTTTGCATGCAATTTTCTCGTAATTATTTGTTTTAAAAAGTGAAAACAAGCGTATCACGTATTATCGTAAAATAGTTGATTCTATTTACAAGATATTTCCAAATAGCTTGATTTATTGATATTTTCAAAATTGTATTATAAGCAACAAATAAATTGAATCAAACCGTATGATTGCCGTGAAGGAAAAGTAACTTATCGACTAAATGAGACGGTACGGCAGCACGCCTCGTTTCATATAAAACTTGTACTTCTGCAGGAATACGAGCTGGCGGAGCGCAACAAGCAGGGACACAATTATACCTACATGCTAATTTAGCTAGATTTGGACATTTAGCGGATACTTTTGCCCACCATTGCAAAGGACAATAATCGAGAGGTGCAGTCGATTCTGATTGATATTGTACTAATTCCAGATTAGCTTTTTCCTCTGCTGGTATTCCATTCTTCGTTGAACACAAACTACCAAGTAAGAGTTCCATACCTGTAGATATACATATGTTTGTTTGTTTGTTTGTTTCTTTCTTTTTTCATTTTCTCTTTCATTCATTATTGTAATGATATTTTTGATAAAAAATATTATACCTGATAATCTACTTTTTTTATTCAACGGTTCATCTTCCATTTTAATCAAGTCACCACTTTCTGCCTGTATTAGCTTAGTCAACATTTCTTTGATAGGATTAACAGCCATACCTTTGTCTTCTTCTGATGCATATGGTAATTGCTTAAATCTGTTAATTTAAATTGATGATAATGATTAATTGCAATTGATTATATATGATTAGATTTAATATAAAATGTTATTTACCGTGGATCTAACGATGTTGCAATTTGAAGCATAAGATTCACATTATAATCAGAGTATCGTTGGAACAACATTTCCGACAAAGACACTTTAAAAGATTTGGCTATATCGCTATCACTTTCTTTTGTTTTAAGATGAGATGACACAAGCTGCCAGAGTAATGGCCTTAGAAGAGATATCAAAGGCATTTTCTCTTCGCTGAGCGTTATAATAGTTACTTTAAATGGTTCAAGAACATTAACAAGGTCCTCAATTATTTTCCATTCCTCGGGGGTTAAATCGATACTTTCTTGTTCATTACCTTCTACATTATCCAATATAGAAGAAATGATATGACGTTTTGTTACAATTTGCTCCATCATATTATGAGTGGACGTCCAAATGCCAGGATAATCGATTAGTATGAACTTTTCCTCAGACTTAATATAAAAGAAATATAAATATAAATATAAATATGTAAAAAGAAAAAAATAAATTATACCCCTCTAGATAAACATTACCTCCACTTCTTGTTCTTCTTGCATAGAAATACCCGTAGAACCCTGAAGATTTGGAATGGCTCCAATAATAGTTCTACATTTGGATAAAATATTAGCCACTGCTGCATTGTCGAAACAAGCTTGTGCGCAAACTTGTAACGTGTGAAGGAGACATGGTATCAATGTTAAATTTTTAGATCCTAATGCAGCTATCAACTCTGCTCTAGACGTTGCTATGACCACAGCCGTTATTCGTTCGATTTTAATATACCACTCATGTAATAAAGTATCAATTACGTTACACCATTGATCCTTATCCCAGTTTGAAGGCGCGTGCAAACTATTTAAAACTTTATATTCCAGGGAAGTTTCACCCGTATTTTGATAATACACAGATATTGTCACAAAACTTTCATTGAAATTAGATTTCCATTCTTCGATGGTTAAACCAACGTCGCTGTTTATACAAGCGAGGGAAGCAGTCACGGATTCACGAAAAGTATCATAAATTTTAGGTATTATTTCTTCTTCGAGCTTCTTTTTACTTGGAATTTCACAAGGTGATCTTAACGTAGCAACAAGCCTTTGAAATCCATGACCTTCTACCACTTCTGGTAACTGTAGGTCCATTATTATAAATTCCGCAATAGCATCAGATAAAGTTTTACCGTCTATACTTAATTGATGCACCGTGTTATCTTCTGGCATAAGAAATGCTACATTTTGATTATTATTACCCATATTTGTACTACCTTTGATCATCACTCTCAATGGTTGAGCTAGAGTAATGTCATCTTCCATATTGGATAGATTAATATTTGGATCTGTCACAAATTGAATATCTCCATCGATTTGTACTGTACCATCCGCAGCAGTAGTATAAATATGTTGTGGCGATGATAATTCAGCTTTGATTTTCTTTTTCTGTGCTCTACGATCCTTTGCCTCCTGAGAAATAACTTGTCTACGGGGTGGCGTAGTAGATTCCAATTCTAACAACTCTTGAGAATGTTTATTTTGCAAATGCATTCGCAAATTACTAGTGTTACGATTATATGCAATTTGTGTCTTACATAATATACATACAATTTTAATCTTAGTTAATATATCACCGTCTTCGGTAGCAGGAAATCCAAAATATTTCCAATAAATACTTCTCATTGACATAGGTACAACTAATTTTTTATAAGAAAACGTATGCTTTTCTTCCATCATTTTAGCAAGTACCATTTGCATTTCACTCCTGGATTCATGTGATGCAGTAGATTTACTAGTATTACACGCTGTTGACGACCTAGTTTCCATGGTTATATCTTGAAATGCATAACTACCGGCACATGTATCTTATCCGATACGATCAAGACCATAGTATGGATTGGAGATTATTTTCTCTATTGTGTGTAAATATATTATATTATATCATTTATTTACCCAATTCTCATATCCGTATCAAAATGGTGGACCTCTATAGTTGCATAATTTAAAATATCATGTTTGGACGAAACGTTTCAACGTTAATTATAATTCAACTTCTTTAAGTCGAAATGATATCAAAAGGATAATGAATTTGCCGCGGTCTATACACCGATATCACAGAACGAGAGGTTCGGTAAATATTTTATAGATATCGAAGTTCAATTTCTCGTTTTGAAAAGAACGATGCACGATCACTTATCGACCAAACAGGAAACAACGATATCGACTTGTATTCGTACTTCCCTACAAATATCGTTATAAACGAATCTCGGCAAATCGATGACTCCAGAAAATATACTATTAAAGCTCCATCTACAACGCTTTTCACTTATTTTCAATTATGATTGGTCGATGCATTTGTCCAATTATATAAACAATCATTCAAATTTGACTAATACATCATTTCGATACAATATCTAATTTATTTTCATAAATACAATCATATTCTCATGAAATTACTTATACAAATCAAATATACAAATATTTGAATTATTTGACAAAAAACATCAACCAATAGGAAAACGAGTAATATTGGAACTCGAAAAACAGTGTAGCCATTCGTTGAACGTTAAAAGTCTATAGCATGTTTATAGATTTGATTAGGATTATGAGGGTGAATCACGGGGGTGAATGTTCGTTGTGTGTATAATAAAGATAAAAATCATTTATCCAGTTAATAAATTTTACTTTTGAGAAGAAAAAAGAAAGAAAAATGATTATTGTTTATCAAATAACAAATGTGTGTTAATTATTATGAGATGATAATAATAGGAAAAGTAAAAAATCGATTGAAGGAAAGATTATAAATTAGCGGTAAATCGAAAGGGTATTTCTTCGATGCATTTATCGAAAATAATCGATATCTAGTTACAGCGATTATTCGTTAGGTGGCGCGTCGGTAGAACATTCGAGGTTTTGTCGTAAGGCGCGTCAGTTCAGAGTCAACCGTAGACGGCTGTTTTTACGACGGATGTGACAAGGCCGTTTTCTCTCTCTCTCTCTCTCTCCCCCCTTCTCTCTCTCATTCTGTCCGTTCTATCTTTTTCTCATACACAATCGTATGTACATTTAGTTTTTTTTTTCATCCGTTTGTACGCGTCAGTCGGAGACAGTTCGTCGTTCGTATTTTAAATAGAAACTCGTCTGTTCGTTGGTGAGTTATCCAAAGGATTGTTATTCGTCAACAAGGCGAACAAGAATATAACAGGAAAAGAAAAAAGAAAAGACCGCGATTCGTGCAAACGATGATCAACGTGAAAAGTGTGACAGTGCGCGAGCTGGGTTAAAATCAAACACGCTTCCTTCGAAATAAATATCACTTGGATTTCAATTAATCGTTTTTTCTTGTAAGTATTATTTATTTACGATAAATTATATTCAATACTTGTATGTTTTGTTTTGTAATCAACTTTGACTATGTATGCGTGAAAAAGAGAAAGAGTTAGATAGACAGATAGGTAAGATAGATAGATAAAAGTCATCGACCATCTTCGTTTAACAATACTCTCTCTCTCTCTCTCTCTCTCTCTCTCTTTCACTCTATTTCTCTCTGTCTATTCTTCGTTGTGTGTACACGTTCTCTTTTTTAATCGACGATAAAAGGTTTTGTACGAATTTAAGAAAATAATAATTTGCTTTGATCTTGAAATGAGAACAAGTTACATGGATGTGAGATGAGGTTATGACGAAGAGAGATCTGAGAGAGTGTCTACACCTGCCATCATGGGACAGTTGTGTTTTAACTCGTTTTATTTTTATTTCTCATGCATGCTACTCTCTCTCACTCTCTCTCTCTCTCTCTCATACATAATACATTAAATCACGTATACATAGATAAAGTAATATACAAATCATACCGTCGTATACATTTATACACATGTACGTAACATAATGTGCATATATATATGTATTACATGGAAGTATACATAAACGCACTCTTTCTTCCATGGTTGTGTTGTGTACGTTTAGCTCTGTTGATGGCCGTTGCACGCTCGATCAGGTTTTCCTTCGGTTCGCCTCGTTACCTTCCATACCACATTAACGATTTTGGAGTTTTGCGAGGGAACGAGTTACCCGCTTGAAAATCCCTCTACGACACCGTTCCTCTCTTAAACGAAAAAAAGAAAAAAACGAATGAGAACACAGAGATTAAGTCATATATAATCATTTTTTTCCAACTTTTAACTATAAAACGATGTAATATGTTATTTTTTATTGGACTAAGAAAAAAAACTAGATTGATATGTTTGTTTCTTTTCATCTTTCTCACACAACTACTCACCAAAGTAGAATGAATACATTTTAATAATACATTATCAATTGCAAGATGATGCTACCGTAATCGTGCTTGTTCGCATTACATAAGTGTGTTTGCAATTGTAGGCATGCGGTGAGCACGATCTTTAAAAACAATCATATACCTATATATATGCATATATGTTTAATAATCGTATAATACGTATATGTACACGTGGAGATGTGTAATAAAATGGTTACGTAGAAATTGATGTACGCATTTCACTTGTCAATGTTTAAACAAATGTGTTCTCTATGTTAGAGCTAGCTTTAAATTGGCTTACGATTAACATCTATAATTTATGATTTTCGTTTAACCGCGTTTTGAATTTAATTTCAAATATTAATTTTCTCAAAACAAACGTTATATATATATAGGATATATTATTTCAGATAATGATCGTCGTCAACGAATAATTTTAGTCATATATCAATTTACTAATTTATATGGGTTCGTTGTAATTAATAATACGACGTATGTACATGTGTATTTTCACATTTCGTTTATATTAATATTATTATTAAATATTATTCATTTAATAGGATAACAAAATGACAAAATTCATGTGATATTATAAAGGACCACACAGATAAGAGTTACTTTCTTTAGAAATTCGTTTAAATTGCCCCAGCTGCTTTAATATAGTTAATTTATGTTATTATTATGGTAACATTATTGTTATTGCGCATCTTACATTAAAATATATATCAATAGAGATATATATATCATAGAAATATAATCAAAGTAAAGAATTTGATGAAAGTTATTTTAGTCCGACCCTGTATAATGATTTATCTCGTTTTATTTTGATCCTTTTTGTAATCAAGATCGAGGGTATTCTCTTTGTTTGCACACCTGTTCTTTCAAGATCGTATTGAATTCCTTTTAATTATTATTAGACAATAAAATGAACGAGAGATAACGATATAGAGAAGATCATTGAAAAAGAGTTTTTCGTTAGATTAAACATCGTTTAACCTAGACAATTGTATACTCTCCTTTTCTGTTTTATAAAGACTCACTTGTAAATAAAATCCCACGGATATCGTATTTTCTCTTAGATTTTTCAGGTCGTCGGAAGTTTTTAATGAAATTTTTTAACACGGAGAATAACGCGATAAAGAAAAAACTCGTAAACAAGACTATTCAATCCTCATTATTGTTTATTTATAGCACGAATAATCGACTTCTTCAATTCTAAACTGATACTATTTTGATAATTATACCTAGGCAAGTGTAATCAAAAGTTTCATAAGTATTTTCAATTAGTTTATCTTTATTTTATCGCCATTTAACGAACAAATTTAATGTAATAATATATAAAGTAAGTAAACATGGATTTATTTTTATTATAAAAGGTCAATGTGTTATATTTTAATTTTCCCGCGCATTTATCCCGCCGTACTCATACGTCCTATCTATTGGAGGATTCTCGCAAAAGAAAAAAAGTAACGTCTTAAAGTCAATTACAAAAGTATAATTAGAGTACTTTAATATGTAAAAAAAAAGAAGAAGAAGAAGAAGAAGAAAAACACAAGGAAGATTTATAGTAGGTGTAAATTAGCAGTTTTTTTTTCTTTTTTTTCTCGCGTTAAGAGCACGAAATTCTTAAAAGTCGAGCGAATCAGCTTTCTCGCGGGAATTTCAAAATCGTTTCTCTTCTACTTAAGGTAATCCTTTAACTCGTTCGTGTCTCATTACGATCTTTTTCGAACGAGTTACATGTTAAATACAAAGCTCGTAATTACGACGAATAACGACGAATAACGACGAGATGATTGACAAAGTTGTTCGATTACTTTCTTTTTTTCTTTATTCGTCTTGCGTATTAGAAATTACGTAAAAACTGTGATTATTAACACGCGCGTTGTCTTTTTCGTAGGTGGAATTAAGAAACAAAAGAGGAGAAAGAGGAGGAGGAGGTGGGAGGAGGGAGGATAAGAAGAAAATAAAATGGCAAACGGAAATGACAGGGTCAGTCGTGAAACTCGAGTGTTGTCATAATATCATAGATCGCGTGGGATCGAAAGAAAAAGGAAGTGGAAGCAATGAAACTTCGACGAGAATCGTCGTCTTATCCTCCGCAGCATCCACCACCCGTTCTTATAACTCGACGACCATTCTCCTCCTTGAGTCCTTGTTGCTGCTGCCGTTGCCGCTATTGTTTATGTAACCGACTTTCCTCCTCGACTACTATCACTTTCCGTTGCATAAAGGGATAAGAAAAATAAATACAAAGAAAGAAGGAAAAGTTAAGAGGGAAGAAAATCAAACGAAACGATTTATTTGTCTTCTTCAGTCATCCATCGCAAAGGATTTTCTTCAAAAGTTTCAAATTGACTAAAGTTATATATATAAAAGAGAGAGAGAGAACAAATATAATATATAAATATATATATAATATCTATAGTAAGTGATAAAAAAAAAAAAAATAAAAGATTGGAAAAAGGAGGAAAGAGGCGAGCTGTATAAGCTACGCAGGATCAAAGTGAAGTGGCCGGTTCTCGGTGAGATGGCCTTCATGATGAAGAAGAAGAAGAAGTATGAATTCTCGGTTGAGGTCGACCTCGAGGAACTCACCGCAGTGCCCTTCGTTAGTGCAGTGCTATTCGCTAAACTGCGTTTACTTCATGGGGGTTCTTTCGTTGGTCACTCCACTAGGTGAGTTTATGACGTAATCCATTTTTTTCTCTTTTTTTTTTTCAATATTGAAATATAATTACATTGATTAGTATAAACAAGTTTTTATTACATTTCTTCGTTTAATTCTTACGTATCAAAGGTTCCGATTTTATTGCCGTTTTTTTTGCATTATTATTATTATTATTATTATTATTATTATTATTATTATTATTATCATTATCAGTTTTGTGTGTGCGTCATCGATGATGGAGATAAAGACGATCTATTCGTTAAAACAGGAGGAATATTATCTTCGATCAACTTTCAAATACTTCGTCTCTTTCTCGTTTCATTTATTTTTTTTTGTTATCTCTTTTAATTTGTTTGTTTGTTTTTTTTTTAAATGAAGTTTTTGTTTTATAGGTCGAACAAATAAGTCTTGGAAATGTGAAATGTGTCCGAGGCTTTGATATTTACGAAAGAAAAATATCCTTTGACAAAGTGAATTTTATATATATATATATTTTTTTTTTTATATGAAATTAGGAACATAAAAAATAATATTGTAAGGAATACGCATTATACGGAAAATTATACGAGGGACATTATGCGTAGAGAAAATAAATAGATGTAGAAAAAATAAAGGGGGGAGGAGGAGTGTATAAGTTAAAACAGTAATATATTTTCTTGGAAACGATTAAAGATTAATGTTCGTCTCACACGCTCGAAAGCGTGTCTACACCCTCGGCGAAAGTTTTCCGTTTGACCGATCGATGATTCCCTCCTCTGTATGTGTTTCCTACAGAGAACAAATATAGAAACGCGTTCTTATAGAGTGGAACTTTAGTCTGAGAATAATGGAAAAATTACGAGAATAAAATTATTATTTTACTTGGCTAACTTCAATTTGAAATTTATAGTTTTTCCTTACACTTTACATTCGAGGTCACAATTTTCTTATTCCTTTTTTGTTTTTTGTTTTTTTTTTGTTTGTTTTCTAATCACATTAGATTACACTAGGGATCCTGTAGGAGGGATGCGTCATTCATATTCAGCTCATGTGCCATTGGCTGACCAAATTTTGGGGGACCGCTTGAATTTATAATAATTTTTTCATGTAACCTATTCTATTTTAATATAAATTTTTAATTATCATTAAATATAGTTCATTTTTTCTATATTTGATGCAATTCATTATTTCATAATTATTTCAATGTTTAAATCATTCGCGCGCAAAATCGAGTTCCGGTCCCCCAGCAATGTACAGTCAACCCTCCTATAACGCGGTGAGTGCGTACCGCGTTATATGGAAACCGCGCTATAAGAAACTCTGATTTAACCGTACAAACCAGGCTAATTCGTAGCGCGTTCTATGGAGACCAATAAGGACAAGATAAATTATAAATTATTTTTATTGAATTGAAGAGTTTATATAAAGAAATGATACCAAAACTAAACTAAAAAACTGTTTTCCAACAAAAACAAGAAAGACTTTTGTAAAATTTAATCTTTCAACACTCATCCTCGCTGTCAGATAATATGAGTCGCCTAACTCGTCTTCTTTTAATAGGCAAAATGTCTTCCTCACTTGGCTCATCTTCACATTGGTTTTCGATTGTAGCTTTTTTTTCTAACTCCACTAAAACCTCTCTATAGGGAGCTAAGCAATTTCTTAACTCTCTTTTAAACTTTGCGCTACGCACCGTTGAATGATCAGTTTCAATGAAATGGAGTTCTAATTCTTTAGCCAAATTTAGCCCTTTTTTCACATCTTGTAAATCGACATTTGGCACCCATTCGTTTTCCTTATTTTCGTTTACCAATGGATTTGAGGTGGGTGCATCAATTAAATCCATCAGTTCATCCTCATCTAAAGTTTCTTCCCCGAGTACGAGTTCTTCTCTTACATCCTGATGATTTATTGTAAATTCTTCATCGCCTAAACGAGAAGCAATGTTTACTATTTCTGTAACTGGGAATGAAATTGTAGAATCATCTTGTATTGCTTGAACCATTTCAGGTAAAAGGGGTTTCCAACACGCATTAAGCGTTGATGGTTTAATTTCCGCGCAAGCCGATGACACGGTTCTAATACAATCTAAAATAGAAAATTCCATCCAAACTTGAGTAAGGGTTTTATTTTCACTACTTTCTAATCTGTCGAAAATGGTTTGGAAAACTTGGCGTGTGTAATACATTTTTAAAGTTTGAATGACTCCTTGGTCCAAAGGTTGTATTAATGACGTGCAGTTAGGAGGAAGGAAGACAATTTTTACATTTAGATGATCCAGTTGTATGTTGTGGCAACCAGCGTTATCAAGAACCAATAAAACTTTGAAATACAATCCCCGCCTTCTAAACGATTTAGAATTTCGATTTTATCTTCAAGAGATATAAACTTTCTTTTTAACCCTTTCCTTGTTTCTTTCGTGTTTGACATGATGCAAATCTAGGGTTAATAATTACTTTATTATTATTATATTAGAACAAATGAAGAATATTACTTACAGTATTGTAATATAATATATATATATATAAGAGGGCTGTCGCATTTTCAGCTCCGCGTTATATGGAAACCGCCTTCTGAAAGTACCGCGTTATAGGAGGGCTGTCGCATTTTCAGCTCCGCGTTATATGGAAACCGCGTTCTGAGAGTACCGCGTTATAGGAGGGTTGACTGTACATGGCGCATCCCTCCTATAGGATCTCTAGATTACACTAATTAATTTCACAATATCTTTTTCAAATGTTTTCATAATCGGATACTCATAAATAATTGGTGAATACATTTATGTTTGTTATTTGAAATATAAACATAACAAAAGTACAAAGATAGAAGAAATTGTTAGATGAATAAATTGAAATCCTATGGGTAGAGGGTATATGTTTCGTGTGTTAGAAGGATTTAACCAAAGATATATTCTTAGAAGAAAATCGAAGATCTAGATCGTCGAGTACTATACTATATCGGATCGGTGATGCATTTTCACCGTGCGAAAATGCATCGACGATTTCTTCGCATCGATTATTCCGATCGAGTTCCTCGATTAAATGCGATTTTATCCATTTATTTCCACGGCTTTGCATCTATCGCTTTGAAAATGTTTGAATGATCCAAATCTTCATCTATTCTCGATCCATTCTTCCAATAACAAATCCGCATGGATTACAAAAAAATATGTTTAAGTAATAGTTTCTATTTTTATTTTCCAATTCTATAGCAATTATTTTGATTTATTCGCATCCAATAGGTAAAGAGAAAATTGATATTTTAACAAACTCATGCTATGAGTTTCCGAAACACCCACTGAATTTATTTTTAAACACGCTTGACAAGCATGTTAAAATTAAATTTGATTGTATTCAAAACAAAAGGAAGGGTGGGAGGGAGTTTGGGAGGGAGGGAGGTATTAGAGAAAATTTGATTTTTTTCTTTTTTCTTTTGAAATGACGAAATTAACAACGTTCTCGTTGTTCACGTCATTTTTCTTGATAAAATTGCAAACTCACACGCTTCTTATTTACAGTGTATTACGCGTATGTTAGAACGCGTAGCATGATAATGATCGTTCGAGAATATGTTTCTCGGTATCTCATCAATGACATTTTCGCAAGAATCGAGAAAAGTCGGCCTTGGAAAGTCGCCAAAATACTTCCGTGTATCGTGCCTTTCGGAAATTGTATTCTCATACCAGCCAGAACGATGCTCCTTCTCTCTCTTTTCCAATTTTATTTTTATTCATTTCATTCCTTCTCGATTAAATTTTTTTCCAATCGAATTTTCATCATTTTCTTCTTATATTTTAATTTCATTTGATATTTTTTTTTATAGAGGAGGGAGATATTTTATTATAGAAATTAATTATATTTCTTTTCAATATTGTAATAATTAATTTCAACGTCATTTAATTTCTCTCTTCGTTTTTAATTTAATTACATTTATTTTCAATTATCTTTTTTTTTTCTTTTCCCTTCAATTTTTATTCATTTCTCTACACTTTCAAAAATTCATTCTTTTTAGACATTTTCGTAATTGGTTCATCCGGTGACTTATATTTTTTTTTCTTTAATTTTACATCACACATAATTCTTTTGCCCACATTTCTAATGGATTTTTTCTACATTTCCATGCAGCTTACTTTTTTTTTATTCAATTTTACCGGCATATTCCTTTTTCTACTTTATTCAATTCTCTCGAGAGTTATAATTTATTTTTAGATTACTCCAGTCTTGAAAATAATCCAATTAAAAATTATAAAAATTATGAAAATGATTAATTTCAGTTTGCGTTTAACGACAAGCACAAAGTCGTTCGTTAATTAAGAAAAACGTAAATTACAAGAAAAAAGAAAAAGCAACAAGAGACGACTAAGCAGATCAAAAAGAAGAAGGAAATGAAAGATTTGACTGGCGATGTTGTGCATAAACGTTGTTAATTCCATTTCGGCGATCTTCCAAGAAAATCTTTTCTCGATTGCTAATTTAATGCTTTTGAAAAACAGAAAGATGGATAGGAATAATATGACCTTGAAAAAGGACCTTCAAATATTGGAAAAAGTAGAGTAACGTTGTTAAAGTAAAACGTATCGAAGCTTTTACTTAATTCTCATTGATCCATCCCTTTGCATTCTTTCGTTATCTCTTTTTCTCTTTAAATAGGAACTCAAACCACACACCAACACACATGTAAATGCATATGTATCTTACAAAAACATGGATTTTATGATAAAAGCTAGATACAATGCATTGTAATGTAACGAGGAACGTGCGTGTCCGGTTTTTAAAAGGGTGAGGCGGCATTTAAATGGTCAAATCTCGGTCTTCTTCATTGTTCTTTGAATTTGTAATGGAAAGACTCTAGACTCTAAATAACAAAAGACCTCTACTCTTTTTTTTTTTCTTTTTATTTTCTTTTCATTCTTCTTTTTCTTTTTTTTTTTTTTCCTTATTTTCGCGATTTATAATTTTTCGTTGAAAGAAAATGCTCTGTAGCCTCTCTTTTAAAAACCTTAAATGTAGTTTTTTTTTAAATTTCTTTCAGCAAGTCTTTTAATCATATTCGTGATTTTTGTGTCAAAATTTCAAAAGGTGGAACATTTAATTAATGCGAGTTGTATAAATGCATGGGATTATATTTTTCCTTCTTTTTATTTTCAAAAGTAGTTTGGAGTTTTAAGTTTTATTTCTTTTCCTTTTTTCTTCGTCAAATTTCGCGTCAGATACTTCTGTTCTTAATTATATACGCGTGAACGGAATAACTGATGCACGTGATATGTTATTATATTCCATACACAAAATGATATACTATAGGATACAACGTAATACCTCGTGGTTGTACATATTAATGAGGGATTATGTGTTAGAAGTACCGTTTCACAAATCTCAAATACATTTCCAAGAAATGTATCTGTAAGTATTATCTCCAATGTAAACATCAATAATTTCATAGGATGTACTTGTAATAATTAATAAGGAGACTTTAAAGTTAAATGACGTTGTTGTTAAAGAATTAAATAACAAAATATCCTGATAAATGTACCAAAAAAAGGAATTTTCATATTTTTTCAATTGACTAATATAATTGTCATCATTATTTATAACTTTTTATCACAACGTAATGACAATTTGTATATTGCATTTTTCAAAAATGAACCGGTGTTTGTTAGAACTTTCCGGTAAATCTAATATAAATTTAATCGTAGTTAATTGTACAATTGACAAAATTTCAACTTCGTATTATCTTTGGGAGATGAGGAAGAAAAAAAAGGCATAGCGTAAGATAAAAATGATAAATAATAGTTATCGCGTTATTCCCAGTGCATCCAAGTCGGTACACGTAATCGGATCGAGATAAGTACTTCCAATTTAATGGTCGTAGAATCTCTCGCCAACTTTTCCCTCTCTCTATCTCTCTCTCTCTCTCTCTCTCTCTCTCTCTCAACCTTAAACCATGACCTTCCTTGAAAAGATGCTCTTTTCGAACGCAGAAGTCACCAATTATCAAAGTGTGTGCACCATTCGATAGATTTGTTATTTTTACAAAACGTCTGATAACGCGTTGACAACAAAATATTTCTGTAGAAACGATTAGGGTTATTATAGGGTTCTACCCTTCTCCAATGAAGGAGGATGAGAGGTAAAAAAAAAATTTATAAGAGGATAGTGTGCGACGATAATGGACAATGTCCTGTCGGCCGATGTCCCTGCGTCCAAACGGTAGATGTATGTATATTTCTCTTTATATATATATAGAAAGAGAGAGAGTTAGATATAGTAGAGAGGACCCGACACCGGGCTTCATGCGTGATGATGAGGAAACGCCCGATTACAGCGCTTCGAACGAGGTATATGTACATATATAATATCTCTGCGTATATCCTACTACCGATTATTATCATCGCATGCTAACCTAAACTCGCGTGTTTTACTTCCACATATTTACCACCTATTTATATATCATTATTAAAAGTTCAAATAAAAAACACAAAAAGAAAGGCAACCAGTTAAACGTCCTTTTTACTTCGCTCGGTTACCTGTATATTTTTATACTTCATTTTCTTTTTTCTTTTTTATTTAAATTAGAAATAAAGAATGAGTACTACGTTTATTTTGGTTTGTTCGTTATTATTATTTTTACGTATACGAATGTTATAATTATTTTTCAAATAAAATAAATAAACGTGTGTACACGTTGCGTAACTCGATTAACGGTGAATTCTTGTTCAGAACGTGTAAAATATCGTCATTGGTTTTTTAATACCAAAGTATAAAATAAATATCTGCTCTGATTGAATTTATATTAATTGTTTTATTTAAAACGCAATAAAATTTCTATACAATATAGGGCTATTTTATTATTTGAAATTCTCTGCCGCGTAAAGTGTTAAATAATGTTAATTATACTAATTGGGATGATAAATTTGACGACTTTAAAAACAGCAAAACATTATTCTACTATGTCATCGGTTATTTATATTTTTAAATGTAATTTAACTTAAACCCTTCAATATCTCAATTATAAAACATAAATGTTATTTTTTTTTTTATTTAAAATAATGATTCCCTTTCGGGATACATGGAGTGCGTCGACCCGTTTTAATATAATACATCTTTACAAATATACATTTTTACAAATACACCTATACACAAGTACACCTTTATTAACGTCTTCTTACTACCACCTCCTCTTAACACCGCTCTCTTCTTCTACATAATTCTTTCATCCATTCCATTCCCTTTCCGTCCTCTCCCATCAACACTTCTATCCTCTCTTCCGTTTCCGAATAGTTACATTCCCTCATCACATGCATTCCTGTTTCTTTCTCTATCCCACACAATCTGCACATAATCTTCTCATCCTTTTTTATCCAGTATCTGCTTGCCCTCCATTCATTCCCTAATCTGAATCTTGCCATCATATAAAACATAAATGTATTTAAACCACTTTCAAAATAAACGGCTCATCTATTGGAATGAAATTTGCGCAAGTCCTTTGATAATTTAAAACGATATCCTTTTCTGTTCGTTTTAACCGAGCCTTACTTAGAGGGTTAATTAACATTGGCTTGGTTATATACATGCTCTCTGAATCATTTAAGATCTTAGCTTTGCCTCGGAAATTATTTCCACGAAGATTTGCTAGAAATTTGAGCAAATTCCAAGATACATCTATGAATCATCTTTTGATACCTACTGTTTAGATTTCTCACGTTTATCCCCATTTAAAATCAGAGATTCTAAATTTATATTAAAGGTATAAATTTAGAACTCAATTATAATGTAGATTTAGC
Source organism: Polistes dominula (assembly GCF_049000335.1). Lineage (NCBI taxonomy): Eukaryota > Metazoa > Arthropoda > Insecta > Hymenoptera > Vespidae > Polistes > Polistes dominula. The sequence continues at coordinate 5,502,506 of NW_028300963.1, forward strand.
ATTGTAATTTTTCTCGCGAAATCAAAGATATTTGAAATAAATAGCTCGGCTTTAAATGAATCGATTTCTTCTCTCTTTCTCTCTTATTCGAAGAAATGAAAGGAAAAAAAAAAAAAGAACATGAGGTGTGGGCGCCGATATGACTCGAGCCGGTGATCCACATACACGTTTGGCTCTGTTCCAAAGTTAAAGTAAAGACAAAGACAAAGACAAAGACAAAGAAAAATAAAAATAAAAATAAAAATAATAAAGTGGGAGAGTTATGAATGCCCCCCGAGTGGACGTTCATTCATGCGAAGAGACCGAATACGAAGGACGATCGAATATAAAAGAGAGAGAGAGAGAGAGAGAGAGAGAGAGAAAGAAAAGAAAAAAGAAAAAGGAACCCATGTTAGCGGATAGTTGTGTGGAACTCGAGAATCGTTCGATGCAATTTACCGCAATTAAACTTACACACTTTTTTGTTCTCTCCTCCTTTTCATCCAAAAACGTGACAAAAAGCCACAATATTTTTATTTTTAAGTCACTTCCCACGTGACTTAGGACCGATAAGGGTTAATTATAGTTCAAACTATAAGTTATAATATTTTTTCGAACAGTAGTACTGACCGAGGAGTCACTGCGTAAAATCGATTAGAATGCGGCTAAACGCGAGCTCTCAGTTTCGTGAAGAGAAGAATTTTTCTACGCGGAAATAACGATATAATAACGATATAATAACCATATAATAACCATATAATAACGGTATAATAACGGATTCAAATTGATATTCCAGGGAGTTTCGTAACGCGTTGCTATAATTTTCATCGGTTTGTTTTTTCACGTCGTTGGATGACACGAAAAGAGACGCACGGATACATTAAAAAGGATTGACGCGAGTAGTACCGCAAATCGTATGGGCCCAGATATATGGGCCCAGGAAGGGCTCCGATGTGTTTCCGTTAGGGCCACTTAATTCCCTTAACGATATCCGTGCTGCTCACTGTCAGTTGCACGAACCATTGTCGCCAGGAAATCACGTATCTTACTTGGTCAATCAGTAAAGGAGAAACTGACTGCCCCGTAGCGTGGGCGAACCCCTCGCATATTCCGATCGCGTATTCCGATCGCATATTCCAATTCTTTAGATTTTTTTTCTTCAATCTTATCTCTATAAAATTCCCCTGTCACAGTGTTTGTTATTCTTATTCTCCGAAACGACTTGACCGATTTATATGAAATTTTGTGTGTATATTCGGTAGGTATGAGAATAGTTTTTCGTATATTTCTTATACCCCTGAGTGATAAGGGTGACCCACCATAATTATTTTTCCTTTTAAAGGATATTAAGAAAAAAGAGAAAAAAAAGACAAATGATATGTGCGTATATTCAGACAATGTAAAATTATATGATGTGAAGTAAGTGGTGATCTTATGTTACCGCTCATGCGCATTTGGTTCGATATTAAGAAAAAAAGAGAAAAAGAAGACAAATGTTATGTGCGTAGATTCTCTATATATTTATTAGCCACAGCAACGCGTGGCCGGGGCACCCCTAGTTTTTAGATATAAAGATATATTCTGTGTTTGTGTCTGTGTCCGCTCTCTCTCTCTCTCTCTCTCTCTCTCTCTCTCTCTCTGCACCCACAACAATAAATAATTTCGTTTTATATATGAATATAACGCGTAATAATTATAATTGTGTCAGCTAATAATAAAAGCTACGATGCTAACGTATATTCTCTAATAACATCCTTTCGATGCATATAATAGATCGAAGTTGTCGTTTAGGTTATTATTATCACCTATTGTGATACACAACAGTTGCCAGTGGCAGTCGTCGCGTTTCTATTCCGAACTTATTGTTAGGTATTGTTCGGTGTGCTATAGATCGTTAAAATAGAAGTAGATAGTCAATACTTAATGGGGGTTGCTACGTGTACCTTTTTTTTCTTTCTTTTTTTTGTCCGGAAAATCACCGTCACGAATGAAATTTTCTTCTTCTACTTCTTTTTTTCTCTCTGATAAAAAATTTAACGATCTTTCCTATCTCTTTGTTTGTTTTTTTCGTCGTCTCTCTCTCTCTCTCTCTCTCTCTCTCTCTCTCTCCCCATAGCGATCGTTCGCCTTTCAAACTTGTCATCCTAATGCGGAAGTACAGTAGACGTCAATTTTACGGCTCGTTATTTCATTGATCAAGTATATCCTTCAACGCGTTCGGTACAAACCTATTCTATACAAACACAATTAAAAGAAACACAAAAAAAAAGAAATATGAGCCATTTATTTTAAAAGTGGCCCACACAAGTCAATTTACGTTCGAATCGAGATAATGAAGGATTGGCGTTAGATCACATTTAAAAATATAGATAACAGATGACATAGTAGAATAACGTTGTGCGGTTTCTAAAGGTGTCAAATATTCGGTTTATAGGTCACTTTCAAAATCAATGAAATGACGTTTTCAATTCTTTAGAAAGCACAAGTCCATAGGAAAAGTAAGTTTTCCTTCAAATCAAAATAAATGTATACACATTTATGTTATAAATACAACAAAATATTCAGCTTTTATTTTCTGTTAAAAGATATTTACATAAAAATTAATATTGTTTTATTAATTACTAACAAAATTATACCATTATTGAAAAAATGGGGTCGCGCGGTTTATTTTATATTATCTTGAGGTTGTTTTGTTTATTGCATAAAACAAAAATAAATGACATCTCTTAAAGAAATTTCAAAGAAATGATTTAATTAAACTTTGATATGCCAAATGCTTCCTTTTAAATTTTTTCTTTCTTCTTTCAAAAACAGAAGTTTAAAAGTTCAGAAAAAGAAATAAAATGAAACTTTCAGGTAGTTAGATAGATTGTTGAGTCTTCTCCAATTTATGTATGCCGGAGGAATTTCAAATAACTATGGCGTATAAGTTCTTGTATTTTATGTTTGTAAATGGTCCTGTTTCTTGTACAGTAATTTAAATTTGATATTATTAACATTATTAAGGAAATAATTAATGTTTGATGGCTATGATTGGATGTAGGCCACTTTCCAAATAAACGTTTTCATCACTTCAGTAACCAATAAATGTTCGTGTTACCAAATCTTAACTCTTTACGGAGCAGTATTTCAGATAATAAAATAGCCGTATGTTGCATAGAAATTTTATTGCCTTTTAAATAAAACAATTAATATAAATCTATATGCGCATACAACTATTGCAATAATAATATTTCGAGATGGGACTAAAAATGTCTCACCATGAATTACGGTGCATCAAAAGGGTGGGACACTTTTAAATCCCACACCGTGCCACAAAGAGTTAAGGAATACCATTAACAAGTATTTTCTCAGAATGAAAAGATCGTGTAAAAATATAATTATTGTGGTGGTAGCTAACTCGATTTTTTTTGGAAAATGGACCTGTCCATTTTCAAAATAAACTGCTGATATATAGGAATAGAGTTACAGTTAGATAAAGAGAAAAAAAAGTTATCTATTTTCATCCAACAAGAAAGTAGCGGAAAAGATTGAACGAGATCAACTTTTACGATCTTCTTACGTCCCTATAATACTCTTCTATGTCTTTCTTTTCTTTCATTTTCCTTCTTTCTCTCAGATTGTTTCTATCATATTTCAAAGTAGGATAAGGCTAAGAGAGAGAGTGAGAGAGAGAGAGAGAGAGAGAGAGAGAGAGAGAGAGAAGGGAGAACGAGAAAGAGGAACAGAGTCGGTCCGGCCAAGGTCGACCGATCGATTACTCTACGAATTTGCGTAACGGAGATAGAGTTAGAGGGGTTGAAAAGGGGAGACACAAAGACTGAAATATATACAGGGTGTTACTAAAATACGAGGCGCCGAAAATATTTCGTTATTGAATAATTAGACATTGAAGTATTACAAACATAAACTTAAACTTTGTCACTTTCCACGTGATTTACGACCGACCAATAAGGGTTAAATTTAACAAAAAAATCCAATATAGAAGAAGAATTCATTTCGTCAAATTTCATGTGTTACATCTATTATCCTTGACAATGGACCATGAAATACTTGAATAACATGTGTGTCTCTTATATTATTAGAACTTATATAGTAGAACCTATGTAATAGAACCTATGTAATAGAAGTTGTGTAATAGAACTTTGCTGGGTAGATTTTGTTCTTATCGAGACAAAGATGAGAGAGAGGAAAGTATTCGAGCATAAAACTTTAGCACTGGGAGAACCAAGAGATACTGTAAGGACTAAGCGGGGGTGTCGATAACGCGCATGATTGCTGACATGCTGATAGAAGGGGGAAATGGAAGGGGGAATTGGAGGGTTGCTTTCACGTAAGCCGAAGGGTAACTTGTTTCCTTCAACTACCAGTTAATTATTTTCTTATTTTCATTCTGAACTATAAATTGAATTTTACAAAATTGTTCTTTTTTTTCTTCTTTTATTTGTTTATTATTTAAATTTTCTTTTTTTTTTTTTATTCTTTCTTATTTTCTAGAGTAAAAAGAACAAAAAAAAAAAGAAGAACGCGTATAATCCATAGCTTTAATTTCGATCTGTGCGTAGGGGAACTACTTTACAGATACGTATAGATAAAGAAAGTTTTGTTTAAGCATAATAAAATAAAGAATTATTTGTTTTTCTTGGTAAGATCGATCAGTCGATATTACACGAATCGAGTTTTCTTCGGATTACATGGTGGTCAAGACTAAGCACTCATTCAGAAGAAAAAAATATAAAAGAGAACTTCTATCTTATTTATTTGATCTGTATACTTACTGTCTGTCGGTGCTAATCCCATCTTCGTTTATTTAAACACTTTCTCGGAATTTATTTCGATCGAATTCGAAAAAAACGTATTTATAAAATACGTGCGTGTATCTTTTAGAAAAAAGATTTTTTTTTAAGAAAATCATCATTTTTTCCGTGAATCAAATAAGAATATATATTTTGAAATGCCAAAAATTTAAATTTGTCCTTGGTTAAGATCAAAAATAAGGGCTTACTATCGTCCGTAGTACTAGACATTGTTTGGTTCTGCTAGACTCGAGATACTTATTGATTATTCTCTCTCCTTCTCTCTCTCTCTCTCTCTCTCTTTTACATTCTCCTAAGCACGCAATACACGCACTAGACACACACGCATTTATTATACAATACACCCTTTAAACATATAGGTGCATGCATATATCCCACATATACACGTGCATCATTGAACTGGATTTATGTTTTTGTGATGTAGACGTGTGTAACGTAAGAATCAATGAACTCTCATCCCTTTCGCTCTTTTTCTCATGAATTTTACATGAAATTTACATAGTCGTCTACCAATATTTTTCTAAATATTCTTCCTTTTTTTTTCATCGATTTTTTAGCCGACGAATGAACAATAAATTAATATATTTATAAAAAAATAATAAATGACAAAAAATAAGAATATAAGAGAGGAAACGTTATTAATATAATTTTTGTATTGCATACTTATAACAACTTCGTGATCTTATTATTTTTTGTTTTGGAATTGTTATTATTTTTTTCCCCTCATGGCAAAATCTACCCGTTTGATCGATCTTGCGGTTAGTAAAAAAGCCCAGTAGTTTATTTTATCTCGTACGTTCTTGTATACTCGTCGTTGTTCGAGTCTTCTCGTTATACTTCATCGTTTACATCATCCACCGTTAGATGGATCGTTTCCATTTTATATTCCACGAAAAGGTCAGGTTGGAATTTGTTTGTTTTTTTTTGTTCCACTCCGGATACGAGTCGATTAATAATATCCGTTTAATTAGGTTAATAAGTAAATTATAGGTATATTTTATTTTTGAAAATCGACTCAACAACGTTGACATACCAATTATAAATTTTCATTTCCTCTTCGCCATTTTTGGCATGCTTCATTTTTTCCCTTTTCTTTTTCTTTCGTAATTTTTTTGCTTGCATTTATAATCGTCAAAATTTGAGCGATATGTCGAAGAGTTGCATAACGAACAGAAACAAAATGGGGTTTTATCGATTCGCAGAAAAGCGAATAGAACCACCCGATATTCCTCTACGTTTCTCTTTCGTATTTTAGACGACAAAACATAAATCGCATAACGTCGAGATAAGTTCTCAACAAGCTGTCCACCGTTAAACCAACACGTTCAAACGTTTTCTACTATTCATTGCCATGATCTTCTTTTAGATCTTTGATTTTCGTTTTCAGTGACGAACAAAGGCTTCGTATCGGAGTTTTTCACTTTTCAATTGAATCCCTAAACAAATTTTGATGAAAAAATTCATCAAATCGATTGTTATTATTGAAAATAAAAATAAAACTAATAAATTGTACATGCGAGAAAATAATCGAATCGAATTTCTATAGGATACAAAATCAATGAATCAGAGGATAATTTGATTTATTCTATCTGCCAATACTTATTTTTAATTAGTTTATTTGCTCATTTCTAATTATAAAATACAATACTAATCATTCTTTCGAACGGATCGTGTCCGATCGATTAAATCAAATGGTTGCCACTCGAACACTCGAGTCGTTGAAAAATATTACAAATTTTCTAGAAATAGTAATAAAGATTAAAATGAACGATTTTTGATTGGATACAAGAGTGGTTCGTTAGAACGAGTATTTTTATTCGACCAGCTGAATGTCACTACAGAGAAATAGTAGTCGTGCAAAAAGATGAACGATGTTCAAATGATGACGAGCATCTGTTAATAACAGTTTCACACATATGCAGTCAAACTCAGAGGAGAATGATGTTAACTTTGTTTACGAGACTTGACATAATCGTTTTGGAATCTTCGATGAAATCAACTCTTCTTGATGTATTAACATGTTTTTTTTTTTTTTTTTTTTTTTTAATTACACGAGATCGTCATCTTTTTTCTTTGTTTTTTTTTTCTTTCTTCCAAATGATTCATATTTTTGTCTATTTTAAATTGGTTATGAAATAATATTATATAGAATAATAAATTTGATATTGGAATAAGAAAAAAATGTTCAATTTGAAAAATCGATGATGAATCTTTATAGATACAATTTTTTTGTTTAATTATAAAACTACGAAAAAGCCTAGGGATTCTGATATAATTTAAAAATAAATAAAAAAAGTTGAGAAAAAAGAGGTTTTAAATATAACCAAGTAACTTTTAGCTCGTATTTTCAACTTTTCTTTTCTTTTCTTTTTTTTTTTTTTTTTTTTTTTTTTTTTGAAAATAAAGATAAAAAGACAGAAGATAAGATTTTATATTTATAAACCCGAGAGAGATAATTTTGTAACGAAGTTTTTCTCGCTCGAATGAACATTGTGTCAGTGAAAAAGAAAAAGAAAGAGATGAGAGACGACAAGAGACTTGTTAGAATAAACGTTCACAACTCTCTTGGAAATCTTCCGATGCGAGAAAGAGAGAAAGAGAGAAAGAGAAAATTAATATTTAATAAAATTCAATAGAATAATTTCAAGATCATTTCGATTGAAATGTCATTTGATAAGATTTATAAAACAAAAAAGATATTTGTAGGTTCTATTTGTAGGTCTTTAGGTAGTGCAAGTTTTCAATAGATGGCGCTTATTACAATTCAATTATTTCACGTTTTTTTTTCAGATTTACATATGACATAACTAAACTTGCTTTTTATATTTCTTCGTGTATTATTATTTGAAGTATTCCATTCTGTGTTATTATTTTGCATGTTTTTCTAATTTACTAAATAGTTTAGAATTATACTAAATGCAGATAACATACACTTATTTGTTTATATAATGAAAAGACAATGTTGATAATAATAATAATTGATTCATTAAAAGATACAATTAAAAGTAAGAAAAATAAAAGCAAAGTTAGAATGACAAAAGGAAAAAAGTTTGATTGCAATTATACATGACCTTGATGTCCTTATTAGCGTTACTCGAATTCATTATTGGAGCGGATTAATAAGTATGTATAACGTTGCTGAGAAATAGTAAATACATTTCTCTCTCTAACGTTTAATTTAATTGTTCCAAGTCAAGGTTGATTTTTTAATTACTTCTTGTTCGCTTTCACTAAATAAAATATATACAAATTTTATTTCATTAGGAAGTTGGACAGGCATGTATATATGTGTAATTAATATTAAAAAGAAATTCACAATGTCTCTGAGATGATCAATTGTTTACTAATAATAATCAATAAATAGAAAATGATATACCCGTGGAAAAAGAACAATTAATAATTTGATTCGACCTTTGAAATAGGTAGGCGTTTATAGGAATAAAAGATCGATGCGTGTTAATCGTGATACCACATTTCTAACGTGACACGAATTCATGCAACATAATTATAAAGTTTTAACATTGAGACCTACGTAAAACATTATTCAAACAATACCACCACATTTATCCTTACTCGGAAATTGAATGATCGAAAACACGCACATATTATCTGAAAAGATTACAATCATTTTAAGAATATCACGTACGAACGAATTTGAAATGAATTTTACAATCAATCGGTTGAATTTTTTATTTGCGTTTTTTCTAAGAATCATTTTAATACAATGTTATTTTTGTAACGTCGTAATTAGAAAACTTGCGATTAAAGTACAAGGAGTTAGATCGTTGCGTAATATATGAAGATAAAAAGTGATAATAATTCTATCAGGTGTTCGTTCATCGTGATAAGATTAATTTTTATTCTTTCGAGAAAACAATTTTTTAAATATAACAAAAAACAGTATAACAACAATTAATTACAATGAAACAAAAATAAATGCAAAATACTTACATTTGACAAATTTGTTTTCTTACGTATTGAATAGAAGTTAATTTGACATTTTTCCGAAAAAAAAGAAAAATAAAAAGAAAAACGTTTACTTCCTGATTTTGATAAGCTTTAGGAAGGGTGTGCATTACAACGGTATACATTACAACGGTATGCATTACAACGGTGTGCATTACAAAGTGTCATGACCTCGCGCTATTATGTTGTAATTTAAAACGACTTGCTTCGACCCTTTGCATCTATATATGTATATGCGAATGCCAAAGATTTCGTGGCCTCGTCGTCTTTCATCGAGTTAACAAAGTATGTCAAAGGTCGTTCGGTCACTTTCGATCTTGATTTATCTCGTCTACGATGAAAATACTAATTAATTTATCTTTCTTATCCTTATCCTTATTCTTATCCTTATTCTTATTCTTATACTTCCCTTCCAGCCCTTTGTCGTGTATTTATTTTGCGCTTCCTACGATTTTACGATTGACAAAAAGTTTGCTCAAAGTATTCTTTTAATCGAAACATTAATCAAAAACATCGTGAATAACTCGGACAAAAAAGGTCGGGGGGGGGGAGGCGGGATTGTTCGATAAAAGAAACATTGAGTTATTCGTACGAATGAATTATTTTGTGAATAATTTATTGAAAAGAAATAGAAAAATATGCAAGATGTAATAAACCTTTGGCCATTGGAGATGGTGACGTTTTAAGTGACGTGAGAGAGAGTTCGACGATCTGTATTGATCGTGCGAACCCTTGGTGTTACCAAGTCTCACACGAGGATCAATCGTTACGTTACACGATTGCGATAAATAAGCATCGTCCCTTAAGACAAACCAAAATATATTTACATGAAAAATGAAAACTGATTCATATCAAACGAAACAATTGGAACACATAAATGACAGAAATAAATTCAATAGAATTTCTATTTATAAAATATATTATAATTTATTAAACAATAAAATGTTTTGTCAATATTTAAGCGGCTTCAAATTTATTATCGATGAATAATTATTATTTACTCGCATTATTATTACTCGCATTTTCTTGCGATAAGGAGACACGATGTAAACGTCAGACACGCACGCGCTCTCGATAACTTATCGATTTTATCTACATCTCACTTTCTCTCTTTCCCTTCTCTTAATTATACTTTTTATTAATATATATTTTTCTTGTATATTTATTTTTTTTTTAATTTTATTTTATATATATATGTTCATATTTACTTTTAGAGAAATATCATCGATGCTGAACTGCATCTCACAATTCAGCTTAAAATAAATAACAAAACAATTTGAAAAGTAAAAGAATTTAATCTCTCTATAAATTTTATAAATAGTTAATAGTTTGTTTGCAGAAATAAAATAGAAAAATTCTTGCACAACTATTGATTTGAACTGTTTGCGATATAACCCCAATATTGATTCTTTTACATTTCCTAATGAATCAATCGAAATGGATATTAATAATCAAAGTGATTTAAATCTCGTTTCTACGAAACACCTTCGATTGATTAACTTACACTTCGTAAAAAGTTAGTATTTCTTGGAACACATTATTCGTATAAGGTCGATTTTAAAGTTTATACTCTTGAAGAGTCTAACGCGTAATCGGATTTGCGACGATTAGCGAGAAAGAAAAGTATTCGCTTTCAATTTCAAACTTTGATCAAAGGTTAATTGTTGTCGATCGATTATAAACGTTTTACTAATAGCGATAATCTTTTCCTACACATTTTTTTTTTTATTTGCTAAACGACCAATATAATTGATGAACAATCTATCCATCGATATTTGAGCCGTTTATTTTGAAACTGGCCTAAATCCATTTATGTTTCAATCGAGATATTGAAGGTTTTGCGTTGGATTACATTTAAAAACATAAATAATAAATGTCATATATAACAGAATAATGTGTTTTTCTGTTTCTAAAGATGTCAAATTTATCATCCCAATTAGCATAAATAACATTATTTGAAAAATAATATGTTTTTGATTACTATGATTGGACTTGGGCCACTTTCTAAATAATCTTTTTCATCGCTTCATTTAAGGGTTCATTCTGGTTTATACGCCGAAAAAAAGGCTATTTTCACGATTTTTTTTTAGGCTTTGTAGGATACATATACATATGAAAGTTGTTGGGTATAATAAATACACTCTAAAAGTACGAGAAAAAATTTTTTTTTTATTGTTTTAAACATTTTTTGACATTCAAAATGGCTGACAAACGTGAACCCTTCAAAACTAGGTATGCTGTTGGCGGGCATCGAAATTTGAGAACGGGTGATCTAAAACAAAAAAATTAAACGGTTTTAAATTCAGTATGACAATGGCTATCGGGTATGCTAAAACTATCAATTTTTATGAAAACAAAACAAAATGACGGCCATTTTTCGAAAAAAAATCGTTGATTTTTTTCGTACTTTTTTGTAAAAAAAAATAGTAAAAATTAATATTTTGACTTGGTTATAGCATGCGAGATAGCCATTCATGTTTAGAGTATGTTGTTAAAATTTCAGAAGGATCGGTTGAGTAGTTTCGGAGATATCATGCCCGCCAACCGAAAAAACGTTGTTTCGAGAAAAACGCGTTTAAAGTTTCTTTTACCAAATTTTTGAAAAGTCTGACTTTACCTTATTCTGCGATGCCTGCATCACACAGTATGCCTTCTGCTTCTTCAAAATACTCATTTTCTTCCACTCTAGCCTTTTTTCGTTGTGTCCTGGCCTCTTTTAAAGATTCTCCGCTCAAACGATTGGCTGAGCGCACACGCGTGTTGCCGCGGTTACTAGCGTAATTGACTGCGATAGGGCCAAGTTTTATCCCCAAAACGAGCATTATTTTCAGTATTAGATCAAAACCTTCGTTGAATATACAAGCTGCCAATTTACAAGCTATTTCAACAATATTTTTACCATTAAATAGGTGTTTAGGCACCATAGCCCAAACGCATTTGTTGAAGCACTCATTATTATTTTAAATGTGTGGCCACCTAAACATCTTTCAAGTAATTCTGTTTTTGTCAGGTCAACATCAACCTTTTGTTTTTTGCTGCTATATTCATGCAGAGACATTTCCACTTACACCATCGCAGATGGTTTGTCTCCTCTATCTGTAATATCTCTATGTGTTTGGGTCGCAAAATAATATACTTAAACTACTCGGATCGTTCTAAAATTTTTGTATGATAATTCTACATATGTCTACTTTCGAAAAATGCACAAAAAAAAATGATTTTCTCAAAATGATAAACCAGAATGAACCCTTAAGGGGTGAAATAAAATATAGAAGAGCGTTTTTTTTTTCTTCTTCTTATCGGTTCCTGTATTTGGTGTCTTGGGTTCCCTATAATTCTTACATGGCGCTTACGTGATACATGTAACGGTTCCCTGCGTTCGGCAATTCAAACGCGTATAATTCGATTGAAGCCAACTCGATAATCGTTCTTCTTGACGAGGGGTCTCAAATTCTTCTCGCTCGTGTCTCTCTCCTTTGCGTTCACGTTTCTTTTCGTCAAAAAACAAATATATATATATATATATATATATATATATATATAAAAGAAAAGCATGTTCCTTCTATCGGAATTTGTTTTATGCTTCATTAATTATTATATGTATGTGTTAAGTGGATTAATTTCATTACAAATGATATTATATACCGTGGGCTTTCTATATGCATTCTACATGCATTCTACGTGCATTCTATGCATTCTATGCATTCATCGTGTAATTAAATTTTGAAAACTGGTAACGTTAGTGTATTTGTATTCGTGTTCGAATATTGATTTTACATTTCAACTGACTACCTACTATTAATATTCTATTAATTTCATCTCAACAGTAAGTAGAATAGTTTAATAGCAAAATCATGTTGTTATTCTAATCACTGTATGGTAAGTCAATTTTCAAAGATAATCAATTTCGAAATGTAATTTTCTATTTAATGGGATATTTCTTATTCTGATGGTAAAATGTACTATACGTCAGTTACTAATTTTCAAAGTTTTATAGAAAAATAAATGAATGGAAGAGGTAGTACCACTGATGTTACTCGATATTCTTTTCAATTTAAAAACTTTTCTTTCAGTAGCTATCAGCGATGTATCCTCTTCGAAAAGAGTTGGAAAAAAAAAGTTAACAATTTTTAACGAGCCATCGGAGAAAAAGAAAGTCTATCTCTTTTTTGCGTTGGTCCGCATATTCTATGTTTAGAATAGTCCAAGGCAAAGTTAGCGATGAAGGAAATATTATTTCTTTTTTCAACAAGAAAGATAATAAAATTGCAATAATCCTACAAGAGGAAATTTGTATAATAACATTTCTGGAATACTTCTGTCTAATACTTCTGTCTAATACTTCTTTAAATTCATTAATTGTACAATTTGGTGAGACGAACATTTGTTGGTTACTGAAGTGATGACAAAGTTTTTCTTTGAAAGTGGCCTAAATCCAATCATTAATGTTAATCTTAAATAAATGCTAATTGGGATGATAAATTGTTGACACCTTTAGAAACTGAAAAACATTGCAACCTCTTAGTTTCCGCCATGGAACGCCATAGAAAGATATTTCATTTCAATAGTTAAAGCAACTAATATTTTCCTAATTGAATAATAAAGAAGAATTTCAATATAAAGGGTGAATAAGATTCGTTTAAAAGAAAGTATCATCGAACTGTTCAAAACTATATCAGAGTTGAAAAAAAGAAAGTAATAAAGATCTACAATAGCATGAAATTCGATCAATGACTATGACGGTTGAGAGAGAACATGTTTTTAGGTGAAAAACCGCTTTGTAACTGGAGAATAATGCGAGTAACTGTAAACGAGAAGCCTTAGTGTTGTATCTGTAGTAGAATACTTGCGATGGTAGTAGAGTTTGAAGAATCTACTCGACAAATTTCTCAATTTCATAGTTGTCTGTCTTGCACACTAATCTAACCCCGTACACTTTGTTGCTCTTCTTCACCACCCGTAGAAATGTTCATCAAAAACAATATTCGTAGCACTAACAAAATAATATTCATTAATTCAAATGACTTATCATTATTTGTGTGTTTTTTTTTCTTTTTTTTTTTTAAGAAGAATTCTATATAGATAGATGACATTGATAATGTTAAAAGAAAACGACCATAAAACATTAAACGCTCGTTTGCGAGTTTAATTGTTTGCACAGACGTCGCATGCACATATGGTTTTTTATTTGCATCTTGTTCTATACACGCTATACATAACATACGTTTATTATACACTTGTCTACTACTACTCGTTCATTGTCGCGTTTTTGTCATGACCATCATCGACGAAGAAAAGAATTAAAAAAAATGGGACAAATAAATGATGTCAGTGTATTAATCTTGTGACGTAATCTAGAACGTACTAGGAAGAAGAAGCAAATAATATGCTTTTGGTGTTTAAGAAAAATGACGAAAAGATGATCATAGGCATCTTTATTTTTTTTCTTCTTCTTCTTCATTATCGTAATATTCGAAACGTTCCTTTCAAAGATTATATTCACAGAACTTTATTTACGAAACGTGCCTAAGTGCTTCTCGTGATCGTGCTACCAGATCGACGTTGTTATATCACTTTGCATAATCGATTCGCACGTGTGCATGTGCGTGTGCGTGTGCGTGTGTATTCGTGCGAATATAAGGACGCAAACACGCCTACGGGATGAATATTAGCGAATTAATCGTTCAATACGATCGAGATTTATTATATCCTTCGATCTAATTATAATTTCTATTTGCATTTACAGATATATGCAATTACGTAGAATTTTTGTTCTAAGAAAAATATGACTATGTGAATATTGATACTTTCGTCTATTATTGGTCCAATAGAATCACTTTGTTATATTATTACTATTAATATTATTATGATTATTATATGCGAACGAAAAAACGAAGAAAGCTTTAGAATTTGATATCTCATAACAACCGGAAATCACGTGAGCTCAAGCTATTTTTAAGCTTGCAAAAGTGGCTAATTTAGAACGTAAGCAAACCACTTGTGATAATATCGATAATAGACAAAAGATAGAACATAAGCATTTTTTGATAATAATCAGGTTAGCACACGAGGAAGTTTCGAGTACACCTTTTTAAATACGTATATTTAAAATATATATAACATACACTTTAATTATATATTATTTATTTATTTATTCGATATGACGACGTGATATACGGGATGAGATTTTTTCGAACGAACATTTCGAGAACAAAAGTTGTACATTATTTTAGGATAAAAATAAAACGAAAGTATTTCAAGGTTAATTATTATTTTTTTTTTTATCTGAATAATTTAAGTTGATATTCTTCCATCCGCCCACCAGAGATATATGTTGTTCTTGATATTCCTATGGTGTCGCATGATTTCTCGCAACTCTCTACGCGCTTTATCTACACTTAAAGCCAATCGTGTACTTTTAGAATCCGATCGTTTAAAGGTCATTTCAAAGCGATTCCCTGCCGTAATGAGCGTAATGGAACTTTATGAATAGCGCCTAATCGCGACGAGGAGGACGCAATTGCAGCTGTTCTTCTGCTGTTCGTTCAATACTTTTTTCGTAGTATAATTTTGTACGCTAGTAGAATTACAAAGAAGAAAAAAACTAAAGGAAGGAAGGAAGGAAGGAAGGAAAGAAGGAAAGAAAATTCTAGATGATTCGGTAACTTCCGGTTTTGTAATACTCCGAAGGGTAGTTCCCGTTATGATGGCCTACCATGCAGCCTGTTGGACACGCGAACAATTTTCCGACGACAAGAACACCGTTGCAAAGCGACTCCCTCGACGCACGTGTCTCGCCTATTGATAAATCGATAACATTTCTTCAAACGTACATAGAGACACACACACAACACGCACACAAGTATGTGCGCAGGATGCGTGTTTTGAAACATGGTTGCTACGAAACACCCACGACGATCTCGATCTAACGCAAAATAGGTTTCCTTTTCACCCAAGGGTTCTTGACGTCCACGATTATTCTTCAAACAAATAAATTGCCTCACATTTTCTTTCTTCTTTTACAAGTATTAGAATATTAATAATGATATAATAAACAAACCCTGATTCAAATATAAATGGAATTATAGGTTACTTTCAAAATAAACGACTCATTTAAATAATGCAACGGAACATGTCTAATTCCTTGAACAATGTGTGTATGCAATGTGTGGGACAATACGGATTATAATATATTAAATACATAAAACATAAAGTAAGATCTGCACTATTTGTTGTTTCGTAATCCAACAGCTAAATGTCTCGGCACGTTACCCCCATCTTTAGAAATCTTCTATGTTTGATCCAGTTTCGTTAAAAATATTACATATTTTCTATCGATGGGAAATAAACGAAAATTCTTCTCTTAACATTTTACTGACCGCTAGCTTATTAATAGGCTTTTTTGTCGCCAATCGGTAACTTAACTCGGTAACTTAATCGCTTGACACGGCGATGAACAGTCATTGTCATTACATAAAGAATAATTTTTTATTAGAATCTTATTAATATTTGATTAAAATCAGTTATTGTAATCTGTTAGTAGATTCTGTTAGTAGAACGGATGTGGTGCGTATACTGTTTAAAATCTAGCGGTCGATAAAGTGTTACAATTTGAACGTTTTGAATGACTCCACCTATCATATGATTTTATTTATAGGGAAGAAGTTCAGGAGCATACGGTCAGGTGGAACGCAAAGTTCGAGTTCTGTTGTAAAATGAGTGCAAATGCGTCAACTGGTGTTCTCGATCCATGCATCTTAAGGATATCAGTAAGGAAGGTAAGATTTAACACAAATGAATGGTTTAAACAATAGGATTGTTGTAATTCGATTGCGTGTAAAAGTAGCCATTTCGATGGTTGTAGGAATTGAAGGGAGGCAGGTCCTTCCAGAGGCTAGGTTTTACCGACCTGAACCTTGCCGAATTCGCAGGAGCTGGTCTCTGTCGAAGGAGGTGTCTCCTTGAAGGTTATGACGCGAGACATCGTCAAGATAATTCTATGCTGAGAGTAGCTATTAAGATGAACATACGTTCCGGAGATATTCTATTCAAAGTGTGAGTGTCCTCCCAGGCCAACGTGTGTTTTTGCCAAAGACCAAATACCCCAAAGGCCAAAGGACCAAAGGGTTAATCTTTATGACTGTCTTTTACTGTAGACCTTCACCATCGTTAAAACAAACTCAACTAGCAGTTCCCGGTGTCCCCGGTGTGCCAGGAGTTACGGCTGACGAGGTGACCGTTGAAAGATGTAGCAACAGAGAAGATTACGTTTCTAGTGGTTCATTGGCTGGTAGTATAGCTAGTGCGAGCAGTGGTTTCGGTAGTCTTCCCAAGAAAAGGCCAGCACTGTTTTCCTCCGGTAAATATATATGAAAAAGAAGATATCCAAGTTGATATTTAACAATGGTTCGTTTAACGATGGGTTCCTTGTAGAACTTCTCAGTGGTACGGAAACATACGATCCGATGACCCTAAGCGAGATCGTACCTTCGGCAATTCCGGTCGAAGCATTGACAGAAGCGCACACAGAATCGGGTCATTCGAGGAATAGCAGCAATACCAGTCAACTAAGCAAAGGATCTGGATATGGATCCTTAAACTCGCACAGTCAACACAGTAGACAGAGCAGTAGTGGTGACAGTGGCCATATTAGGTAAACATTCCGAATGGACCCAAGGATAACTAATGAAATAGAACAATTATACAATTTTGTAACTTTTTGTTAAGACAGAAATGGGGAAAATTCCAACGAAAACGATAACTAAAATATCCTCTCGGTAGGACATAAGGACGTACATACACATAAAACACGAATACTAATCTGTACAAAATACAAATGCTCGAAAATAATGTTCATTCAAAGCAACATAAACGCAGAAATAAGCGCATGGCTGCTCCGAAGAGGGAGAGGGGAGTTTGGATGTTCTTCACGACTTTTTAACGCATTGCCTGCTGGATAACACAATCAATTTTCTATTTTTTTATCTTCTTCTTTTCTCTACTATATACTTATCTTGCTCTTCTTTTTTCTTTTCTTTTTTTTTCTTTTTTTCTTTTCTTTGCGCGAAAGATCTCTCGGTGCTATGATATTTCATTTGAACGAAAGTAATATAATTCGTAACAAGATTCGTCATCAAGATTTTTCAAAAGGTTTTTCATATTGCTGTGCTGTACTACGCTTTTACCGACTACTAATAATTCCAACACGGATCTTTAATTGGAATCAAGGGACTTGACTTGAGAAGATCGTACCCTTCGCATTTTTTTCACACTTATGCATATTTTTTAATCAATGACTTTTGTATCTTTTTTCTTCTCATTCGATCTATCTATCAATCTATTTTCCTATCTCTATCTATTGGTTGATTTACTTATCTCTCTTTCTCTCCTCCTCCCTCCCCCCCACCTTCCACAAAAAAAGAAGAATCATCAAAATTTAATCAAACCTTAGTTGTTTTAGACAATTGTTCATATTATTTTTCTTCTGTTCTTTATGATTTATGCATGCTTGAAGAAAAAAAGAACAAATTTGTGTTATGATCTTTATAGGTCACCCTCCTGGCCGGTATGGGCACCACGTATCCCGAATTATTCCCAAAATCATCCTCCTAACTATCCTAACATGCGGTCCGAAACATCCTTCGAACCAAGGCCACCGTCGCCAACGTCGTCTTCGATGATGCTCGTTGATCCAAGAACCCGATTCTGGTCCACGTCTAGTCCACTTTCCTCTCGGATCATGAGAAACGGTATGGATAAAAGGAGTACTGCTGGTGCTGTTGCAACAACCACTGCTACAACAACTTCGAGATCGATTTTGAAGATGCCAGAGACGATTATTAATGCCGATAAGGGCAACGAAGTAAACGTTGTCGGGGCAGCTGTTAATCCTAATGTACAATTTGTAAAGAATTTAACCGAATCGAGTTCGCAAACTCGGAACGGAGTTTCCATTGACGAGCATTACGAAGATGCCAACAACGTGTTCAGGGTACCCGGACCCCAAGACGTCCCACGACATTCCCGACAAAATTACGAAAGGGTTAACAGTTTCGAATCACGCAATGAACGTAACAGTATAGGAAGTTTAGGACAACATAACAATATGAACGATCGAGAGGAAATAACCAGTCGGGTGATCTTACCAATCGCAAAACCGAGAATCGGTCAACCAGGGTGGCGTAGCATGTCGAAAACCTGCGATTGTATTGAAAAGAGACAAACTAGCCCAGTTTTACGATTGGTCGATCAGGCCAGGGCCGTATCCTCTCCCGATCCTCTCCATAGGCCTGACAATCCTAGAGCATCCCTACGCTCCGCGACGACGGCTCAAACCCTCAGGTAGGTTTTCTATCGTTCATCATCTCGCGAACATCTATTTATTTTCGATTTTTTTTTTTTTAATATTATTTCCTATAAAATCTATTTCTAAATTTCATTTTTTTGTTTTTGTCTTTTCTTTCTTTCTATCTTCATCATAGTTTTCCATACTATCATCGAGCAACCCCTTCGAGACGATTCTATGAACGAATCAATCATTCGTTTATTTTTTTTTCTTTCTATATTATAATTTAAATTTTTTCTTGAATTATTGTTAGGTGCATATATATATATATATATTTTCTAAATACAGATGAGAGTTGGAGAAACGTTGCATGTTACGATAATGAAAAATGAATCGATCGATTGATTAAAGGATTTTGATCAGCTGGTTTCCTTTTGTCCTCGCTCTTGCTTTAGTTTCTCCTTTGGGTTTTTGGTTTATTTTTGATAAAGTTAATGAACACGTGTGGTGTAGTACGTCGGCTAACGTTTAACCGAAAGGTGTGAGTAGTGATCCACAAATCTGTTTCCTAAGCGATGTAACAATTTATTTAAGTATTTACAGGGTAAGACATTTTAATCAGAACATCCAAATATCTCCCTTATTTATAGTTTTGTGGGAACAATTTTTAGGACTAAGTTGCAGTATTGCTGGGAAGGGCTAAGTATACGGGTAAGGACATTATTTTTCTCTTATATGAATATATACAATATACTTATAATAATTGTAAGATCACAAATAACGGAGATACTCGAGTGCTCCGATTAAAATGGCGATTAAAATGGCGTACCCTGTACACGTATTTATAACTTGCTACATTTATCTTATCAAGCAGACCTTACGAAAGTCGTCTAATTATAGGAAGAACATCCTGCTCCTTTTGTCTACCACGATCAACAATGGTGGTGTAAGATCGGGACCTCAATCATACTTTCATTTGCTTTTTAAAAATACATACATATAACATAAAATAATTGATGTACATACGCACATAAGTCAGTGTTACCATTATCATTATCGTGCTAGCATAAAACATTAACGAGGAAAATACGAAAGAACTATTAATTATTTAAATCGAGTTAAAAGTATGCCTGAATTATTGCTAAACAAATGAAGCAAGTATCGAACAATTGTCTCAATCTAAAAAAAAAAAAATAGGAAGAGAGAGAGAGAGAGAGAGAGAGAAGAGAGAAAGAGAGAACGCAAGCTTTGCTTACAGTTCTGGATGGCTTTGTGAATCCTTGCAGGGGTATCGGCGGAGGTCACCGGAAGTTGCTGGACGGGGCGGGGGGCAAGCTGGCTACGGTCGCCACCAGCCCAGCGGACTCCGAGGAGTCCTCCTTAGGAGTACCGGAAGTCGCTCCACCAAGCTCGCAACACCGAAACAGCATAACCCCACCGTCAGTCCATGCTTTCGTCTCTTATCTGCATTTTTATCCTTCATTCATGTATACTTTTGTCTTTTGTCTATTATTTGTCATTATCCTTATCGTTTTTGCTTTTTGCTCGCCTTGCACAATTTTAGATAGAACAAGAACACTTTATTGTTTTTCTTCTTCTTCTTTAACAAAATCTTGGAATTGTGTTGCTATAATTTTGACAAAAAGTTTGGATATTTTTCTTTTTTTTTTTGGAAATAAATTTTGGAAGAATCGTGTTCAGGATGCGATGCATTCGGACACATTGATCAGGACAATTTGAGCATCTTCGTTTCTACCATTTTTCATGCACCAACAACCAGCTTTGCTAATTAACGGACACTTGTTGTCATCAATGTTTATCGGCATGAAAATAATCGCACTTGAATGGGATTTATATTCTTTGATTATTCAGCTTCCATGTACAAATCGTTTCCCCGCATCGTCTTATTAGAGAATTACGTATAATTATATATCGAAATCTATATTACGTATATGTGTATACACATGCAATCGTCTCGAATATTACGGCTGCACGATCACTGTTCTTTTCTATCTTACTTATTTTTTCTTGCTATCCGCATCGCGTCGTCTATTCGTCTCGCGTCAGAATATTTCTTTTGATTTTAATTTATGTTAAATCATTAGCGACGATAATAATAATAATAATAATAATAATAATAATAATAATAATAATAATAATAATAATAATAATAATAATAATTTGAATCTGTCGTACGCGCGAAAATCCTTCACTTTTTAATTATAAATATACAATTAATAGAAAAATAATAATAATAATAATAATAATAATAATAATAATAATAATAATAATAATAGACGACTGAGAGAAGAATTTGATTTGTCAATAATGATTTGTTTAATCACATATACAGAAACCCTTCAGGAGGTTCGGGTTTAAGCGAAACTGGATC
The DNA here is from genome assembly GCF_049000335.1 of Polistes dominula. Taxonomy (NCBI): domain Eukaryota; kingdom Metazoa; phylum Arthropoda; class Insecta; order Hymenoptera; family Vespidae; genus Polistes; species Polistes dominula. The sequence continues at coordinate 5,523,945 of NW_028300963.1, forward strand.
ATTGGACCGTGCTAAAGCTGCACTGGAGCGACGGAAAAAAGCCGAAGATGGTACAGGAAATCCTAGCTTGTGCAGGATCGAAGTCACCAGACCTAATCCAGATTCATTGATCGATGAACTGATTAAGGCTACGAATTTGGAACAAACGGATCTCGAAAGTTCTGAGAGTATGATTATAACAATTATTTATTTGATATACACAAACGACGAGCCAACTTTAGTCAAACTTAACCCTCTATGGGCCAGTGTTAATTTCAGGTAACATATGTTAATAAAATAATTGTTGATTTAAAGTTCTAAATAAAGTTTTTTTTTTTATTTAGAACGAAAATTCGGCCCATAGAGGATTAATATTATTTTCAAAATGATGAATGAATTTCAGTTTCCAAATAATACTTGTGTTCACATTGTAAAACAATTAGTAATTTAAAAATATAATTGAGACTTTTCAATAAATATCTAAAAGAACTTAAGCTACTTTTGTACTTTGTTTTTTTGTTTTGTTTACAGCAACCGGTTTGCAGTTGTTCATAGCAAAAGATGGAACAACGGCGTTGGGTAGTCACGAAGTGAAGAGTCAAATGCCCGCGGGTGTGTTCAAGCAGGTGGTGATGGAAGAAAACAATAGGTAACACCAAGCCATCTCGTCGAGGCGACAATACGCTAGGCAGCCCAGCACAACATTCTCATTGGCCTTGGTGCCTGAACTCATCTACGAGGCCTACGAGCCGCGGTAGTCACGTTGGAGAACGACTTGTTGTTGTTGTTCTTGGGGTCGAATAAAAAAAAGAACAAAAACAAAACATGCTGTCTGATCGAACAAATTTATCAGACTACAATCAACAACAAAAACACGATGACACTTCCATCTAGCGAGATTATTTTCTATAAATAATTATTCTTTTTTCTTGTCTCTCAGCAATAAATTAGACGAAGAAGAAAAAACAAGATTTTACGTTATTTTAAAAATCACAGTATTTTTCCTATAATATATACAACTATATATATATATTTATACATATGTATCATTTCGTACAGAAAATATCGTGCGCGTACGTACAATTTTTTGTTTCGTTACAATTATTTATAGTACTGTAGAGAAAAAGATAATGATAATGATGATGGATAAGGGGAAAGATATAAGATTTATCATTATTATTATTATTACTATTATTATTATTATTATTATTATTATTATTATTATTATTATTATTGTTAATATAAATATTAATATTAATGTAAGGACGATGACATTTTCTTGCAAGATGGAAGGAATTCGTGAATATTACAAAAGGAAATAAAATAAAATAGAAAAAAGAAAAGAGAGAGAGAGAGAGAGAGAGAGAGAGAGAGAGAGAGAGAGTAAGAGAAAAAGACGTATATTATGGTAAAGAAAGAATGAATGAATGAATGAAAAACAATAATTCAAAGATATACACATATTTTCTTCCGTGAAACTGAAGCACAATTGATACATACATATATATGTATATAATTCTCGTCGGACCGGTCGTGCTTCATGCGCGCGTGAAGCTTTAGTCAATACTATTTTAGACGAGAGACTACGATGTCGTGATAATAAAATCAACATATTAGTTTTAAGGATAAAATTATTGACAACACGAAATCAAGGGGATTATAACAACGGTAATTTGATTGATAATACTGAACGAGGCCCTACGACATTTCGACTAATCTTTATTTTTAATTATTATTATTATTATTAATATAAATATTATTATTATTATTATTATTATTATTATTATTATTATTTTTATTAATAATATTATTATTGTTGTTATTATTATTTTTTTTTTTATTATTATTATTGAATACTGTAAAGGGGACTCATAATTCGTTTTAAGTAAAAGCAGAAAATTAGATCCGTGAATATAACGTATATTTTTGGAACTCATTTAATTAGATTTTTAATTTAATGTGATTGAAATAAATCGTAGATTTTCCTTACAAGCTTTGCAAATTGTATATCCTGAGATTTTGTGATCGATGAAAATATTATTTAGTTTTGGAAAACTAGTACTCCGTCTTACAGTAACTCATTCGACGTTTATTTTCCTCACCCCTGAAAAAAAAAAAGAAAAGATTGATGACACAATTCTTAAACGTTCTTGGAAAAAAAAACCAATCGAATCAAATGAAATCTAATCTAATAATCATTTCCACAAAAAAAAAAAGAAAAAAAGACTTTGTATATAAATGGATGGAGGCTAACGACTCCCTCGTCGTCGTTCATCGAACATTTTCTCGCGGAAAAGGAAATGACGTAAATAATAATAAATTAGGAAAAACAATATATTGCCTGTTAAGAAAAAAAAAGAGAAAAATGAAAAATCCCTTTTCGTGCGGTTTGATTTGATTAAAAAAAAAAAAAAAAATACCGGTTCATTGTCAGATTTGTTTTAGCAAACACTTGTACATATAGTAATTAGTAATTGTTACATAGATAAATGGCTGGTGTTATATAAAAAAAAAAAATACTTTTTCTCCGTAACTAACACATCCACACATAGAGACAACACCAACAAACGCATACAAACACAACGTAATAATCTATAAGCGATAGGATGTCTTATTGAAAAGAAAAAAAAACACGACGAAGCAAACAAGTGCTGTTTCAAGGTTTTGTCTGAACAATTAACAAGAACAAATAAAAACTATCAGGATAAAAAACTATATAACGCTTACATAAAGTGTGTTTGTAAATGTTACGGTCAATGTAATTTAATATTATTTTGTCAGAGAAAGAGAAAGAGAGAATTGTTTCAGGGTTGCGTCAGAAATGAACGTGGCGAAGGGAGATGAGATGGGGTAAAAGTGCCCAAAATACATACATTGACCATAATATTATATATATATAATTATTTAATATATTATATTTAATATAATTTTCCTCCCACTAATTTATATATATATATATGAATTCAATTAAAATTGAATTTCAAAGCCTCCCTTCCCGTATAATTTTGTTTATATCTAGAAATATCTCTTTCTTTTTTATTAAAAAAAAAAAACTCTTTAACAATGGAATATTAATTATGGAATTTCAAAGTCCTCTGTTTTTGCTGTTTTTGCTCATGGGATAATTCACTGCTGATATATATGTTTGCAAGGAAAATTGCAATATTTCAATCGCTTAACATTTGTTATCAAATTTGGAAAGAAATCGATTGCTCGTTTCGATTTTTAAATTCGAAAGTATTTTCAAATTATTTTTCTTTGAATCGATTCGTGAAAGATAATTATAAAGGAAGAAGAATTGAAATCAAAAAAATTAATGAATGATCAATCATAAATTCGTGCGAATAAAGAAAAGAGAGAAAAATAATAATAATAATTAATAAAAAAAAAAGATGTGAAATAGAAAAGAAAAAGATGCGAATAAAAAAAATAAATCGAGATAAACGTTCTAGCAGACGTTCGATTGCGATTATGATAATGATGACGATGAGATAAAGATGAAGGTGATGATGACAATGGTGGTATATTCTCGCGCCTTATCACGCTTTTTAATCGTGATATTGTAACATACAATAAATTCACACAATAATCGTATATACTTTGTTAGTCGGAATTCCTTTTTTTTCTTCATCTCTCGTCGTCTATTTGAATGAACTTTTATATATTTATACATTATTTTTCCTTCTCTTTTCCACCTATTTATTCTATTACGATACTCAAACACACCCTTCGAACATATTATCTTCTTCAATTACTTCTTCAATATACGAAATGTACTCTTTCTCAATCTTTAGGGAGTTTTATTTTTTTTTCTGCTTTATTTCTAATAATATACGACGAGGGTGTAGAATGATTTATTATTATTATTATTATTATTATTATTATTATTATTATTATTGTTATTATTACTTCTACTACTATTACTACTACTACTACTACTACTACTATTACTATTACTACTATTACTACTACTATTATTGTAATTATTATTATTTTATTCTTTGTTGCTACGATGTAGCGAAATTTGAGTCACGCAAACCTTTTCGCGCGAGGAAATGAAAAGAATTATAGTAAAAAAGAAAAAAAAAGAAAATAGAGAAAGAGAGAATGTGTACGCAAGTGTCATGATACGCGTGATGTATCCTTTAAAAAAAGTCAACAAGAGTACAGAGAGAGAGAGGGGGAATAAAATGTGTGCATTTCCTCGCGAAGTAGTAATGTACAAAAATGGTATATAAAGAAAAAAAAAAACAAGAAAAAAGCAAAGAAACAATTGCGATGATAAAGCGTAAATAATGCCACGTTAAACTTTTTTGCGCCTTGCCTCCCTCGCCCCGTCGGATATTAATTATTGTGATATTTTATGATAATGTATAATAATAGCCCGCTCTATATTTCCTTTGTATTATTATTATTATTATTATTATTATTATTATTATTATTATTATTATTATTATTATTATTATTATTATTATTATTATTATTATTATAAATTATGTTTTTTTTACTATGAAAAAAAAAAGAAAAACTCGAGTGGCCAGAATTTTCGTCCTTTTTCCTTCCCACCCCCTATTACCAATCTTCCTTCACTCCACCCTTATCAACTTTGACTCATCGTATATTCATTTTTGAATCAACCTTTCGTTGGGTCAATTGTTGAATTTTCTAATTGTTTTTTTTGTGTCCGTTCTTTTTCGTTCTTCGCGAGATGCGGATGTAAAACTTCCATAATATGTGCTGATGATAATAACACATTTGAAAATCAATATCTCATTTTCACCTTTTACTATTTTCTTAACCCCACTCCTCCTTTCCCCCTTCACTCTCCTCCCACCCTTTTAAGTACAAAATCCAACTATTTTTAGATAACATAAGAAAAAATGGAAAAATAAAAATATATTCAAGGATAATGACGAGTCATGAATAAGTCACACATTAAAATCGATGATCGAACTTGTAAGATTACGATTATGCAATCGGATGCATTTCTATTTTTATTTAAATGTCAACATTGTTTATTTTCTTTTTTTTCTTATAATTATTCATATTATGAACTCTATCGTAAATAAAAGTGAAACTCGTGAGAGAAATGAGAAAAGTATACTTAAATTGCGTTATTGAAAAAGAGAATACAAAGTACACATACAAACGTGACCAACGGTTCGCGTGTTCAGTTATGCACTCAAATAACTGTTTGATCCTTGTTAAACTTGCAACGATCTAGAAGTGCTGATCCGTTAAATTCAATAATATTATTTATGTTAATTGGAAAGAGAAAAGGACTTTCTCTAGATACATTTTAAAAATGATCATTGCTATATGACATAACATTCGTTTCAGGAGATACAGATAGATATATATATATATTTTACATATTATATTTACATATATACAAATACGCATTACATTGTAAAGTGCTATTACGCTAACGCTTTCATGGTACAATATTATTTGCAACTACTTGCGATATCTATCGATGGAATATTTTATAAGAAAGTTAAAGTTTTACTATATTTACAAAAAAAAAAGAAAAAAAAACACGCGTGTTCAATGTGTAGCTGATACGATTGAAAGATTTAAAAGTTATTTATAGTTTAATAAGATAATTAAATCACTAAACTTTGTCGTAAGAAATCGTTGCCGTAAAGTCTATTGCACGTGTTTTTAAGTTTTTGCTAATCTTTTATTTATAGATTATCTCATTTTTTATCTTGCAATTAATTCCTCTGATATTTGTATAGATATAGAAAGTACAATGCGAAATATTACCAAAGTTACAAAAATAATTTACAACACCAATTTTATACGTTTTTACAAACGTATCCTGCCCTGTCGCCGCCTTCTTATCTCGTTTTCTTGTCGAGTATAATTCTTCTAATTAAAAGTATTTGTTTTTATTGTGATCGCGAAAAAAAGGTTCGTTCATTCTTTAAATAAAAATCATTGTTAGTAAAATGTTAGTTAAGTCATCATATAGAAAAATAAAATAATTGGATATTAAATAAACATTTTAATCAGTTTTTTTTTAATGCCAATCAAACTGGAGAATAATAATATAATATTAGAAGCAAACGTAATGTATTTTTGAATTGCAAATTACTACGATCGTATATCTCTGATCAATCGGAAGTGTTTTACCATATAAATAATGGAAGAAAATTGTATAATATATAGATGAAGGAAAAGAAATGGAGGTGAAACAAATAGGTGCGTTATATTACATAAGGAACGTACATGCGTATTGTGAAATACTAGCAAACAGACAATTATATTTTATATTCCTTTTCTTTGAACATTCTTCTTACATTGATCATAAAGAAGATGGCACGTATTGCAAGAAACAACAAAAAAAATAAACTTTTATATTGGTTTTTCTTTTGTTTCAATAACTTACGATCAAATATTATGACGACGATAATATTAACATTTCGTTCGTACTTTTCTTTTTTCGCTAGAACAAAGATCCTTATATTTCTTGGAAAAAAAGATGCGTTACTGACTAAAATTAAATATATATCTGCAAATTTACGTTGAAGGAAAGAACAATGATTCGACAAAATTCATCGATAAAGGAAGACAAAATCCTTTTTTTTTTTTTTTTTTTATCTAATTATTCTTCTCGGGCCGAAAACTAAACGTAGATTCGAGATAGTTGCAACCACAAATTATACACAAATGATTGTTTCTACTTAAATAATATGTTCATGATGAGGAAGTATTTGAACGAATAATACCGGGCGAAAGTTTTCGCGTTTGGAGACTATACTTCAATGTATATATCTTTTATTCGAAATAAAATCGTATAGAGTGAATCTCGGGGAGAAAGCTTTTTTTTATATATTCTCGATAGATGATAATAATATTCATCGAATTTGGATATAGTTGCTCGCATTTGAAATCTGACATATTATAGAATGAAGAAAATAGAAAAGTTAAGTTATTCGAGTTGCATGAACGTTGATTGGTACACTATTAAATGGGAAAAGTATTCCCTTGAGGCGTCACGATAGATGCTTGTAGTCGTCAACGGTGGTCCTAAGTAATGGTGCCAATGGTGGCAATGCTGCTGGTAGTGGTGATGGTGCTGATAGTGGTGATGGTGCTTATAGTGGGGATGAATATTTAAAAAGACAAGCAACGACACATAATCAAACATCGGTTGTATTTCACTTGGATTCTGCTATTACTTTTCATCAAGTGCAAGTAATTCTTTCACATTCATCCGGAATTTTTCGGAATTATTCGTCGTCGAGTATAATTCGAGTATAATTTTATTTGTTTAATCAATTTATTTATTTACCTTTTGTCATTGTTTTATTTATTTCATTTCATCCTGCGAACTTCTCGCATCGTTCAAGTAAAAAAAAGGATCAAATACCTCACAATAAGCCTAGGATGAATCTTCTTCCAAGAAAGAAAATATAGAAACGATCAAGAGAAGGAAAATCTCAAATTTGTCGTCTATTTCCTCTTTGATTTTTTTTTTCTTTTTCCTTTTTCTTATTTCCAGGTGAGCAATGATTTTATTTTTTCTCAATATTAGATTTAATAGCATAATGTACGATCTGCGATGTTATTTTACAATTTTATATTAACTATTACAAACAAATTATTTCAAAGGTGTCTCCATTAAAATAGCTTCATTATTAAATCATAATATAAATATAGAAAGAGAAAATATTCAGGAAAGTAAAAAGTAATAGCCATAAATAGTGATCATTACTATGATTGAAATAAGACCACCCTTTTATAGAACATTTAATAATAATTTAGTAAGAAAAAAATGTTAAGTATTATTAATCGTTCAATGACTCAATCTTAGGTACCACTTAATATTGTTCAGCAATCTTTCGATGAATCCAACATAAAAACTGAAGTGGTTTCTCCGAAAAAAGAAAAAAGTAGTGTGCTCTCATAAACTCAAGTTGTCGACGAGTATCATCCTATCGATAAAAGTGAACAAAATAAGAAACGAAAATGGCACATACAGGGTTCCTGTTGCTCGCATATCTCACACCCTTTTCTATCTTTCTTAATTATGGTTCGGCAAATGAAATGAAACAATTCAAAATAAGTACGATGCCAGTTTATGCTATGTTGTCAAACGCAGATCTATTAAATTCGACCCAATGCGGCAAAGAACTGAAGGATTTTCGAGAAGCAATTGATCAAAAACTACTGTGGGGTCTAAAAGGTTAGTAAAACATACCACAAATCCCTCTCTATATTATTATTAATAATTAAATGTTTAAATAACCATTAATAAATTCTACAATCATTTGCAAATTCTCCCTTACAATCTTCATTAATTTCATATGAACACCTTCGTAGCAACAATCCTTTCAAAGAGAATTGCGTTTATTCCAAATTATCTTGAAATTACTTTCGAAGGTATCCGGAAAAGGACAAATATCTGTAGTTGTTAATTAAAACGAATCGCATTATTTTGTAATTCTCTTTATAGTTGAACAAAATGTTTACAGTTAGAATGATGAAATAAACTAGTCAAACTACTTATTTCGTAATCCAACTCTTAAGGGTAATAGTAGTTGTTTTTCCTTTCTCTTATGGGAAGAAAAAAAGGAGACAAAACAAATTATATCACCAATTTGGCCTATTTTCAGTATTTCCGTATAAAATTATAATTCAAATTGAATATAAAATGGCAACCGCATTTAAAATTCGGTAGATAAGTAAGTACGGTTGTCTATTTAAAAGCCTGAATTGAAGGCTAATGAAAATGAGTTTCGATCAACGAAACGTAACAACATTTCTCTTTTCTTTTTTGATGAAGTAATCGATGCAAGCGGTAAGCCAATGTCAGGATTTATTTATGGAAATAATTATTGGTTGGGTAGTAGAAGCCAATGCGAAGATGCAAACAACAAAAATCCCTTCCTGTTATCGAAAACAGAATTACGAAACAATTCGAGATATCGTCGCATCGAGGATGAATTTCCACCTTACAAAGTGAAATATTTTGTCGCTAATTTTCGACACAATAGCACTTTACAATACCACGTCGTATTACCCGCAGAAGTAAGTGAAAGAATTAAAAATGAACGAATTTATTGAATAATTCAATGAAAAATCTTCTTTCCATTTTTCTATAGGATATGATGATACTCGGCATGTGTTTACCCGCTTCATGTTTAAAGGATCAACTTTCAATTCTTCTCCAAACCATATTCAGGAATAGAACTCTTTTAATAGGTCAACTATATTCAGCCGATTTTACATTAGTTGAAGTCAAAGATTTAATCAATGATAATCGATGGCTATTGAATGAAACATTTATTACAATGACGTATGCCAATATAATTATTATATACACTCGTAAAACATAGAATACAATTGTATCGATTTTATTTGTTCCTTTTTCAGTATATTAGTGCTACTCACGTTCCTATTAATGATAATAGGAACGGCCTATGACGTTCTAATATATCAAAGACGTTTGAAGAAATATTACAAATATTTTCAAGCTTCTACAAATATTAATTCTCTAACGATTGGTAAGTACATCCCAAAATATCATATCAACTTTTTCTTGGAATATTCTTTAGTGATTGATTACGCGTGTAACAGTATTAACAGTTCATATTTTCATTTTTCTCATATAAAGAAGAAACGTTAAACGAGGATGTAGAAAAAAATAGGATGGAAGAATTGAAATCTCAGAATTTTCTTTGTAGGGTATTCCAAGCTTTTTCCGTATACTCCAATTCGAAAATAATATTTAATTATAAAACTGGAGAAAATTCTTTACCGATTGTACACGGATTAAGATTCCTTACGATGGGATGGATTATTATGGCACATACTCCTCTTTATACGAAAGATTATTATGGTAAAGTAACGACATAATTATAATTTAATTGTGAATTTACTTTATACAATTACATTTATCTTGGATTTCTCTTTCTCTATCTATTTCTCTCTCTCTTTCTTTCTCTATGATCGATCAAAGACAATAAGCCGATAGGTTGGAGACTGTCGGAGGGTTTCTTTGCCCAATTGTTAACCAACGCGTCCACCTCGGTTGATACTTTTTTTTTTCTCAGTGGACTTTTGGTTGCTTACACGTATCTAAAGAATACAATAGGCAAAGATAAATATAAATCTTACAATTATCTAAATACAATAAAATCATATTTTCTGATTATCCTGAAAAGATTTCTCAGGTAGGTCTCTCTCTCTCTCTATAATAACATTATATATGAAACATTATATCGAATATATACAAAAATATAGTTTTCTTTAAATAATCTTACAATATATTTATTTATTTATTATTTTCTTTATCTGGAATTATCTATCGACTGGTTTTATGGTTCTCACTGTGCATAAATTTGCTTATAATTAGAAATAGAATTATTTGAAATAAGAGTATCCCTTTTCTTTCTTTCTTTATTCTTCTAATTTAGACTGACACCGACTTACATGATAATAATAGGATTATTGGAAATAAATTCGATGTGGTACAGTAAAACTTCCTTGTTCTACATGACCGAACGTCCACACGAAACTTGTCGAAAATATTGGTGGAGAAATCTTCTTTATATTCAGAATCTTTTTAACAGCCAAGAAATGGTACGGACACCCATACTTTTTTGCCAATTACAAAAAATAATATTATCGTAATACTATGATTAATAATATTGCTCTTTGCAGTGTATGAGTTGGAGTTGGTACTTGGCGGACGATATGCAATTCTTTGTGATTATTTCTTTCCTTTTATTATTATCTTCCATGTAATTTCCATTATGAAACAAACATTTTATATAATGAATATGTTAAACGTATTTTTTAAAGTAAATCATTCTAATTGATGAAATCAAATTTGATTCCAGGTACTTCAAAGTAGCAGCCAGTTTATTCAGTTTATTGTTTATCTCATCGATCATCCTAACAGGCTATATAACCTACATTAATGATTATATTCCTACGTAATTATCAATATTAATGATTATTATACATATAAAAACATTAAATCCTTCCGTTACTAAGGATCGATTTTATGGAACGATACTCGGATCAAATCCTTCATTTTATAGATTGGACAAACAATATAATTTCTTGGACAAGATATACATTCCTCCATGGATTAGAATAGGACCTTATCTTGTGGGAGTGATCACTGGGTATATACTTGTCAAATTAAAGAACAAATTAATTTTTGGAAAGGTATAAAATATTCTTGAATTTACCTCGCTTACTAATACTTCATGATGTAATCCATTTTCTTCGTAATGTTGATGATTGATTTTAGAAAACATTAATATTCTTCTGGATAGTCAGCAGTTCTTGCAGCTTATTAGCACTCTTTGGAATATATCGGAGAAGGGTATCAATCTTAGCTTCTGTGTTTTACATTGCACTTGGTAAAATTGCTTGGGCAATTGGCATCGCATGGATCGTAATAGCCTGTTGTACAAATAACGGAGGTACAAACAAAAATCTAATTCGATTCTTTAGTTCAATATTATTATTATTATTATATAATTATATAATAATCTTTTCTTAGGTATATTGAATCGTATTCTTTCGTTCAAAGTTTGGATCCCATTAAGTAGATTGACTTACATAGTCTATTTGATAAATCCAATTCTTATAACTTCTATACAATCATTCAGTGAAACTCCCAGTCACATTGATTTTCTACAAAACGTTTGTATCCTTTTTTATTTTTATTATACCGATAAATTAATATTGAATGTAATTAACTATAATCATTTTTTTTTGTTTCATTTCTCAGGGATTGTCATTTCTAGGATATATCATGGTAAATTTCATATGTTCTTATTTATTATCGTTGATGTTCGAAACACCTTACTTGCTTTTGGTAAAGGAAGGGATGAAATACTTGAATATAAAAACATAATTCCTTTTTCCCCTTTTTATGGAATATTTTTGTTGACAACAATGACATAGCAACTATTCTTCTTCGATGTTTTAATTAATTTATTGAAAAATGTATACGTTCTTTGTATTTATTTGTTTGTTTTTATCTTATTAATGATAACGATCTAACGATCGATCGTTCAAAAGATTCAACTCTCTTCACTCGCTTACAAATATCTATGAATATTATATATATATATATATTATATTTATATAATATATATATATATATATATTTATTTATTTTCTTTTGACAATTTATAAATTTCTTTTATCAAGAGGCATTAATTTTGTACAACAGTGAAGCAAGTTCATCAGTAAAAATATCTTGTATACACCGACTTAAAAAGAGACAATAAGCGTAGGGAGGACATTTACAAAACTACAGATCGTTAATCGTGTAAAACATTTTCGCCGTGCTATGAGTGAACCGGGGAATGTATCCTAGGTGGTGCAGGCGAGGTCAGAGATCGATTAGCTCGAGATGCTTGTTCGCGTCGACCTTCTTCCAGTTGTTTCTCAAGTTGTTCTTTCAAGACTAGAAGTTCTCTTGTTCGTTGATAAACAGGGTCCTGAAATGATAATATTGTTAATAAAAAGAAAAAGAAAGATTTATTCGATGTGATTTGATCAATAAACAAACCTGCTGTCTCATAATGGGATTCCACCTACAATAAAGACCTTTCCACGGTTTGATGTACCTCATACTTGCAACTGGCATTAGAACTAATTGATTATGTGGTCCAGCCCAGTACAAAGGGTTTTGATATAAGGATAATTGACTATTAGTGTAGGACCATAACGAGACGGTTCTTTGTTTTATCTGTTCTTGTACTCTCTCGCGTTCACTTAAAACAAAAGAACGAATAAATAAAAGCGATGATTTAAGTGCAATTATATATATATATATATATATATATAATATATACATACCTGCTGAATAAAAACGTGCCAAATCTGCAAGAGTAAAGATGGTCAAGTATAGTGATTAAAAAGTGCTCGTTGAACTCAAACGCATTAGCAAATTGTCGCGTTATTTGCCAAACGCAATCCATAAATTGTAAAAATACTGGAGAACGATCAGCATCGCTATGATGTTCATCGCCATGACCAATCCTCTGTAAAAAATGTATTTTAAGATTCCGCAAGGATAATTATTACCTAATCAATCATTATGTAAATATGAACCTGCTGAAATTTATGACCAAAACTAAGCCATTCCTTTTCTATAAGAACTTCGAATCCTTTAATTGTCCTGTAATATGGGTCCAACATCAACATGGCAAGAGCTGTTAGCTATAACACATAAATCATATTTCATATTTCAAGTTTTATTATGATAATATAATCATTTAGATATTATATTGTTACTACTTGTGCTGTTCGATCCCATCCATCAGAGCAGTGTACGAGTACGGAAGTCTTATGATTTTCTACTTTATCCACAATTCTAACCGCTCCAGCGAGAACACATTTAATATGTTTAAGCCACATGGTGGATTCTATGCCAGATAACCATTTAGCTTCATCGATCGTGGGAAAACATAATTCTACGAGATATAAAACGTATATATTATAATTAAAGTCCGAATTATTTTGTAATACAGACATTCTAAAGATAAATAAACCTTTATATGTTATATTATTAATAATACCTTTTAATTTTCTTAGACTTTCTCTCATAACGTGAATATTATGAATATCAAGAAAAACAAGCTCAGCGTTTTGATAAGCATCCTCACTTTCGTAACCACCACCTTTCGCTTTATTCGCTATTGCATTAGGCATTGGTCGAGCATCCATTATAAATAGTTTATGGCTTTGTGCATTGGCATCCATTATCAACTGCACGTACCTCTCATCCTCACGACTTCTTTTACCTCCAACACCTACTAACGGCTGTGCGCAACGTGTTATCGTCGCTTGACTTTCTGGATGAATCCAGGAAAGTACTGGTAATCTTCCTCTACTTCTAAATGCTGCAGATGCTTGTAAATCTTCATCCGTTGCAGCTGCGGGTACTGCCCAAACTGCTGGATAACTATCGGCTAATGTATATGTGTCATTAATCTTAGATATTTTCCACATGTCATTATTTACACCCTATAATTAAATGTTAAACAAATCCTATGAGATTGTAATTCAACGTTTACGTAGATGTTTTAGAAATGTGCAAGTTTCTTACCATTCGTTTTAATTCGGCTATGGGTTCGTAAACGTTCCATCCATTTTCAGGAAACGTTTCGGAATATTCAAACGCAAATAACGGCAATTTATGCGACAACGGGAACGAATATTGTTGTAGTTTTTCAAAGACATCTCTTCTAGAATGATTTTCCTGCTTATGAGCAAATCGAAGATTTCTCATGTCTTTACAAAACACTTCGATACCGTAGGAATTTTCTCCTCTGCTAGACGCGCCGCCAACCTTTTCAATTCTACTAACAACTCCCAAGGGCACTTCCACGACATAAGACGTTTCACGGTCTACACTACGAAAATGGAGTTTATAATTTGTAACACTAAGAATTCCTCTAGCTGGACCCGAATAAGGACACAAGTAGGTCACTTCATGAGCAATGCCTTGAACTCGTTCTCCATTTAAAAGCGGAGGACCTGTATCATTTCCTGATAGATTCTGTTGAAAATAATTCCATGATAAATTGGATCGATAAGAAACATTTAAATATACATTTAATACGATACATAAGGGTTTCTATCAACGAACACATTATTCTACCAAAAATGTATGATAAAAAGTAAAAGTGAAGGAGGATGATTATCTTTTTTCTTTTTAACATTTATACATCGGGATTATATTTCGGATGAAACTTAAATGTAGCAACAGCAGTTCATAACAAACAGAAATATAAAAATGAGAAATTAAAAACAAACGTTCCAACTAAGACCACTTGTTTGTTTAATCCAATAAGACTCACTTTTACTTGATTGTCTTTTTTTGCCTCCAAAGCGGAAACAATATTATTATCTGTAGAAGTGGAACTCGAAGAAAAGCTTTTCGAATGAGATGCTTTTTCCCAACTCTCCTAAGAAATCGAGTTAAGAGACGCAGCATGAAATCAATTTGTTGAATTAGAACAAATTATGCGTACGTATGGAAAATGCTTGTCATGTTTTTTTTTCTTTTTAACTACTGAATAATCTTAGATGTAATACCGATTCTTGACCCATCTTTGAATTGAGTGAACTGCTTTTGCTGTCTGAATTAAGGGAATCTGAACTGGCATTTTTTGAGTTGTTTTTCTCTACATTCAGGAGTTCAGCACTGCCTCTCTTCTCCATGCTTGTTGTACGTGTTCTTCTTGTTTCTTCTACTCCTGTTGCAATGACATTTTTTTATTTTCAAACTGACTTCTTCCGCATTGATTTGCTCTATCGCTTCTTTTTTGAACCTACAAATGTAAAATATATATATGTATATATACGTATAACTATGTACAAATATACACAACAAGCGAATATGAACTAGTGATATTTTCTTTCGGTTAACCTCAAAATTCTTAAGTAGTATATTAAATATTGGAAATAACAATGAAAAATAGATGTCTATAAGTTAATTCCATGCTTGTAGAGATATTCTTCATTCAAATAGTCAATGCAACAACAAAAAAGATGAAAAACAAGTTCAAAGTAGTTGATTTCTAATATTATGAAACCACGCCCAAAAATATTCGAAATGACCTTCGAATGCTTTATAAAAAATGTTAACTTTAATTATATTATTAATTCATACGAATAAATAATCACTAACCTCTATTTCTCGAAATGTTTCGAATTATTTGAAAACGTTAAGTTCTGTCACGATATACTTCGCGTTTGACAGTAGCGGCCATCTTGCGGTTATAATACGTCCGGTTAGCGCCACGTTCGAATCTTCCAATCATCGTCGCGTATGGACATACTTGAAATTTACATTTTTTAAATCGTATACTTTTCATATTTTAGTTCAGTATAATCAAATCAAATTAAATAAACAAATATTTCATACACAGATTCCAATTATTTTTCGTATTTTCGACGATTGAAAAGGAAAGATGTGGAATAAAAATGTTTTAAAGATTCATCAAAATACATCTCAATATTAAATCGGATTAGGTCATTCTGGAATGATTATTTTCAACGTTATAGCAAAACTGCTTGAAAATATATATCTACACATATTAAATAAATACGATTAGTTTCGTATCGTAAGAGTTCTGGGACACCATAAATCCTATTAGTATGTTAATAAATCGGATTATGACATGACTATTTTTCTTCCACAACGCATCATTAGTTATCACCAACTATAAATAACTTGTTCTTGAAAAGAAAAATTATTAAATTTAATTAAAAAAAAAAAAAAAAAAAGAAAGTCTAAACGTTTTCGTTATCCAAAAACAGAACACGTCGTTTAACTAGAGTATACAAGAAAATGATTATTTATCTTTTACTATAAAATAGTCGGGGTGAAATAATGAATTTTATTTTGTAAAAAAAAGTTGTTCAACAGAACAAAACGTATAATCACAATTTGACAGTGATGTAGCGATTTCGATTAAAATTGTTTTTGCGTGTTGTTTTTATGTATACGTGGTGTGTATATGCGTATATGTATGTATGTATTTAAATATGTTCTTGATTTCTCTACAGTATATATAGAGCGTATTTTAACATGAAATATAAAACTCTCATCATCAACTATATATATCGTTAACTTTGAACATGGTCAACATATAAATATACAGTCATCACGTTTAAGTTAAATATATAGATATGAATATATATGTATGTACATATATACCCATACAAGTATATGTATTTATGTATATTATATACACGTATGTATAATTATTTTTATAATATAATACGTTTTCTTGCTCTCTCTCTCTCTCTCTCTCTCTCTCTCTCTCTTTCTTTTTTCCTTTGTGTCATACAATCGTTTTCATAATATATCCCTTTTATGTTGCTCGCATACGTATACTCACACAGACTCATTTCTTTTTAATCATATACGCAGACGTACAACACACATGTATATGTATACGTATAATATGTATATTATGTATATCTCAAGGATCGCTACTACATTAATACAAAAAAAGGCTTCGCTTTTCTCGAAAAATCTGTTTTTTTTTTCTTTTTTTTTTTCTTTTTAATATAATAGATTTTTTCTTTTCGTTTTTTTCGTAAGAACAACAGGTATTCCATCGATTAGAAAAAAGGACAATAAAAGTAACGGACGACAATTTTTTTATCGTACGCACATCGAAAAATTCATTTTTTTTGTTTTTTTTTTTTTCAAATTTTCTCATCTTTTCTTTTTCCGTTATAGTTAGTTTAATTAATAATTTTATACACAATCACGAAGTAGAAGAGTATTTCGTTTTCACGTAGAAAGATTAATTTTTCTTTTTTATCTCTGTTCCCGCGCGATTTTCCTCTAAATGATTTTACGTAGAGCATTCTTTTTGGCACTTTATGTATAAGAAAGAAATCCATTTGATTATACTTGATGCGAATTTTCGTACGTATGATGTTTCCTTCCTGATTACTTTGGTTTTGTTTCTTTCAATCGTCAATTCAATCACGTTTTGAATCCTTAGGCCACTACCAGCTTCCTTCTTCCTCTCCTCTGCCATCATTTTTCTTCTCTTTACATCTTGAGAAAAGTTCTTATCGACAGCACACAAGCACCTACTATAAAGCACAAGAAGTTGAAGAACGCGAGCTGAGGATTGGGAATATTTGAGAGAAGAAGACCCATTTAGAAGGATATTTCTTTTTTCATTCCGTGCCTTCTATCTCTATAGTTCTCTCTGTTTCACTAGCTCTGTTTTTCACAAGAAGTAATTCCTGTGAATCGTGTTCAGTCTTATCTCGTCGTCCGTGCCAATCCTGGTCACGTCATTTGGGCGGCATTGAAGCCTCGTTTTCTCTGTACCGAGAAATGTTGGGGACTACCAATTTGAAATTGTTGAACGAACGGATTGTTTCTGAGTACGTTGCCACCTGGTGACTCAGCCGAGTATTGAGACGATGGAACGATTATGCCAGTTTGTTGAAGATATTGTTCGCGATAGAGAGCCTGTTGTGTTACGTACTCCCCGTTTACCGGATTCTGTGATCCGTAATGAAGTTTGCTCGTTGTTTTACTTGGTATTTGATTAGCATTGCATTCCTTGAAACTATCCTGATAGCGAAAATTAGTTGGGGAACTTCCCGGTGGCGTGACATTCTTCAAACTTTGCGTTGGACTCTGCGTTATGGATTCTAAGACGTGTCTTGGCATGTTTGGCGAAGGACAATGGGTCTCTTGAAGACCATCAACTCGATTGGCGTTTCTCATAAAAATTGGTGCACTCTCTGGTCTACCACCAACGATGTTTCGCATACCCTCGCGATCCTTAGCACTGAGACTTTGTCTCGAAGTACTCAAAGCTGGATTACGATTCTTTTGATTGGACAATGATGGTTGGTTCAGATCCGACACGCTAGACGACCACGTTACGCTGGCTAACTCCCATCGACGTAAAAGATTCGATACGTGTTCGGCCCTGTTTGTTGAGTCGAGAGCTTCGTCGTAGTCAGGACCCTGAAAATAACAAAAATAAAATAAAACTACGTCGGTCAAAATAAAAGAACAATTCGAATAAATTCACTTGGCATTCATAGCTGCTTATTTTATTGATAGACTACGAAGATTTGCATACTATTAGATTGTGATCATCCTTTTTCTATTGGATTAAGCGAAGGGTAAATTAATGGCACGAAAAAGACCAACGAGCTGCCGCATGAATGAACGTTATATTGCGACAAGGCTAAATGAAGGTTCCTCGTGTTAGAAACAAACCTCCTCGAGGAGACCACTACCATTTTCTCGCATGGTCTGACTCTAATATAATATAATGCTCACACCAAAATTATATTAACGTTGACGCGTTACACGAACAAAAATTAAATATAAAACAATGTAACTTACATTTTCAATTTTTTCGTCAAGCATCTTGAAGAAATCCAATTGACTGGTAGATATCTCTCTGAAAAGAAAAATAAATCATTAGATATATAGCAATGATCCATCATTTTAAAAAGCAAAATGACTATTTAATAATAGGTATGATGAAAACTCACGCTTGTTGTAGCAGTGGTCCATTTCCAGCCGCGTTCGGTTTCTTCTTAGTTTGATTTTTAACATCGCTCGAACCATTTTGTTCTTCGTTTCTATTGACCTCGACGCCATTGTTATTAGTTTTGTTTCCTTTGGCATTGCCATTGCCGCCGTTCTTTGGTTCGACAGACGAGCTGCCTGTAAAAATAAAAATGATTTCATTATAAATCATGAAATTCATCATATTTATTTGTTATAAATAAAACAAAAATCACAAAGACAAATTCTCAAGCACGCTCAATGATTATTACTATCATTGACAAATAACTCAGTTAACATTTAGTGGACTTTTGTATGATTTTCTTTCGGGCATTTTTTTATACACGTATTATTTTCCTTTGAAATTTGTTGCTTTTCCTCATTATTTAAACGTTAAACTAACTAACATAAGTCGACAAGCGAACAGTACAAAGTTCAAGAATGCAACTGGTAAACAAGTTTAATCTTATCGTTTAAGAAGAGATTTGCAATATGAGGCAATTAAAGGAAGATGAGAGAAAAATTCGTGACATTTTACTCGATCAAAAATAGATTCTCCCTATCAAAAACAAGTCGATAAAAATCCTTTCTAACTTATTCATAAAATATTGTTTATCAGACGTGTTGAAATATTAGTGTACACGTAGGCGTTGATTTTCAACTAAAAAATATATATGAATTTTTCAAACTTTAATACACAGTATGTCATATAAAAAAAGAATGTGCTCTCTCTCTCTCTCTCTCTCTCTCTCTTTTGCGTTGTATAAAGTTTCTCGTTGTGATAGCATGCACGTGGTCCATTCATTGGCACGCCAAGCAAGAACAGAAGGAGAATGAACTCGTATTACAATGGAACGTAAATAAACCTGACAACGTATATACGTTCTACGGTATGTCCTAAGTTTCTTAATCTTATTTTACAATTAGACGAAATTACGAAATAATTCAAGTTCAATATTTTCATTTAAATTGGAAAAAAAAACAAAAGAAAAAAAACCACAAATATAATATATCCAGATCCAGAATTATTCCCAAAGTTTTGTCATATTCCCATAATTAATTTTACAAAATACAAAATATAAAATATATTTACTTTTAAAACTTGAAATAATTAATTTTTAACGCGTAAATTTATATAACAAGAAAGAGGTCGAAGGAGAAGAAGAAGAACACATTTTTACCACCATTTATTTATCGAAATGCAGATAAGAATGCAGCTGTCATTGGTAACGATACCAAAGTCTATTGTAAAAGATGCAAAAACCGTATTATTATTTATCTTTGTTCTTTTAAAAATGACAAAAAGAAAGAAAAACGATCAATTGTTATCTTAAATAATTGTTCGCAAAGTCTTCCGTTATATAACGAATGTATAAAACGACGAACAAACAAAAAATAATACGTCGTAAAAAAAAAAAATAAAATATTTTTCAATCAGACGTTATTACAAAAAAATAAAATACGATGATACCATTGCGATAATATTATAAATTATTGACTCGAATGAATTTATTATCATTAATTTCTTTAAAATGTTGAACTTTTAAAAAATATTATTTTTATTTTTGGATGCTTTTATTAAAGAAATTTCACAAGCTCCACACGTTTTTAATATCGTTCGATATCTAATCTCTTCTAATGAACTTCTATTGAATGAAATTAATTCTATACATCATCATGGATTTAACGATTATTTAAATACGTGCTATCCATACATGCATATGTAGAATTCAGATATATACATTGTATTTATAATATATGTGCTTATTTACGAAGGCGCCATTATTTGCGTAAACATGTTTAGACAGCTATATTTAGCGGAACAAACATATTACGATTATTATATAGCATCGTATCACATACACACATAGTTGATAATGCAATTATTACAAGGAAACATATTTATTCAATTTCAATAAATAAAAATGAAAGTAAAAAGAAAGGATGTATATTAAAATCGCGAATGTTTATTTTTGATCGGAAATTTGGCGATATAAACAACAACATTCATATTAATTTTACATTTTGTATTTTATAGCAATCGTAATTGATCAATCGATTAAATATTTAATAATTAATTTGTATTTGTTTAATATCAATAAAAATGACGTACAAGCGGATATGAACGTACGTTTTCCCATCTGATTGTTAGATTCGTTACTAACATAGTGAAATATAAAGTGAATCTGAATGAAATCATGGAAGCGCGTAACGAGTATGGAAATCTAATCGATCGATCATGATACGAGAACGAAACGGCCACTGATTTCGTTAGATTCAATATCGGCATTTCAATTTCAATTAACGTAACTGAACAAAAAACTTTCCTAAAATTGTATTTCGTATTTGCGACAATGAACTGTCCACTTACTAATGCCAATTAATAATAATATTAATAATAAAATTGTATTTTTACGATTAAGGGGACGCGTCAACAAAAAAATCGATTCTTTTGTTCGATTTTCTGAAAGAAAATTATTACAAAAATATTTCTTCAAATTTTGGTAAAGATCCGCCCATTATTTACGAAACTGTAGTAGTTTAAACTGAGCGCGCCGTAGCGCTCCAAGTAAGTGTCCCAAACTTTAAACGTTAATTTTTCCTATTCGCGTTTTTAAAACGGTTGCCCTCGCTGCGTCCAGACCATTTATCCGATCCTTACCAAATTTTGTACAGTAATACTAGATACACGTATTTAGGGAATGAACGAAAGGATTTTTCGAAAAAACATGCCAATTTTTTTTTCTTTTCTCAAAAACTCGGCGATTTTTCTGCAAAAATGTCAATTTTTTCGTAAAAAGTCGAGTATTTTGAAAAAAATTAAAAAATCAAAATTTCCTTTCGTTCATTCCTTGCGCCAACATCTCTACTAAAGGATAACACTCGGTTTTTATGTTTCAGATGAACCAATTTTTGCCAGTGAGGGCAACCGAAAATCACCGTTCTTTTTTGGACTCTTAGAAAAGTGGCCACAGACAACACAATTTACAATATTTTTACACACAAAAAATTGTGGATATAGTTCAGATATATAACTTACATATGCCAAAAATTTGTATTGATATTAATAAAACTGGCTGCAAAAAAAAATTCACAAAAAAACCGCTTTTTTTTTGCACTCGAAGGTGACGTGTCCCGTTAATGGAGAAAAAATAAAAATTGGGTTGAGTGTGTGTGTTTTTAATCCAGAAACTTTTTTTTTTGGTATCTAGTATCATCTCTCATTTTCATCAAAAATAAATATAAATTGTTGGAATTGTTATTGACCACACCTACTCAATGCACAACTCCCATTATTCAATTATAGATTTACAAGTGTCGTAACAAAACCAGGAATTGGTATCCAAGTTTTAAAACGAAACGTGAATTCTGTCTCCTTATCTCGTGTATTTAAAATAAATTTTATTTAAAAAAAAAAAAAAGTGTAAAAGAAAAAAAAAGTATTTACAACAAAGTTACCTAACTTGCTCTGATCTCTTCTACTTAATTAAACTACGCCCTTGACTCGTGCATACTTTACGAACAAAGGCATTACAAGGGATTCGAATAACACAACTTATGCTTCTCCTGTCATGTCAGCAAAAACAATTTTCATCGAGTCAAAAGTTTCTTTGATGATTCAATAACTGCATTTTCTGATTTCCTCGATGAAAACTAACAAAAAAAAAAAAAAAATAAAAAAAAATAAAAAAAAACCTTCACTCGATATTCTCGATATTCTCAATATTTTAATCAAATATTTTGTTCTCTTATGACAGAATTTAAATATGCTTTTTATTTTGACGATATCGTTGAACGTTCTCCGACTTGCCATGAATCTTTCAAACTATCGCAAATCATTTTAATTTGTAAACGAATAAGAACTAATACTACTAATACTCGAAACAAATATTATCGACCATTAGCAACAGGTGAAAAACGTTTGTTGGATAATATCTTTAAGACCAGATTAAAATTCATTTTTGTTCAATAACATTGACATTTTTCCTCGACTTTTCACACATATGCATACGTGCATATATTTTACATTGAACAGTTCTTATCTATCCTTACGTGGAAACGTCACATACACACACACATAAATTCAGTTTATATTAGGTATCTTGATATCATATAAATGCATTCGTTGCAAATCTAAAGATAACAGAAATCGCATATTCAATATGCCTTTCTCCTTATTTTTCTTTTATATTCAGTTTTGATCGTTTTCACGATTAACTCGTGATAAGCTTCAATATGATTTTATTTAATTCGATATATCAAGTATTATCTTGGTGTAATCAATTTATTACCTTATCAAAATGTTACGTTGATTCATTGAAAAGTTTTCAGTCTCAACTAACAAAACTTGTATTTCTTTTTTCAAATAACTATTGCAATTATTTGATTGAAGAAAATAAATTGTTTCTATGCTAAGAGATTCAAATTTTTTAAATCTTTCATTCTAATATTATTTCCATTGGTCAATTGTATACAATTTTATTCATTCTACAAATATTTCTACTATTTTCTATATTATATCTAAACTTTCTATTACATTCTATTAGATTCTAATAAAACTGATCTCTTCTTTCGAAAAGAAAAGAAAAAGAAAAAAAGAAATAATAAAATATTCGTCCAACATTCGAAATAAAAAATTGGATTAATATCTGAAAATATATATGAAGAAAAATTCGATCTATTCAAATATACAGATAAATAAAATGAAATGTACAAAAAATTAAGAGTATTTAGAATTTCATTCATTCCCATTGGTTTTTGATAGTACTTTTCACTCTTTGGCATCATGCCGAAGGTCAACGTATACGTACTTACAAACGTATTTAAAATACATATACATTTATAAATATATCCATTTACATATAAGCATATAAATGTATATATATGTATCGTCCATATGCATACATACATAAGCACATGATTTGTAAATTCTTACTAACGCCTACACAGTATGAATGCCAACATTTCATCGTAGAACTCGAATCATTTTACTAAAAGTTACATACCAATAATTTTATTTTATAAAAATCATTTTCTTCCAAATAATTTACTATTAATCATTAGATATTATAGTGTGATCTCTGTTTATATATTAACCCACGAGATGAAATTAATTCAAGGTCAAAATCATGATAAGATATAATATATCCAGGAGACACAAATAATCCTAAACGAGATGTTTATGTGAACCTTTCATACGTACATTAATGCAATTTCTATTTATATACGTGTATGTTTATACGTAACAGACATACACAGACAAACACACACACACACACATCCTATACATACACGCAACACAAAACGTACCTACATAAGTTTAAAACTAGTGCAAATAAACAGATTAAAAAGCGGAAGTTGAAGATGAACGGTGTATTCTTCTTCTTCTTAACAATTTCAACTGAACGATTAGGATCTCTTTGACACTTGTCGTGTGTTGACGCGTTATCACTGTCAATTTTAATGCAATTGCATATATGTATGTATGTATTTTGTGCGTGCGTGCGTGTATACGAGTTGGCGAGCACGTTCTACCGTGGTTACACGCGATAAATATGTCGAGGACATGTGACTGTATGGGAACGAAAAATCACATGAATTCTGATGTCTCTGTGAACTAATATGTATAAAGAAAATAATGATAATCAACATTATTTTCATATTAAAATTAACATTCATGCGAATGAAAGCAACAATATACTTTTTACAAACATATTTATTTATTTATTTATTTATTTATAATTTGTAACATTAATCCATTACCCGCCAATGGCCTTTTTTTTTTTAATAATTGCAACTTTAGAATAAAATATATTTGTTCAAATCATGAGATCGTACCTCTTGCTTCATGAAAATATTACAAATTCTCATTATTTTATATTAAATCAATAATAACATAAAATAAAATTAACAATTTATTAATTAAATTAAAAATAAAAGCATAATTGTTGCAAAAATAGATCTCTTTGGTTAATATGAATATAATCTAATTTTTTTGTTGCATTTTCGTATTGTGGTGGGTAATGGGTTAAGGAGATCCTACGAAATATTTGTATACTATTTTTGTAAAAAAAAAATTACTTTTTCTTCTTTTCTTGTTTATTTGTCAAATATATCAAATCTTAATCGTTGTTCTTCAAATAATAGTTTTAATAAAAATAAAATTTAGACGAAGAAAAAAAATATACTCGGTCGTATATCCTCGCGAATAAAATGCATTTCAGTTGTACGCACGTATGTGCGCATAAACTTTGACCTCGTCCAGAGCGCTATTAAATGAGAGAAAATAAAACGAAGATTGTGTCACGCAGACGCAACAAAACACCACGCCAATTTTGAAACCATCGACGACTACTTTGCCTTGCGGTGCACTTTGCCATGCACTTTGCCATGCACTTTTGCTCGCAAATTTTCTTTTCTCTCTCTTCAAAAAATATTGGATCCGACTACAAAAGGTTGGGAAAAAAAAAAAAAAAAAAAAAAGAGAGAAAAAAAGAAGAGAAAAAGGTTAACTGGGCACGATAATCACATTATCGGTAGGCGCATATAGATTGTTGGTGCATTGAAATAATAACTCGATTACACCTTTTCCAAACTCATTTAAGACATAACGTTTTATCCTTTTCTCTCTTTGTGGTGACGTTAACAATCATCGCGTATCTACGCAAGGTGCTGGTGAACGGAATTTATATTTAGCAAAGGCACGCGTGTAAATTTACGTCAGAGGCTTGCACATTATAAGCGGACATTTTCAGTTAGTTTTACAGTCATCGATTACATCTGACTTAGCTAATGCACGTAGAATCGCTATGAAACATCGCGCATAAGAAAATGATGCAATTATCTTATTTCCGTGCAATAACGTTATATACAATGTTGACTCTTTTCTTTTTTTTCTCTCTTTTTTCTCTCTATAATTTTTAATATTATTATTTTATCTATTTTAATACGCTTTCAAACGATACACTTGAAATGATGCAACAGATTTTCTACACAGTGAAATCTAATATCGAATAATTGACAGACAATGTAGAAAAAGAAAGAAGAAAAAAAAGTAGATCTGCAAATTTTCTACTAACGTTAGTTTCATCTCGTTAGAAAATTTCTTCTAGAGAAAGTCTTCTTCTTATTATAATGATATAAATAATATTGCAATGTTAGAAAATATTTTCTATCCAAAGTCTCTTTTTATTTTCTATCAAAGATAGAAGTTTCCACTGTGATGCTCAACAGGACAATCCTCTAGACGAGAATATGTTTACATTGTACACACTTTGAACGAATTCACCGAAGAAGAAACTTACTTGTTGCACAGGATATACGATTTCACTGAAGTACAATCCTTAAGTGTACAGTAAGAAGAAAAAGTTCGGAAGTTAAGACATTTCTAAATCAATTCCAATAAATTATTTAGAAACGATGCAAGAATAGGGAATAAATTTTGAAGAAAGAAAAACATCGTCGTAGAAGATCGGTGGTTGAACAAACTGTGAACAACGAAATTGGGGTCAACTTCATCAAAAGCAATCAAAAGTTAAATAGGATGAACTTTAAACGTCCTTATGGTTGATTAAATAATTTCAAGATAAATCAAATTTGCGACATCATATGTATATGTAATACTAATTATTAAATTCAATTATCTATTACATAAATATAATAAATAAAAAAAGTTAAAAAGATAGGTAATATGTAAGTTTTATATTAATTACTGTTATTTGTACATACAAATTGTAGCTAGTATATTAGTTAATATCTATGTTTTGTAAATATTGTCCTTAAATAAGGAATATTGCAAATTTGATCTTTTATTAATATGTACTATATGATATCTTTATGATATATTTAAGAGGACACGTCACCTTCGAGTGCAAAAAAAAAGCGGTTTTTTTGTGAATTTTTTTTGCAGCCAGTTTTATTAATATCAATAAAAATTTTTGGTATATGTAAGTTATATATCTGAACTATATTCACAATTTTTTGTGTGTAAAAATATTGTAAATTGTGTTGTCTGTGGCCACTTTTCTAAGAGTCCAAAAAAAAAAAGGTGATTTTCGGTTGTCCTCACTGGCAAAAATTGGTTCATCAGAAACATAAAAACCGAGTGTTATCCTTTAGTAGAGATGTTGGTTCAGGGAATGAACGAAAGGAAATTTTGATTTTTTAATTTTTTTCAAAATACTGGACTTTTTACGAAAAAATTGACATTTTTGCAGAAAAATCGCCGAGTTTTTGAGAAAAGAAAAAAAATTGGCATGTTTTTTCGTAAAATCCTTTCGTTCATTCCCTAGATACGTGTATCTAGTATTACTGTACAAAATTTGGTAAGGATCGGATAAATGGTCTGGACGCAGCGAGGGCAACCGTTTTAAAAACGCGAATAGGAAAAATTAACGTTTAAAGTTTGGGACACTTACTTGGAGCGCTACGGCGCGCTCAGTTTAAACTACTACAGTTTCGTAAATAATGGGCGGATCTTTACCAAAATTTGAAGAAACATTTTTGAAATAATATTCTTTCAGAAAATCGAACAAAAAAATCGATTTTTTTGTTGACGTGTCCCCTTAATAGAAAATTTCTTTTTCTATCATTTTTTATAAATATCAAATTATTGAATTATTTTCTTATCAAGGAAAGAAAAGACAAGTACATACATACATACATACATACATACATACATACATAGAAGTAAAGATCAAAGCTATCGATTAAAGGGTTTCCTTATTGTAAACCACCTACGTGTTATTACTAACTCTAACTTTGACCAATATTAAAACATAAGATATCGACTTCCATTGCGATAAGATAACAATCGTTAACAAGCCGAGATAAAAATAATCCAAGGTTTTAGTTTGCTCGAGAATCCTAAACTACAAATGTATGTTTCTATTCAAATAAAATCAAAACATTTCGAAAAAAAAAAAGAAAAAAAAACAACAACAAAATGATAATCACGTGACATTACACCATGTGGAACTTGATACAATATTATGTTTGTAATCTGTACGATAACTCACTTAGGAATTATATTTTGTTTATAGATTTGAAAAATGATTTGGAGTGAACTTTTGGCCCATCCTATACTTGAATTGTAAGCGAGGGGTTGATCCGTACGTTGATTTTTCCACGTATTTCCATGAAGGTAAAAGCTTCCGGTCAAAGGGGAGTAAAGTAAAAAGAGGTAAAAAAAAAAAAAAGAGAAAACAGAACGAGAGAAAGAAAGAAAGAAAGAAAGAAAGAAAGGAAAACTCGACGAATGCCCAGCCAATGGGTTGATGTATTATTCAAAAAGGGAACGAACGTAGGTGCTCGCGCGATATTGGCGCACTTGCAGAGAAGACTATAATTTCATCGACTCAGGGTGCACTTAATAAATTCATATTGCGCGCGTGCGGCAGACACTTTCAGTTGATTGGAATAAAAGAGTGTCTCTTATCATATATATATAAAAGACAATTCTAATTGAATAGAATACTAATATGCGAGATAACGAAATAAACTTCCGAAAGAAAATGTTAATTTCACATTAATTTCACATTAATATAAAAATCCAATATCGTAATAAGCATTCATTTATTTCCAAAAATACGAATCATCACCTATTTCCATTTTTAATTTCGAATAAGTTCGTTAAAAAAAAGAGAAAAGGTAAAGGTGAAATAATTTATTCGTATAATCGATCGACCCGATTTCATTTAAATAAGATTTTTTTCTCGAATCTGTTTATATGTTTGAATACGATAAATGTGTACAAATGTTTATATGTATATGTATAATATATATATATATATATATATATATATATATATATATATATATATATATATATACACATTGGCAAAGACGTAATTACAATTGTAGTATGCTACGTTGCCTAGAAACAAATACGAGGCCACAAGGATCGCTCTAATTGCGGGAGATTTACACGTGTGTGTATAATGCGTACGTACTATATACATTATAATATACTATAGATATATATACCATATATAGTATATCCAATGAAATACACGAAGAAAGCAAGGTGAATAAATCGTTAACAATGCAACACTTGCTATGTAACTAGTAAGCTACGGATTACGTATTACGATTTAATAGCTATTTATATTTTGAACGAGTCCGTTAATAGCATTGCAACCTGTCGGAAGAATGGCAATTATTCTACTAGACGCATCCGTGTCAAAGTCCTAAGAAGATGAAGAAGAAGAAGAAGAAGAAGAAGAGTCATCTTTTAACTATTCTTTATTAGAAATATTTTATTCGATCGATATCAACTTAACTTTGATTATTATCTATAATAGCATCCGACCTAAATCTATGATCTAAATCTTATATATTATCAAGAGAGAATATAAGAAATAACAACAATTTGAAATTCTTTTGCCTTTCTCGTTATTTCATATTGAACAGAAATATTAGATATGTTTTTCTTTTTTTTTTTTTTTCTTTTAATGTTTCTAGTGATAGTATAGTAAATATAAATAACACACGTTACATTATATCGATTTAATGTATAGAATTTCTTCGAGGTCTTCTATTTTTGTATCTTGCAAAGGATTTATTATGAAATCAAATAAATAGAAAGAAAAGTCTATTTGGAGAGATTTGCTTAGTGCTCAAACCATATCTTGTATCTATTAATTTTGCATGAAATGATTTTCATTATTTCCTATTAAGAGAAAGAAGGGTGGCAGAGAGAGAGAGAGAGAGAGAGAGAAATGGAAAACATTAAACCCATTGGTTTGAACGATAATAATCCTCCCTTTGTGTATTTAGATTATCGGTCAAGATTCTTGTTACGCGTTTATCGCGCGGTATTAACAGATAACATGATAATAAAATATAAAAACTTATATTATTATTATTATTAAATCCTATTACAACGCAATTTAAGAAACGACGACCATGCGCTGTTAACAATGGTGATGATTTTTATTTCACGAAATAGAATGACTATTACAATAATCACAATATGTTGATTATTTCAAATGAATAAAAAGATGTACATTAATGTTTCATTTTGTTTTTTTTTTATTTTCCTCATAGATTGCGTAGAATTGAGGAAAAATCGGTGTCCTGTCTTTCCTACTTGATTCTCTTAAATTTCTCTCATATTATGAAATATGATGATAATCGATCGTCCTAAATATATCTTGACCTTTTTCATCTTTCGCATTAAAACGATAATGTTTTCTTTTAAAACGAGCAACAAAATATCGTAATTATTTTTTCTTTTTCCTTCTACAACACTTGTATTCTTTCGCGAAGTTTATTATTTAATGCATTTCTATAGGTAATTTGAATTATTTATTATTCTATATTTCTATTCTTTTGATAGACTTTCTCGTATTATTATTAACAAGATAGAAAAGTTTCTCATAGATCGCGTAAAAAATTGGTGATTCATTATTTAAACGTTGCTAATGAATCATCCTTAATGAAATATTCTATTGGTTAGAGGTATTTCTCTTGACAAATGCAAAAAAGAAAAATCTCCCTCGTATTACTTTCTTGTTCGATAAAAAGACGAATCCTGAATAGCAATTATGAATCATTAGATAGACATATCTTTCATTATACCTTTTCCTCTCTGTGTCTTCTTCTTTTCTTTTATATCATCAAATTATCTTCAATAATTAGAAAAAAATGTAACGAAAATATTTATACAAGAAATGAATAAAATCATTTAATATTTCTTTTAATTAACAATCTTCTTTTCAATAGGAAAGGTGACAAAAGTTGCTTTATCCATTTGATTGATTGAAGAGCACCACTAATGTGATCGCTTTTCTTTAAGGGGACACGTCACCTTCGAGTGCAAAAAAAAGCGGTTTTTTTGTGAATTTTTTTTGTAGCCAGTTTTATTAATATCAATACAAATTTTTGGCATATGTAAGTTATATATCTGAACTATATTCACAATTTCTTGTGTGTAAAAATATTGTAAATTGTGTTGTCTGTGGTCACTTTTCTAAGAGTCCAAAAAAAAACGGTGATTTTCGGTTGCCCTCACTGGCAAAAATTGGTTCATCAGAAACATAAAAACCGAGTGTTATCCTTTAGTAGAGATGTTGGTTCAGGAAATAAACGAAAGGAAATTTTGATTTTTTAATTTTTTTTTAAAATAGTCGACTTTTTACGAAAAAAATTGGCATTTTTTCGAAAAATCCTTTCGTTCATTCCCTAAATACGTGTATCTAGTATTACTGTACAAAATTTGGTAAGGATCGGATAAATGGTCTGGACGCAGCGAGGGCAGCCGTTTTAAAAACGCGAATAGGAAAAATTAACGTTTAAAGTTTGGGACACTTACTTGGAGCGCTACGGCGCGCTCAGTTTAAACTACTACAGTTTCGTAAATAATGGGCGGATCTTTACCAAAATTTGAAGAAACATTTTTGAAATAATATTCTTTCAGAAAATCGAACAAAAAAATCGATTTTTTTGTTGACGTGTCCCCTTAATAGAAAATTTCTTTTTCTATCATTTTTTATAAATATCAAATTATTGAATTATTTTCTTATCAAGGAAAGAAAAGACAAGTACATACATACATACATACATACATACATACATACATAGAAGTAAAGATCAAAGCTATCGATTAAAGGGTTTCCTTATTGTAAACCACCTACGTGTTATTACTAACTCTAACTTTGACCAATATTAAAACATAAGATATCGACTTCCATTGCGATAAGATAACAATCGTTAACAAGCCGAGATAAAAATAATCCAAGGTTTTAGTTTGCTCGAGAATCCTAAACTACAAATGTATGTTTCTATTCAAATAAAATCAAAACATTTCGAAAAAAAAAAAAGAAAAAAAAACAACAACAAAATGATAATCACGTGACATTACACCATGTGGAACTTGATACAATATTATGTTTGTAATCTGTACGATAACTCACTTAGGAATTATATTTTGTTTATAGATTTGAAAAATGATTTGGAGTGAACTTTTGGCCCATCCTATACTTGAATTGTAAGCGAGGGGTTGATCCGTACGTTGATTTTTCCACGTATTTCCATGAAGGTAAAAGCTTCCGGTCAAAGGGGAGTAAAGTAAAAAGAGGTAAAAAAAAAAAAAAGAGAAAACAGAACGAGAGAAAGAAAGAAAGAAAGAAAGAAAGAAAGGAAAACTCGACGAATGCCCAGCCAATGGGTTGATGTATTATTCAAAAAGGGAACGAACGTAGGTGCTCGCGCGATATTGGCGCACTTGCAGAGAAGACTATAATTTCATCGACTCAGGGTGCACTTAATAAATTCATATTGCGCGCGTGCGGCAGACACTTTCAGTTGATTGGAATAAAAGAGTGTCTCTTATCATATATATATAAAAGACAATTCTAATTGAATAGAATACTAATATGCGAGATAACGAAATAAACTTCCGAAAGAAAATGTTAATTTCACATTAATTTCACATTAATATAAAAATCCAATATCGTAATAAGCATTCATTTATTTCCAAAAATACGAATCATCACCTATTTCCATTTTTAATTTCGAATAAGTTCGTTAAAAAAAAAGAGAAAAGGTAAAGGTGAAATAATTTATTCGTATAATCGATCGACCCGATTTCATTTAAATAAGATTTTTTTCTCGAATCTGTTTATATGTTTGAATACGATAAATGTGTACAAATGTTTATATGTATATGTATATATATATATATATATATATATATATATATATATATATATATATATATATATATATACACATTGGCAAAGACGTAATTACAATTGTAGTATGCTACGTTGCCTAGAAACAAATACGAGGCCACAAGGATCGCTCTAATTGCGGGAGATTTACACGTGTGTGTATAATGCGTACGTACTATATACATTATAATATACTATAGATATATATACCATATATAGTATATCCAATGAAATACACGAAGAAAGCAAGGTGAATAAATCGTTAACAATGCAACACTTGCTATGTAACTAGTAAGCTACGGATTACGTATTACGATTTAATAGCTATTTATATTTTGAACGAGTCCGTTAATAGCATTGCAACCTGTCGGAAGAATGGCAATTATTCTACTAGACGCATCCGTGTCAAAGTCCTAAGAAGATGAAGAAGAAGAAGAAGAAGAAGAAGAGTCATCTTTTAACTATTCTTTATTAGAAATATTTTATTCGATCGATATCAACTTAACTTTGATTATTATCTATAATAGCATCCGACCTAAATCTATGATCTAAATCTTATATATTATCAAGAGAGAATATAAGAAATAACAACAATTTGAAATTCTTTTGCCTTTCTCGTTATTTCATATTGAACAGAAATATTAGATATGTTTTTCTTTTTTTTTTTTTTCTTTTAATGTTTCTAGTGATAGTATAGTAAATATAAATAACACACGTTACATTATATCGATTTAATGTATAGAATTTCTTCGAGGTCTTCTATTTTTGTATCTTGCAAAGGATTTATTATGAAATCAAATAAATAGAAAGAAAAGTCTATTTGGAGAGATTTGCTTAGTGCTCAAACCATATCTTGTATCTATTAATTTTGCATGAAATGATTTTCATTATTTCCTATTAAGAGAAAGAAGGGTGGCAGAGAGAGAGAGAGAGAGAGAGAGAAATGGAAAACATTAAACCCATTGGTTTGAACGATAATAATCCTCCCTTTGTGTATTTAGATTATCGGTCAAGATTCTTGTTACGCGTTTATCGCGCGGTATTAACAGATAACATGATAATAAAATATAAAAACTTATATTATTATTATTATTAAATCCTATTACAACGCAATTTAAGAAACGACGACCATGCGCTGTTAACAATGGTGATGATTTTTATTTCACGAAATAGAATGACTATTACAATAATCACAATATGTTGATTATTTCAAATGAATAAAAAGATGTACATTAATGTTTCATTTTGTTTTTTTTTTATTTTCCTCATAGATTGCGTAGAATTGAGGAAAAATCGGTGTCCTGTCTTTCCTACTTGATTCTCTTAAATTTCTCTCATATTATGAAATATGATGATAATCGATCGTCCTAAATATATCTTGACCTTTTTCATCTTTCGCATTAAAACGATAATGTTTTCTTTTAAAACGAGCAACAAAATATCGTAATTATTTTTTCTTTTTCCTTCTACAACACTTGTATTCTTTCGCGAAGTTTATTATTTAATGCATTTCTATAGGTAATTTGAATTATTTATTATTCTATATTTCTATTCTTTTGATAGACTTTCTCGTATTATTATTAACAAGATAGAAAAGTTTCTCATAGATCGCGTAAAAAATTGGTGATTCATTATTTAAACGTTGCTAATGAATCATCCTTAATGAAATATTCTATTGGTTAGAGGTATTTCTCTTGACAAATGCAAAAAAGAAAAATCTCCCTCGTATTACTTTCTTGTTCGATAAAAAGACGAATCCTGAATAGCAATTATGAATCATTAGATAGACATATCTTTCATTATACCTTTTCCTCTCTGTGTCTTCTTCTTTTCTTTTATATCATCAAATTATCTTCAATAATTAGAAAAAAATGTAACGAAAATATTTATACAAGAAATGAATAAAATCATTTAATATTTCTTTTAATTAACAATCTTCTTTTCAATAGGAAAGGTGACAAAAGTTGCTTTATCCATTTGATTGATTGAAGAGCACCACTAATGTGATCGCTTTTCTTTAAGGGGACACGTCACCTTCGAGTGCAAAAAAAAGCGGTTTTTTTGTGAATTTTTTTTGTAGCCAGTTTTATTAATATCAATACAAATTTTTGGCATATGTAAGTTATATATCTGAACTATATTCACAATTTCTTGTGTGTAAAAATATTGTAAATTGTGTTGTCTGTGGTCACTTTTCTAAGAGTCCAAAAAAAAACGGTGATTTTCGGTTGCCCTCACTGGCAAAAATTGGTTCATCAGAAACATAAAAACCGAGTGTTATCCTTTAGTAGAGATGTTGGTTCAGGAAATAAACGAAAGGAAATTTTGATTTTTTAATTTTTTTTTAAAATAGTCGACTTTTTACGAAAAAAATTGGCATTTTTTCGAAAAATCCTTTCGTTCATTCCCTAAATACGTGTATCTAGTATTACTGTACAAAATTTGGTAAGGATCGGATAAATGGTCTGGACGCAGCGAGGGCAGCCGTTTTAAAAACGCGAATAGGAAAAATTAACGTTTAAAGTTTTGGACACTTACTTGGAGCGCTACGGCGCGCTCAGTTTAAACTACTACAGTTTCGTAAATAATGGGCGGATCTTTACCAAAATTTGAAGAAATATTTTTGAAATAATATTCTTTCAGAAAATCGAACAAAAAAATCGATTTTTTTGTTGACGTGTCCCCTTAAAGAAAACTACTGCAGGGAATGTTTTTATTTTTTGAGTAGATATTCATGGATGACAACATTTTTGGCCCAAAAAACAAAAGTCCCCCCACTGCTGCAGTTATAGCAACCTTTACAGTGCATGAAATAAAAAAAACCGAAAAGTTTATCAAACCAGAAGGTATCGAATAGCACAAGGATACCGATGGTCAAAGATGTTTCAAATTACCAATATGATAACTACTACTGGTTTCCCTCGAAAGTGATACGACAGAGACAATCGATATCACACATGTACTTACACACACACACACTCTCTCTCTTTCTATAAATAAATATACGGAGAGATATATGCTATTGCAATGAAGTCACAATTTGTAAAAAAAGACAAAAATATATGCGATTAGTAACCTTACGAACGATTACGAAAAACGACCTAACGACTAAAGTAAAGAGTTTCGTCTCGATAACACATGGTGATATGATAACAAGCGTATCTCTCTTTCTCTCTCTCTCTTTTTCTCTCTCTCGCTTTTGCTTCTGTTTTTAAATATAGAGATTATACATGGATATGTATATAAAAATAAGGCAACCAGAAAAAAGAAGAAGAAAAAGAAAAAGAAAAAAAAGAACACGTACGACATTTTTTTACGTTTGAATATATCGTAAACACTACAAGAGATATTTTCAAGTTTGGACACCTTGTATTTTTATTTATAGACGATTCTAATGCAAATCACAAAAATATCTCTTCAGATACATGAGATAACATAATTGCAAATAACACACATAGATCATACTCGAGAATTGTGTGTATCGATAAAAATGAAAACACTATTTTTACATGAAACAACTTTTGAAAAAATTTACTTTAAGATTTAATCCGCAAGATAAAACGAAAAAACGTAAATAAAAATTAATAAAAATATAATAAAGACAAATATGTACATATTCGTAATAGGTTGCATAAATAAATGAGATAATAAAGTTCTGAATAAATGTCTTCTATAATTATTACATTTATTGTAAAACAATTAAGCGTACAATTTTACAAATACGTTATATTAGAAAATAAGTAAATAACAAATGTATCACGTTGTAATTCGATCTCGACCGATACGAATGTTTATTTATAAAAAGAAAAAAGTATAAAAAGTAACATAAGCGAAGATTTTCGCTTACTCGATTTTATTGATCTGAAAATAGAACCTCCTAAGGTGCGTCGAAACACGATCGCGTATTTTCGAAGACAAGCAAAACACTCAAATTAAGAAGATAAACGAACGATTTTCCGTTTTCATTATTTTTCACAAAAGTATCAATAGAATATTAAAAAGGCAAGAAAAATAAAATAACAATGTATGAGAGTGTTACGTCGTTGAGCGATAAAAATGTATTCGCGGATGAGCCACGTGAAGAAAGATAGGAAAAAATGAAAAACTAAAGTAGCACGTGCGAGATTTTTGCTAGTGTTACGACGTATCGAATACTTGATATATATATCGAAGGTTTGAAACATGCGTTTTACCCCCTTCCAACATGCAACCCTTTTTGCCGGAAGGCGAATAACCACGGGGTGGTCGCGTGCCAAGTTTTTTCAACTCTCTGCATGCATATTCATCATGTGAATACAATTTTTTCCCTTTCAACAAAATTCATATTAATTATTATCTGTATCTTAATCGATCATCTTGTCGTACTATTTCTATTTAATGCTACGAAATAAAAACTAAAAAAAAAAAAAAAAAAAAAAAAAAGAAATTCTAGTAAATGAATACCGTTTAACATCCTTGCTTTATCTATTTTTGTATTTTCATTTAAATCCACTTCTCAATAATTATTCCACTGGTAATAGTAAACTTAGCCTTTTGATTTATTTTCCTTTGTTTTTTTCCCCCTATTGTTACAGCGAGAAATTGTCACTAAGGGAGAATAGTAAAAGGGCGTGAGAAAAAGAAAAAAAAAAAGAAAAAAAAAGAAAAAAGGGAAAAGTAAGGTAAAAAAGGGAGCAATTTTGATCGAGGCGAAACAATGATACCATCTTTTTTCCATTTCGCCATTATAAATCTAAACAGAGTCTTTTTTCTCGTGGGATGCTTTTCCCTTTGAAACACGACTGCTTTTATGAAGAAGCCCTACACACATTTATGCATACCTTTATACACGCATACACCCACATATATGCACATACATGCACATACGTTTCTCAGCGAAGAGGATAACGCTACAATTGGAGCAAACTTTTACAACCCTTAATATGTGTGCACATACTTATATACGTATGTACGTATGTATGAGTAAGATAGAGATAGAAGTAAGCAGATAAAACGAGGTCGAATCGAATTCGTAGGAGAAATTTCAATCCTAGTTATATGCCAGACCGAAATACTCTTTTAAACTCCATTACATACAAGAGTGTAGTCTCCTCTTCCTTATGTAACATTTTTCAA
Source organism: Polistes dominula (assembly GCF_049000335.1). Taxonomy (NCBI): domain Eukaryota; kingdom Metazoa; phylum Arthropoda; class Insecta; order Hymenoptera; family Vespidae; genus Polistes; species Polistes dominula. Next base: position 5,561,766 of record NW_028300963.1, read on the forward strand.
CCATTTTCTATTTTTCTTTTGATAAATGATTGCGCATTTATCACCCACACAATGGTGGTGTCCTATTTTAATTCAATCATTTTAAAGAAAAAATTTCTATTCGAAAGCTCTTATCTAAATGAATTAATCTATTTAAATAGTTTTTCAAACATATTTTCCAAAGAGTATCAACAATTTCTAAACTTACAATTAATCCATTACCATTACAACAATAGGGCTTTTTTGGGACGCATTTTCTCAAGAATTTTTTTTTTTTTGTTAATAACTGTAACTTCAAATTGAAATATATTCGTTCAAATCGTGAGATCGTAGCATGAAATCATCGTATCATGAAAATATTACAAATTCTCAATATTTTATTTTAAATCAACAAATAATTATTGTGTGTGTGTGTGTACAATATAGTATTGTGGCGGGTAATATGAATATTCTTTTTTCAATAGAAAACCATACATACTTATGTTAGATAAGTGTACGATGATATAATGGAAACGACAAAAGTTGACCTATAAAAGAAGATAAAAATAGAAATTAAGGGATTATCTAGATACCTACTTACATAGATAGATAAAAGGAAAATAATAAATACAGTTAGTTAGTTCGATATCGTGTAACATAATAATGAAGAAAAATAAGAGGAAGAGTTTTGAAATGCTGCTTCGTGACTATCGTCACGTATCATCGGAATAGTTGCTTTTACGTACCCAAACTAAACTTTTTACCTCTTTTAACTAGGCCAAACCTTTTCTTTTTTAAACCCAACCACCAAAAGGGAGAATATTTTTTTAAAAATAATTTTCTATATGTCACATGACAGGTAAAACAACATTTAGTCTCAGCTGATCTCACGTTATTGTCGTCTAGACGTTAAAAAATCTAGCCTTGACATTCTTCATTCGACTACGTACCAAGTTTTTGATCTCTCTCTCTCTCTCTCTTTTAGTCTATGCGTACGCGCATCTGCGTATGTGTGTGTGCGCGTGCGCGTGTGGTTGACGTATTTCAATGGTAAGAATAAATAAAAAAAATGATTGTCGTAAAATTTCTTTACTGTAATGTCATACGTAACTGTTTTTAAATTGCCAGACAAATTATCAAACGAGAAATAACAAAAAAATATGGTTTCTATTCTATTACATCATAGATATAATACATATGTATAAATGTACGCAATATATGTAGGTATGATCGACTTATGGAAAATGAAAAATAAAAAAAACAAAAAAATGGAGTAAGAGTCGTAAAGGTTTTTTTTTTTTTAACGATTTCCATATGCTATAGCAACGGAATCTCGGTCAACAATCGCGTATATGTTTTTCTTTCTATATTTCTCGCGTATTTCAATGAATCGTATCAACCTATAGCGAGTAAATTTATTTCAAAAAAAAAAAACAAAAAAAAGAATTATAATGAAACAAAATTTCTAGCTACTAATTGACAAATTCAGTGAAAAATTAACCTTTTTGCGTGGGTAAACGTGAGGAATAAAAAAAAAAAATAAAGAAAAACATTTATTAGACAAGAGTTAATAAAAGAAAAGCTGATTTACGCACTTATGATGCGAGGAAACAGAGGATTAATAAAAAAAAAAAAAAAACATTATGCCTGCCTAGTATGAGTCAGAATGAGAGGAGAGTCACACGCGAGATGCAACACGAATGCGAATTCCACGATTTGCTTTTACGAAGCGAAACGCGAGACGACCTCAAATTAGACGACGCCTAATCTCGAGTTTAGAAGTTTCTTCGTCATCGTCGTCGTCGAACATACGGAGAAGATATTACCAAGAGGTCATTTCTTTTTAGTGCTAATTTTAAAATAATAATATTAAAGAAAAAAAAGAACTCTTCTTATTCTTTTCCCTGCATTTCTCTCTCTCTCTCTCTCTCTCTCTCTCTCTCTCTCTCTCTCTTAAAATATTTTGTTGTTTTACTTTAACGTTGACCCAGCACGCGAACTCCTTCGCGATATCGATCGTCTTCGAAGCTAACACAAATGCAACAACATAAGTTGACTCGAGACTCTTCCTATACTTATGACTACTGAAAAGAACAAAATATATATGTAATATAATATAATAAATATAATATAATATAATGTTGTAAAATGGAAATAATGCATTGAAAGGTATATGTCATTTATTCTATTCCTGAGATTTATTAAATTTACAAAAATCAAATGTTACATGAAGTAGAAATTTGGAATAAAAATCATCTTAACTAATCTGGTATATCTAGTGTTAAACGATAAACCTAAGGATGGTTTTTACGTATACCTGCAAACACTATGGCGTAAATTCAAAATTGAAAATTGGTTACACTTTGAATATTAATTAAGTCAAGTTTTTGTAACCTAATAACCTATAAAATGATATAAAATTAATTAAATAAAGACAATTGTTCCTGCATTTGGACTTTTCTTAAATTGACCTAATTATTTTCCAATAATATTTATATAAATATATATTATTCTCCTTAATGAATGAAAGTAAATGAAGAAATATCAAAATTTAGTAATTTGAATAAAAATTCAATTGATGTCCAAGAAAGAAAGAGAGAGAAAAAGGGAGAGAATACCATGGTAATCAGCTAAAAATAGTAAGCTTCCGCTTTTATTCTCTCCAATACGTCTTCTTGTATCTGAAGCATGAAAATACACGCATACACACACATTATATATGTGAATTTGTAAATCAGATTAAATTTAAAGAGAAAATATCAATTCAAAAGATTTGCAGATTTATCTCTAACCAGACTAAACAAATAAATATGCGAAACAATAAATTCGACTAAATGAAATAAAAAAAAAAAAGCGATAAAGATAAAAAGTGTTGGTGTGTGTGTGTGGAATATTTGAAAGTGTTCAAATTCGACCTAGTCGAGTACAAAATGGCATCTGTTCGGAATAATTTCGATCGAGTTCGGAAGCAGGAAAAGATCGAGGCAAAGAATTCCTTTCGTTAAACGAAGGTTAACGGAAGGAAATAGAAAGGAATAAAAGTAGAAAAAAAAAAAAAAAAAGAAATGGATTAGAATGTTCTTACCCTTAGCTCTGCGAGCCAGATGCGAAATATTTTGTCTGAGAACCTTAAGCCACATCTTGGCGCCTGTTTCCTTGTTTTCTAAATTGGAGGTAGGCAAGGACGTTTTCCTACGATTTCGACGTTTAATTGGTATTGTTGGTGCTTCCCTCTTAGGGGGAGGAAGCATAAGAAAACAGGATGCCACATGCCCTTCCACTTTGATCACAATTTTTTGTACGTACTTTCAAAAGAAAATGTCTCTCTAAATTTGTTTTTTTTTTTTTTTAATTTTCGTTCTTTCAAAGATAACACACTCAGTAAATATATTATTACTTTCAATAATAACGATCGATCGATATCTTCGATAATTCGTTAATATCGAGTTAATATCGAAATTACGTTACGAGATGAATGTTCTTCAAATGAAGTAAGGAAATATTGAATAAAAAACAAATATATAAAAGAGAACGTTCTTCACAGATGAAATATCGGAGCAAGACAAACACTAAAAGCGGGGATACGCATGACTTTTATACACGCTCGTTGGATCACGTAGGCACACGTTAGATTCGTCGTCGTCGTCGTTCGTACAGTTGAGTGAGCCTTCCCACAATAACTACTATCCAAGCACGATAATATCGGCCCCCGGGCCTTGAACGAGTATACTACACACCTATATATCGCCGTCAAAGTCTTCCTCCTCCTCTCTTCTTGTTTACCAAAGAGTACGAGAAACGACGTCGTTTTACGCGATAGATTATACGTAAGTAAGCAAGTAGTACTCCTACGACAGTTAATGTGTTCCTTAACGTCCTTACTCGCCGGCGTATGTACGCTCTACTGCACGACTCGTTGCTGCGCACGCAACTCCAATGGAAGGGGAGTCAAACCACCGAGAGCGCTGATTGGTTAACACGCTACCGCCCAAGGAGGGATGCGCGGTAACGAGAGGAAAGACCACGTGATTTCTTGCCGCCTTATCGCCGCCAAATTCGAATCTAAATAATATCTATTTTTGAATATTTTTTAAATACTCTTATTAACCCTTTGTCTCCTTATGGAGACAATGAAAAATTAAAAAAAAAAGAAAAAAAAACTAAAGCAAATTCAATTTTTTAATGCTCATATATCATTTACTTGTAAAATACGTGAATATGATTTTTCTATTGAAATTTTTATTAGATTATTATCATTATTCTCGATAAAAACTTTCAATACTTTCTTTATCATACATATATGTTATTCTATCAATAAGAAAATATTTATTTTCTCTTTTGCTACGAAATTATATTTCCTTATAAAGTTTTGTATTATTATCGGTGATAGATGAAAAAAAGAAAAAGAAAAAAACCAAAGCGTAGATATGGAGAAAAATAAATTTCTATTCTATTCTTTTCAGTTAAAATCGAAAATTGTTTTCCGATTACTTTGGCAAGGTTTTCTATTTTCAAGTTTTCGGATTACTCGTACAAATACTCTCTTTATATTTACTTTTTTCTATTTTTTCTCTTTTTACCACAAGCTAATTTGTTTTTACATTCTATTTTGACTCGACGTAAATATATCGATTACTAAGGTCTGAAGATTGCATACCTCTTTCACTGTGTATGAGTTAATTAGAAAGAATGTGTGAATAAAAAAAAATGAAACGATTTAAATCCGGTCTCGTACCAGTTTAATCTGCAACGATTCGTTAACGCTTGATATATAAATACACACACGCTACACACGTGCGTATACACATCGAATATATCACCATATAATAATTATCTTTTCTACCAAAGCATATACATGATTAAACGAAAACAAAGTTAAATTGTCAAAGAACACTTGAGAATATACAGGTATACAGATATACAGATATATAAAGATCACTGATAATTAATATAATAAGAAATTTAACAATTAACACGATGATTCAATGTTATCTGATTTCACTTAACGATCATGAGTTTTGTACGAAAACGTGATTAATTCGGTTCAGCCACGTGAGATTTTAAAGATAAGATCTCTCGTTTAAAATGTTAATTTAAAAACTAATAGATCACCCTCTCTCTCGAATTTGATTGAAATATAAATATACTCGTATAACTCTGTATTTGAAACTTTGTCAATATATATTTTAAAACGTGTGAAAACACATGAATACGACGATTAAGCTGGTATAATAAATGTAATAATCTTGCGTTTATTATATTCAATTTCACAATTTTACTATCTCTCTCTCTCTCTCTCTTTTTGTTTTTTAATCTTTCCAACTATTTCCTGAATAATATCCAAAAAAATATCGCAAGAGGAAGTTAATTAAATGCGAAGTATTTAATATATAAACAAAAATATAACAAAAAAGAAGAAAAAATAGAGTAGGTGGAAGATATTAAATTGAAAGGACAATGGAAAGTTATTTATTCAAGATTATAATCATAATTAAAACTCTCCGATAAAAGTCTCACTCGAATATTATCGGTAAAAGAGAATTTAGAACTACGACCGACATTAATAATAGCCCCTGACCACTCTCTTACCTCCTCGAATTACCCCAGTCCTTATGAATAATGCATTTTCTTCAGAAAATTATTGCGAGCTTCGAAAGAGGGACACAATTAAATATAAAAACAATGTATAATAATTAGGAGAAATGAATTAGATCACGTATGACGAATAAATGATCATTTTCAATAAGAGAATATTTATCATACAAGGATAGAAATATACGAGACTGAACTTTGACTATGATATAAATTATAATATATAATATTAAATGTTAAAAGTGCATTTCAAAAAAAAAAATGAAAATAATTTAAATTAGAAAGAGTATTACATTTAAATTGTGATGAATTAACAAACGTCGCATGTGCGTGTGTGTGTGTGTGTGACGCGTTCTTTCTTTATACCCACGTAATATGTCAAATATCACAAAGACATTTAAAAAACAAAACTCTCTTCCTCTCTCTTTTGTATAACTAAACTGTCGAACTTGAAATAGAGAGAATGTCCTGTAGTTGATGACGTTTGAGAGATAGTTAAAAATCTATAGAATTTCAGAAACGTTTGCTTCACCAACTCGAACCAAGTCATTCGAATAATTTCTATTTAATCGAACAAATCATATCTACTATCATTTAACTATTCATTAATTGTGCCAATGATAAAAAAAAACTAATTACCAGCTTGGTAATTTTTTGTTCTTTCAATTGTAATATTTTAATTAACAAAATGTCGATTTTATATGTTAAAAATAATCGACAAGTCTTGTCATTTGTCTAAAAGAAATATAATAAATTCTTACGAAATTGTACACGTATATGTTTCACCGGTTATATTTAGAATGACCGTTGTAATTATGTCGAGGTAATTAAGGAATTAGTTGAAGCAGATGTTTGTTCTGACTTAGAGAAAGGTCACTATTAAAGGCGCCATTTAAATCGATCAGAAAAAACAACGAGATTTGTCCTTTATATTTTCCTTCGATATTTCATTGACAAATTTCTACAAAAAATACAAATAATTTTGTAATAATAAATGAAAATACTTTTTCAAGCGAATCCGCGATAATAATGTGATTATAATTGAACCAATTTATTTAACAAGATTTCCAAAATGAAGAAAAACAAACAATCCCGTAAAATAATAATGCAAAATTATAATCAAATTTGAAACAAAGATAAATCCATTATGAATCGAGTAAAGTTTTCATTTCTGATCGATCATCGGTCATCGTTATCTCACATACACTGACTAACTAATACTGTATTAATTTTATGAAAGTAATCATAAGTTTTCTTCCTCCCACTCCCACCCTCCCCCTTTTCTCTCTCTCTCTCTCTCTATTTGCGTTTAGAAAGGAGAAGTGAGTAGAGGAGGATAGGGAACGTTGACGGTTCAGCGCATAGATTAATCAACGCGCGTCCGTTTAATTAGAATCATCGAACCAACAATTACTTGGCGGAACCAGATTGACGGAGTAACGACGCCAATTACGTCAACAATGGATGTCCCTAGCAATATTATATACAGAGTGCAACAAAATTACACAACTAAAATTCCAAATAATATTATTACACTTAAGCAAATAATTAAAATATTTCGTATTATTAAATCATACAAAATCTTATCAATCGGAAAAGTTTTCTATTTTAGGATTGAAATTTGATAGTGATCAAATAAATGTATGTATATTTTGACTAAATCCTGTATATTTTATTTCCTCCAGAATGTGAAAAGCCGATAACCGATTATCTACACTCTGACCTACAACAATGTTATTTGAGAGAGACTATTCGTAAGAAAAATGAAAAAGAGGGAACAAAAATCTCTGTGTGCATTTGTTAACCTAATCGAATGAAATAAAAAGACTTAGATAAATAAACTCTACTCGATGAATCGAAAAATATCAAATAAACGAAATGAAAATAAATAATTTAGACACAAAACTCACGTATGGAGTCTCCATTTTTCTTGTTGCTATTGTTCTTGTTCTTCTTGTTCTTTATATAGATGTTACCAATTTTACTCTGGCCACAACCCATCCTGTTGTTCACCGTTTACCTCATGCGACAGCAAGAGACCTAGGAATTCACTCGTACACAAAATAACAATACTATCGTCGTGTGCTTTTCTTCCTCTTGATCTTCTTATTCTTATTCTTATTTAAATTTTGTATTCGAACTATCAGAGAGTATCTTCTATCCTTTCTCTTTTACATTCCTTTCACTTCTTTCACATTAAAAAAAGATCAATGAATCAATGAATCTTACAAGAGGACGATCAACTTTCTTCAACGAATCCTAAATTCCAATATTTTCCTTTTTCTTCTTCTTCTTCTTCTTCTTCTTCTTATTCTTCTTCTTCTTCTTCTTCTTATTCTTTGATACAATTTTTTTTTTAGATAATAAACAGTTTATATAAATATCAGTATTAATATTAATATATCAGCCTTTGCGCAACACACAATATATACATATAAATATTCTTCTTTCTCTTTTCTTCTTTACATAGACACTCAATAAACATTCATATATTCTATATATTTCTATAATATGTTACAAATAAAGTTATACAGTGTATACGTGAACAAGACAAGATTGTATAGTTATTTTCTCTCTCCCTCTCTCTCTCTCTCTCTCTTGTTCTTTTTCTCTTTCTCCTTTTTCCTCTCTCACTTTCTTTTGTATTTCTTTATATTTATTTATCAATTTATTTATCTATTTTCCTCATATACACATCTTTCAATGATACTTGTAGAACCCGCCTGTTCAGAGTGCAAAACGTCACGACGACGATGAGTGAAGGACAACGATTGGAAGAGAAATATGTATAGTTATGTTTGTACGTTTGTATATATATATATATATATATATATATATATATATACGGGATACGTGTCGTGTACGTGTACGTGTACGTGTACGTGTAGAAAAAGAAGAAAAAATATTGAAAAGAAAAATGAAGAACCTTGGGGGAGCTCTCAAGAAGATATGTGACTTGTCGATAATAACTTTGAAAAAAGAAAAGAAAAGAAAAGAAAAGGAAAAGGAAAAGGAAATAAAATAGAAAATGGAGATCGGAACGCGAATTTGATCAAATCAGTCTTTTCGCTGTTAGACAAAACATCCTCCTCCTCTTTAACGATTCCTTTTTTATCTTCTTCTTGATTTTTTGGCTTCTGACAATGTTTCTTGTTGTTCTTCTTGATTATTGTTTTTTTTTTTTTTTTTTTTTTTTTTAATTAAGTAGATTGAGCATACTATTACACGAGTATATTTAAATATATTTTTTGAAGATAAATATTTTCAGTCTTTTTCGTACACGTCGAGGGGGAAAATAAAAGATTGTACGACGAAGTAGTGGTTGCAGTCTTGCGTTTTAGGAATTCGTTCACCGTGATAGAGTCCTCAGGAGGGTCCTCCTATAAATCCAAATGAAGATACGATGTACAATCATAAACTATTATGATAAATTTTCGAGCTTGTTTTATTGTTAGTTGATTTGAAGAAAAAAAAAAAAAAAAAAAAAAAAGAATTCAAGCATAATCAACCTTCGTCATAAAAAGCAATTTCACATAAATATCTATATTATCTGTACAAATATGGAAGAAGGACATAAGAAAATAAATGCATGTTATTACCCGAGTCCATACGTCCAATCCATTCTGCTTAGCTCATCTGTTCTCTACGGCATGGTATAAACATCGGTGCTATCATCTATCCCATGTCCAAAGCGACGTCTTCAACATCTTTTAGTCTCGTTGTTCTACACATTCGTATCTTTTTTTTTTGTTTTTGTTTTTTTTTCTTTTCTAAATATCTTACTACACTCCAATTACGTCTGTAATAGACAACACACTTTTTGCGTGTTTTTTCTTCAAAATTCTTCCAAAAAATAATATATATGTTATCAATTTGGATCAATTTTGGGTTGGATAGCGTGAAACATATATAAAATTCATCGAAAAGATTAAGAGAAAGAGAAGAAATAAATCAAAAAATAAAATGCAAGTTAAAAGACCCGTTTGTTGTGTGTGACAAAAAAATTTTCGTCAACAATTTTAACGATGACTCAAAGAATCGAAATGAAAAGAAATATCGAAATTAGGATGATTGTTTTCAATTTTTCGATCTAACAAGAAATATGTTTCTTTTACATTTTTCTATGTGAAACGACGTATGAAAACGACGAGTTTTACGACTATGGCCAGGTGAAGTTCTTCCCTTCTCGATAATTCGGACTCAGCTGCTGCTAAAAGAACAAAACAAAAAAAGAAAGAAAAATAAATTTACATCGAATTAGCATCCTTCATTTTTCTTCGTATTGCTGATCATTTACATCCATTCTCTAGTTATTTTTTTTTTTTTTTTCATTAAATTATTCAAATAATCGAGATTTCATTTATCGAAAAATATGATTGCAATATATTTTGTTATGCATTTATTTTCATTACTGACGTTGGCAACTTCTTTTATCTACAATATAATAATAATAATAATAATAATAATAATAATAATAATAATAATAATTAATATATAACTGTACACGTGTTACATATGTATAAAACGATGGTTACTTATGTGTCAGCGTTATGAATACTGATTTATTTTATTTTATAATAATTTAAATTTCATTTTACTAAAGCAGGTAAATCATATCGATATTTCATTTCTCGAAAAGAATTAGGAAATGTGATTTAATATTAATAGATAGAATTTATCGAGAGAAAGAGAAGAAGAAAGAGAAATGATTTAGCAAAAGAAGTTACTGATAGAAATTCTTATCAGCAATATTCACCTTATCATTCAACTTATCGATTCGATATAGAAACATAGCGTTTATTTAAAAAAAAAAAAAAAAAAGCAAAAAGAAAAAAAAGACAAAAGACTTGACGGTTATTCCTCGGAATAATTCTCATCAATTTTATTCGATATTTTGTATTCATTTAATGTGGACAAATATTGAAATAATATTTCGATTTGAATGTTCAAAACCTGTTGCTCTTTTCGAACAGACGAATGAAAAACTAGGGGACATGGAAATACACAAATACGCCTTTATAATCGTACGACACTAATTAATTGGTTCAATTTCTACAGAAATCTATCGAACATAGATTTGAAATTACAATGAAATTTTCATCGAAGATTGAATTTTATTTAATGTTCAAATAAGATGAAACCAAAAAACAAATAAACCATAGATATCATCAAACAATTGAAGTCCACATTAGACGTTTTAATTTCATTCAAAGTCTATAATTATTTCTATATTAAATATAAATAAAGGAATTGGTTTTAGCAAAAATGTTTTACAAAGACGTAGAAAAAATGATGAAAGAAATGAAAGAAAAAAAGGAATAGAAAATGAAATGAACGATGACGGAAGGATTTATCGTCCATTAAATTGTTACTCTCGTGAAGTGTTAGTTCGATCGATCGAATTTAATCTTATCTCAACGTAGCTGCACACCTAGTAGATTAATTTATACTTTATTCTGGTCGTTCCTACCTTCTTCTTTTCGCGATCCCTAAATCAACTACCTACACGAATCAAAAGAAATCCCTCTCTCTCTCTCTCTCTCTCTCTCTTTTTCATTTTAACTTTCATTTTCTCTTTTCCTAAGAAGTGTGTATTCAAAGTAAGTTTATTTTTTCTATCTCTCCTACTTCAAGTTTAATTTTCGCACCTCATTTGTTATTCACACGATAAGCTTTTAAAAAAAAAATGTATTTCTATGGAAGAGAAAGAGAAAGAATGCAAAGAGAGAAGGTAACGTACAATGACCTTGATTTAATTCGACGGAAAAGAACCGACTGAAAAATTCATAAGTATGGTTTCATCGATCCTAACTTAAGAATGATCCTACTTAACCATCGCATTAGAACAACAATGACTATTAAATGATATAGAACGCGCACGTATATAAAAAACAATTTTTTTTTCTGTAATTTTCTACCATTTCTTCTTGTCACGTTAACTTGATTTTCTTTATCTTTTGCAACTATGTATTTATACACTATTTGCAACATACTAACATGTATACGAATGCATATACACGGAAACGAGAATGTACAAGCTTACTACGTAAAGTTCGTATCAGCGTTTAATCATCAAACGGAAGTATCGAGTGCGATGTACTTGCGATATACTTGCGATATACTTGCGATATACTTGCGATATACTTGCGATATACTTGCGATATACTTGCGATATACTTGCAATGATTTACGACATTTATAGATTTGTATGTTTGTACGTGAATTTACGTGGTTTTAAATGAACAAGGTAAAAAACTGCTGTGTTTTGTACGTGCGTATAGTACGTGATTAGGAAATCATTATCGTTCTCTTCCACCCTTCCTTTCTTCTGAAATTAAAAGTAATAAACGTTGTTATAAATGAACCGAACAATGTGCAGATACTTATAAATTGAAACAATATTGATTTAATATTAAGAATAATTTTGCAGAAAATATTATGAACTCGTAGAACGATTGTTCAATAAAGAAAATAAAAGAAAAAAAAAGCAGAAAAATACACTTAATAAATTCCTCTACAACTTGCTCGAAATGTTATGAAATTGCCCACTTTTGAGTTTAGAATCGATATTAGATTTTCGTTAATTTTACAATCTTCTTCTTTTTCTTATTTTCTCTCTGCAATAAATATTTCGTCGCGTGGCTCCTCTACGTGCAACACTTCCGCATTCTTATTATATTTTTATTTTCTTTCTTGATTTATTCTTTTTTTACGTCGAATAACGTGACACACATAGTCGTAAGAAAAACACATAGACAATAAAAAGAAACTGCGAAGTGGAGGAGGAGGAGGAGGACGACGACGACTAGAAGTAACGTATACTAAACATTAAATTTGTTATTATATTGACAGGATCCTCCGCCACTGGATGATCAGAGAATACTGACCATACAGACCATACTACCATTACCAACACCATTACCACCACCACCATCACCACCACCACACCCGCGCCTTTGGATTTCGCGCAAAGAAAGCAATATGGCGATCGATATGTATGTATAACGCGGTTAGCCGCTTTTGACAGTTCGATGACACGAAATATAAACACGTTCGCCATATCTATATTCGAAGAAATTTTTCAAATGAGAGACACAAATTCACCCAAAAAAAAAAAGAAAAACAGTATGAAAAGAAGACAACGAGATAACAAATCATTCTTAATCCCCTTGACCTCGTAATTTGACCATAAACAAATGATACAGGCATGTATCGTTTACATAGTAAAAAATATAAAAATAAAAAAAAAATAAATTTCTTTTGGCACGCAAAAAAAGAAAAAAGATAATAAATATAAAGCGTGATGTATCTTTGCCTCTTTCTCTCGCTCTCGCTCTCGCTCTTACTCTTACTCTTTAGAAGACGAGAGGAAATGTGGTGGGAGTGGTAAGTAAAGAAGATCCCAACGTCAGCCGAAAATTTCGATTTCTATACTCAACTAACCTCGTTCTTCTTAATAGAGACCAGACGACGCACGCATATACACGCATATACACGCATATAAGCACGCGCGCGCACGTACACATACAAACACACAGACGTGTCCACCTGTTTTTCGGTCGTTTAGAAAGAGATACGGTCGTAGGCAGCACCCACACCCACACCTACACCCACACACGTATTATACAGAGAAACACAAGAGAGACACTCTTGACAATTTATAAAATTCAATTATATTTTTCTCGTTAAAACTTAAAAGAAGAAGAAGAAGAGAGAGAAGAAGAAGAAGAAGAAAAAATAGTATCTCTGTTTATAAAAATTTTAAATGACAAGAAATAAAAAGTGTTTTTGGAATATAAATTATAAATTATAAAATAAATGAATAAAGAAAGAAGAAAAAGGAAAAAAAAATCAAAGAGAGAATTTGATCTACCGCGCGAAAAGACGAAGAGAGAACGTTTCGCACACATTCACCACCCTCGAGGCTCTAACATCGACTATTCGTCCGGTCGAGGCGCCAGCTGCACTGCGCATGCGCGCCCATCCCCGCCATTACTACTCCAAAACACATATATACACGCATACACGCATATCCTACTCGACGAGAGCACCCTACTATCTCTCTCTCTCCTTTTAAACTAGGCTATTCGTGTGTATGTATATGTGTGTGTGCATATACGTTCGTATATTAACGTGTGTGTATCTCTCCACCTATTGCGAGCTACTCACACTGCACTCTATTCTACAGGGTGTTCTGAAAATAAATTTACGTTTATTGTCAGTGAATAATAATTTTGTTGTCCTACGATCTATTCATCAATTTTATCGATTTATTTATACATTGCAATTATTTCTTTATGCTATTAAATATTTCATTATGATTTTCTAAGTTTGTTCTTTGTAATTAATGACGAGATTTATTTATTTATTTAATTGCAATAGAACACCTCTTATAAATAGCGTTTTAGGGTGCGTTCATATACTCTCAACCTTCTCAGGAGTAAGTTCGGTTAATGTATTCGTGTCTTGTGTATTCGTTGTCAGGGCTGGCTCAAAGAAGACGGATATTTAAAGCTAACGAGATTGGGAGCTTCTACTTGTCGCATCTAAGGATTTTAGTTTAGAGAAATATGTATGAAAAAATATGTCAGTATTTTCATATTTCAGGTTTCGGCTATGAAATCCTTCATCCCTCATCTAATCTTTAAGCTATCAAGAGAAATAAAAACTAATCATTTGTATCCCGTTACGTATGTACGTATCAGATGCCGGTACAATGTTGCACGTAAAAAGTTAAATGCAAAGTCCGAATTAAAACTTGTGCCAAGATCTAAATAAATAAATTATTTGCGCGCGTTCAATCATTTGTTTATGAATCGTGGATTTCTCTATTTTGTAGATAGATTATGTTGCTGACTAAAAAAAACTTTAAACAAGTATTGTGTACATGCACTTGGAAGTATCGTAAGTACATAAAACAATAGGATTGAATCTCTACAATTGTGGAACACGGAGAAGGCTTCAAATCACTCATGAAAACCAGATTCTTCCGGCCACAAGACGCTTCTAATCATTTTTCCCTTATCATCTTTAAACCAAAATTTAAATAGATTATACTCGCTGATGAAAAGCGGAAGTTAACGCGAATGAACGAATTAAAATTCGTAAGATAAAATGGATTCTTTTGCGTGTAAAAAATGTGACGTATTTTGCGAGATAATGTTTTTCCCCACGAAAATATATAATCTGTATGATAAAAAAAGATAAGAAAAACATAATAAAAAAAAAAAAAACTATGAGTAGAAAATATTACTTACAGCGTGTTACACACACTAATCGAACAAAATCGATCGAAAGGCTTTATCTATCGGCACCGTTTATTCTCCTGACATTGTTATTTTATCGAAATAAAAGCATATTTTTCTAGGTCTTCCGGTCTCTCTGTCTCATCGTGAGTATGCTGTCAATTAACCCTTTTGCTTCATTATCAGAAAAAAAAAAAAAAGAAAATATTTTCTTTTAGACTTGATCAATTGCGACCACTAACGCCACCTGCAAACGATTATCGAAATTATTTTTCTCAAGATATACTACTACGTAAATAAACTTGCTGATGGTATGTTAAAAATATAATCACTAATAAGCGATAAGAGAGAGACGATTCATTTCAAATCTAAATTCGTTAATTATTTATTGGATTTTTCAATAAATAATGTCAGAGTGCTTATTAGTTTTTTATTTTAATTATCAACACCAATATTTTTTGTTAAAAGTTATTGATATTTTGTATTCAAATAAAAAACGCTATAGTATTAATTTTCTTTTCTATTTGAATAAATAAATAACATGAATAGTATTATTTTTTATTTTACATTTTGGCTTATCCTCGCTTAAAAAACTAATACAGGTGATATTTTTTCTAGTCAACTCTACTTTTTGGCTATAAAAGTCTCAACGAAGGTCGACCTTGGTATTAGAGGGCTGAGAACTTCATGTAGGATTACTAGCCTCTTGCGAGGGTCATTCCAACAGGGATTCCCAGCTTTTGAAATATCGTAACGGGTCTTGTCATTGTCATTGTCATTGTCATCGTCTTGTCACGTTCCAGGCCTTTCAGACGACACGATCAGCAGCCCACTGTGTAAGCGTGATGCACAGTAATAAATACCCAGCACGTTCATCTCTTTTGCTAAAAGAAATAAAAATAAACAAAACTGCCGACGAAAAAAAAAAAACAAGAAAATGATCGGAAAAATTCTATTGATTTGGAAACTCGTTTGAAATTGAAAGAATAGATGACTTAATTTAGGTTTGTATCTAAATTAAACCATGTTTTGCAAAGAAAACTATCAACCCTCAATTATCTGAAATTGTGTAAACTTATTTTGGAAGATTTACATTTAAAGAAAAAAGCTAATTGTATTTCTTATTGACCAAAAAGTTCTTCTATGGATTGGCTAATTTTGTGCTAAATAAGAATTTTGTTAAAACGGTTGCTAGATTTCTGAATAACTTGGCCCCAATTATCTCTTGAGATTGAAGGATCTTTCAAGTAATAAATTCTATTAATGTTGTCCGGACGTTCGTTCAAATGCAATTACACGATTGCATCTAATGCTACGATATATATATAAAGTATATAACTCTTCTCTTCGCATACGATGACCCGATTAAAGTAACAAGAACTTTGTATGTACACGTATATATTATATCAATATTATGTGTTAATCGTTCAACTTTTTTGTAGAAAATATAAATGAAAAGGACCAAAGAAGATACAGGAGGGATTAAAAAAATCCTAAATTTTAAATTAATAATAAAAAATAATTAGAGAGAAAGACAAATAACAAATAGGAATGTTTGCGTGTACGCGAAGATAAAGTAAATTTTTATTTTTTTACCTTTTTTTGTGGTTGATTACAATGATCGATTGATCTCTCGTTGCGATTAATTAAATTAAGTATCTCCAATAGCCATAACTACGCAATCTCGTTTACAAGACAGCCGTTCGTTTTTCGTAGACGACGACGACGACGACGACGAACGAGGGGTGAGTTAGGCGAATCGGCTCAAGAATTGGGTTTAAACCCAGCGCAATTTATCAAGAATCAAGCTTGTATGATTATTTTGTCATCTTCTAATTGTTTCCTTTGGCTTTTGCCTTTTCAACACCTTTAATATATCACATCAATGTCATTGTCATTTCAACATATGTAAGTATAGCAAAAAATTCTAACTGCTAAAAATTGTCCATCATCTCTTCCCCGACGATTTTTTTTCTTAACTTTCCAACTATTACAAATAAATCTCCAAACGAATGGAGAATACGATTTTAGCGTAATTCAAAATAAAGTCAAAGAAGAAATTGAAGGATTAACGTAAAAACGCACAAATCGTGATCCCCAATTTTCTGTTTCACACACGACACGCATACGCATACGCATACGCAACGCACGCACGCACGCGCACACATACACACGGAATATCGCCTTACAAATATCTATTTATGCATGTATATATACACGATATATAGGTTGAAGCAATGTATAGTGTACAGAGGAATGTTTTCTGAACAAAAAATGAAAATCAAAATGAAAAAGAAATAATAAATTTACATATCAAACTGTCCATAGATATAACAACAACAACAACGTTGCATAAAAGAAGAAGAGAAGTTCAACATGGCGCGAACAGAGGATGTGCTCACTCGTGTGTGCGTGGAAGTGTAGTACATGTGCCCATCTATGTATACATGTATGTATGTATGTATGTAACACTATTCGTTTATGGGTTTCCGTTCGTGGTTCGAATATTATTACGAAACAACGGCAAAATATTTCGAGACTACCATCTACGAAAGTCAAGCAACATCGAATAACGGGACTAACGAACGAAATATTTTTTCTTCCTTTCTTTCTTTCTTTCTTTCTCGTTTTTGATACAAATATCGAAGAGAAATGAAAATATTAACGGGATTATTTAAGATCTAATTGTAAGTATATTTAGCGAAAAGTGTCTATTAAAGTTGTTTTATATTTGTTTAAAAATGTACAAGTAACTTATTATACTGATACGCGTTATACGTTAAATATACATACATACATACATACATGCATGCAACATGCATCCAAATGCATGCATGCATGTGTACAATGACACATATTATATCCTAAAACGTCCACGTGTACTTTCTTCTGTTCTTTTCATTTCTATCTCTATCTTTTTTTATGTATTAGTTCGTTCGTCGCCAATTTTCAATGTCACTTGATAATTATTCACATCACACACGGGTTCACTGTTTCTCCGTCACGAGAAAGCGTCAAATAACGAATACAATGTAAAAATGTCTTCCTATATATATTTTACGTATTTCATTTAAAATGAAACTTATTGTTAATCTTATTCCCTCTCTCTCTCTCTCTTTCTCATTCGTTCGCATTAATTAAATACATGTTTACGTACACCTCTAAATTAAAGTTATTCTTTTCACGTGCTTCATCCTCTCTCTTTCTCTCACACGTACGCGCGTGCGCGCGCATACACACACACACACGCACACATAATTTTTAAACTAACCGATTTAAAAAACTTTACGAGAATTAATTTGAAATATTGTCTAAATCTGTCACAAGCAAAAGGAAAAAGAAAACGCGCCTGTTCTTATATTGTTTTTAATTATCTATTGCATATTAATAGCAACAATATTATTATTATTACCTCTTACAAAGTCGTTTATCTATACACAATTATCTTTACAATAAATAAAGCTATGCAAACTTGGCGGCTAATCGTTGTAGACACAACGACATCTCCTAACGGATTTATCGCATTAGTTTGCTATAATAATTATAATAATAATAACAATAATAATAATAATAATAATAATAGTATAATAATAGTATAGAGTAATTATAATAATAATAATAATAATAAAATGAAACTACATAACAGCGCTAAAATTTCTTTTCTCTCTCTCTCTTACTTGTGCGCACGCACACACACACACACACACAGAGCACACATAGAGCACACGCTCAATCTGTGTATACTTTTTATTTTCTTAGTGGCAATATAACCATTCTTATCGCGTATAAATAAATAAATAATCGATCAGGATATTCCCACGAGATAATAATATAATATATGTTTCAGGTAATAGTGAGACACTTTTTAAACGATCACTCGTTTTATTTTACTTTATTTTATTCTTCTTTTTTTTCTTCTTCCTAATCGCTATATTGTATTCGAAAAATTATTTTCCTTGACAAATTAGGCCTTGCATACTTATAAACAAAAACGTACTACGTGCGTCATTTCCGATACTAGCAATTTTCTTTCCTTTTCTTTGCTTTTTCTTTTTTAAAACAAAAAAGGAAGATAAATTATACGACAAAAGAAAAACGAAGAAGAATGCTAAATCGACCGATTAATTTTTTCTTCTTTTTTTTTTTTTATTACTTTCCTTTTTTACAATGATTAAATATTATAAGATTAGGAAAATTAGAAATAAAAATGCATTTTAACAAACAAATACAAGCATACATGTGCATAGATTTCATCATTTTGGAATTAAAAAAAAAATAAATAAAAATAAAGACAAAATAATCGATTATATGATTTATAATTTAATCGGTCGTTGCATTATATTCTTTGAAGTTAATGAATTATTCTTCGATTAACTTAATTTTAAATACCACATCAACATCAACAACAAGAACAACAGTAGTAGTAGTAGCAGCAGCAGCAGCGGCAGCAACAACAACAACAACAACAAGATCGTTAGATGGAAATTAGACGCACGTTTACGTTAATCACATTCTAATCTTAATCTTCTCTTGGGGTCGTTATGTCAAAACGAAGAAGAAGACTTACGCGTATGTGCTGGCACCGTGATGAACTTATTTTAAGTGTTTTTTTCTTTTTTTTTCTTTTTTTATTTAATCCAATGTAAATCTTAACGAACAAAAGTAAAATACAATAATATTATTAAATAATAATAATAATAATAATAATAATAATAATGATAATAATAATAATAATAATAATAATAATAATAATAATAATAATAATAATAATAATAATAATAATAATAATAATGAAAAAATAGTCAAAAAGAAGGTATGCGCACTTATAGTAAGACGAATCGAAAAGTAAAATTCGCGCCTCTTTAATCTCCAATTTATTATATTTTTTCTTTTCTTTTTTTTCTTTTTTTTTTTTTAATTAATTCATTAATTATTTGTACGAAGTTATGATTATCGATAAAAAGGAAAACAAACAAATTTAAAGATATTAGAAAGAAAAAGAAATAAATAAAATTTCGTCGCAAAGACGAAATACGTGGGAAAAAAATGGTAAGAAAATTGAAAAGAGAATTGAAAATTTGACGAAAACTTTGAAGCTTCGATATAAAAAAATTATATTTCATTTTGTCTTCTCTTTCTATTCTCTTCTTATTTCTCGGGTAGAACACAAAAATCGTGGTATCAATGACCGTGAAAACAAATATTCTTAGGCCAGACAGACGTAATCACTATACACGTCTGGAAATAAAATAAATACATTCTTGCCCTTTCTTACCCCATTTTTATCGATGTACACATCTATTTTAATAATAGTAATAATAATAACTAAAAAAGACAAAATATATTGCTTAAAATATGAAAAATAAAAGAAAAAAAAGTAACGACGATACGAACAATTTATCAATTTCAATATAAAGAAAAAGAAAAGAAAAATCTATACATATATTAAACATTATATTCTATCATAATATTATGAGCTCCATTACTACTTTGCGAGTACTTTTTATAATTTATTTTTTTTTGTTTCTTTGTTTCTTTGAAGGGGAATTTTTTTTGCCTTTTATTCATTTATTTTTATTATTTTTTTGTTTTGTTTGTTTGTTTGTTCATTAATATTATACTAAAATGAAGACAGTAGGTATATAGAATAGTATCCTCAACGATTCGTCAAACAAAGTAAGCGTTTACTATTTTCTTTTTTTTTCAGCACATTTATACCGACCGATCGATATTGTAAAATTGATAACTTTTAAATCATTTAGATAATTCTTTCCGTCCATACAGATGTGTGTTGTTTGTGTATTTATGTATACATGTATGTATGTGTTTGTGTGTATATGTAAGGTACGCACGTATGTGTTTAGATGTACAGATGCGCGCGTACAAACTATTATTTAAACTTACTTACTTACTTATTCCTATCCTTAAATTCTATAATAACGCGTAATTATAACATTTGTTTGTTTTCTTTTGTTTTTACGCGTAATCATAATACATTTTTACTATTTCTTTTTCTTTTTCTTTATTTGGCGGATTATAATAAATATTTTTCAGTAAGTAAGATCAAAATATGTTATTATCTCATCGTGCTATTGCAATCAGAGACAGAAACAAAACGAAAGTTTAGGTACAAAAATTACTTCGACTTTTGGAAAAATATCTATCGGATAAATGACACAATCCGCACAACTTTAAATGCCGTTCTGTTATGCTATGTATGTTATGTTATGTTTTTCTTTTCTTTTTCTTCTTACATAATTTGTTTTTTCTTTGTCTGTTTCTTCCTTTCATTCTTAAGTTTTTTTTTCTATAATTTATTTTTCTCGTTAAATATTATTTTTTACATCCTTCACAAGGATCTCACAAAATTAACAAATTATTATGCTCACGTGCAGGTACGTGTATATATATATATATATATATATGTACATGTATATACGAATATATATATACACATGAATGATCGTTAACTAATTTAAATGAGAATCCATTGCTTTGCTTTAAGTAACGTGGTGTACAGGTAAAAGTTACACATACATCATTTTTTTTTCTTTTCTCCTCTTTTGTTTTTACCATTTACTTATACAACACTCGATGCATCAACTTATTATCTTTTCTTAAATCCAATTAATTTACACAATTTCATGTGTGGACTTTATTATCTTATTTGTGATATAAGATATAGTGTTTGTAATTATAATTGTTTTATTTTTGTATGTCATGTCAAAGAATGCAGTCTTCTTTCACATCGAGCAAAATATTTGTGATTTAGTAAAGATATATATATATATATATATACATATATTCACTACTAAATCACAATATATATACACACTATAATATAATAGGAAAGAATCACGTGGATTGTTTATAACTAAGTGTAATTGTGTTAATGAATCTTATTCGGTTTTATCATATACCGATTGTATATATACTGATTACATCAGGTTTATAACTTTGGGCAATACGTTCTCTTATATGTTCCCACCAGTAGGATAAAAGGGAAATGCTCCAAACTGGAAATTCACCGGAGTCTTTGGTGAAGCACAAGTATAGAGAAAATCATCAGACTGCAATTGCGTCCTGTTTAAATTTGGTTCAGATGCAGATCTTGTGATTTTGGGTAAGCCACGCAGCAAACTTTCCAAGCTTACTAAGATCTGTCGGAATATTGGTCGATCATCCCTCGAAAATTTAATACAGTCTTCTGTTAATCTCTTCAATGCTTTTGGAGTATCAGACCGTAACTTGTTCAAATCTGGACGTAAATATCCACGTCCAACCATGAACAATATTTGATCCTTGTTATTGATATTTGAGTATGGTAGCTGACCAGCAAGCAATTCATACAAAACTACACCAAAGGCATAAACATCGGACTGGAAGCTATATGGATTTTCCTCTTGCATTCTAATAACTTCAGGTGCCATCCACAAAATAGATCCAGTTGGCTGATGGAATTGTTGAGACCCTGACCATCTTGTTTTAGCGGTAGCTAGACCAAAGTCGCCAATTTTAACAGTAAGATCATCGTGCAGAAATATATTGTTGCTCTTTAAGTCTCTATGGATAATATTCTTAGCATGTAAGTAATCCATGCCTTGCGCTGTTTGTCTACCAATTTCTATCAGTGTTAATAATTCAAACTTTGATTCGAATACATGTAGATGTTTATATAAAGATGACCCTTCGCACCATTGGGTTACTATAGCAAGCTGCGGTTTACTAACGCATCCCATAAATAATAGAATATTTACATGTCGTGTTTTTCTTAATACGGCTACTTCATTTTTAAATGCTTGTAATTGAGCCGTCGTTGGTATTTTAACATTTAAAGTTTTAACCGCCACAGGACCATGCCAGTGGGCTTTATAAACTGTTCCAAAGGATCCAGAACCAATGCGTGCTCCTACCAAGATTTCATCGGCTGGAATTTCCCAGTCTTCTATAGATTCTCTAGGAGCTAAAAGATTTTTCGAAGATTCATCAGCTGATCGTGCTCTTGGACGTTTCGGTCTTAAAGTACTGGTTGGACTAGCTTGCGTCGACTGACTATGCTTAGTAGGACTGCTACCGGGGGAGACTGAACACTGCATAGTACCTATAGGTCGACCTAAACTCTGGGACCTACTATAATCATCCAGATTAGTCGGTTCACCTCCAGATCTAACCATGTTGAAGCAAACATTTGGCGCAGAACTTGAACGGTCCTGTTGACCCAAGGACCGTGGATGTCTCTGATTTCTAGACGGTGCTAAGGAAGGTGACATACTTCGGCTTAAGTATGTCGATGGTAGTTGCAAAATCCCAGCCTCTCTTTCAGGATTGTGAGCTAACAACGCTTGGTAATAAGCATCTTGCATACGTGCTTGATGGCAGAGAGCTGGTACGCTTCCGGCACACCTTTGATGAAAACGATAATTGCATGTCCTACAGTAGAAACCCTGAAAGAGCAACTTTCTACAGCACTCACAAAATGCCAACGAAAAGAATGTCTTGCGCACAAAATTATGTGATATTGAAGTAGTTATTGGAAACTTATCAAGTATCTCTACTGATATCTCATCGCACTCGAGTAGAGAGATGTCGGTGTCCCAAGAAGTCCAATACTTGGATTTGAGTGGCCCCAGGATATACACAGCACACATTTCAGTAGTCAGATTCCTCAACTTCATAGCCTTGGCTAGAGCGTCCCTCAAAGATAGTCCTTCGCGTACTTGAACACTGGTACGCTGTTTGTTGGGCAGATAGGCCCTCAGTAAAGGTTTCATTGGGGTTTTAGGACACCTATTGACAGTATTGGCGTCTCGAGAATCATTCTCAGACATGGAAGCTCCAATAGATGTTCTGCCGGCATATAACAATTCGATCAGTTTCTGTTCCTTGGACTCCAAATCATGCAACTTGCCAGTGAGCTCTTGATACTCGTTTAAATATATGGATGGTGGATGTTGAAAACCGGCAAAACGGTTGTTTAAAGCATCAATGTTCTCCCTTGTCACGGATATGACACTTTGAATGTTACGAAGTTCATAGCTCAGAGGATCCATATCGACATAACCGTCCTCGGAGTCGCTGAGATCCCCAGAGTCAGGTTCACTGCCACGAGAGAACGACATCGCGACCAACAGGGTTGTCGAATGCCCCTTCCTCCTTTGTCGACGATAGCTGCTGTCGGACGACGACGGCAACGGCGACGACGACGACGACGACGTCCACGAGGAGGAGGAGGAGGAGGAAGGGGAGGTGGAGAAAGAAGAAGAGGTGGAGGAAGGGGATGAGGAAGAAGAGAAGGACGAATGGAAGAGTAATGAAAAGGAATAAGAAAGAAAAGAGAAAAGGGAAGACGAGGAAGATGAGGTGAGGGAAGAGGAAGAGGATGAGGCCAATGTCGAAGACGGTGATAACGATCATGATGATAAACCCTTTCCAACCTGGACCCTCCGGCACGAAAATTTCTTGTAGAGGCACACGCGAATTGTCGAATAATACCTGCTCTCGCCGACCACGGCCATCTTCTTGTTTCGTCCTCTCGACGGAGAATATCCTGAGCCGCCGCCGCCGCCGACGCCGCCGCAACTAAGCGCTTTGTCGAACCACCTTGGTAGCTCTCCTTGTTCTACCTAGCTACCCCTCCTTTTCCCACACTGCACAAAAAGAATAAAGAGAGAAAGAGAGAAAAGGGAATAAGAGGAATTCTTCGACACACACCGCCGCCGCCGTTGTCGTTAACACCACCACCACCACTAACAGCACCGTCACCACCACCGCCGCCACCACCGCCGCCGCCGCCGCTGCCGCCGTCGTCACCACCACCACCACCACCACCACCGTCACTGCCGTCGCCACCGCTTCTTGACGACGCACCACGCACGTCCTCCAAGTAGCAGCAGCAGCAGCAGCAGCAGCAGTAGCAGCAGTAACAACACCACCACTACTACCACCACCACCACCACCACCACCACCACCACCACCAGCACCACTAGTGACTCTTCGCTCTTCTTCGTTCCTTTTTTCTCTTCTTTTTCTTCTACTACTACCGTTAATACTACTCCTACTACCACTATCACTATTACTATTATTATTACTTTTACTTCTCCTACTACGACGACAACTACAACTACCACTACAACTGCTGCTACTACTACAACTACGACTACTGCTGCTGCTGCTGCTGCTACTACCACTACTACTACTGCTAGTGCTGCTGCTGCTGTTACTAGTACTACTACTACTACTGCTGCTACTAATACTACTACTATCACTATTACTATCTTCCTCTCTTGGCCTTACGAACGGCCAATCGTAACAACACGATACGCGTTGAGCTCGCGGCATAACGCGACGTCTAAATGTTCAACACCTTCCTCGTCGTTGTCGTCTACAGTCCAATCAACAAAAACTATTATCTCCCGTTCCAGCATCGATGCAGTTTACTTTTCTAATTCCTTATCCTTATTCTTTATTCTCTTCTAACCTCTTTTTAGAACACGACTTTACAATATCGAAAATGTCTTCTATTATACTCTCTCTTAAAAGTTTATCGAATAAATCTTCCTATCCTCAACTCTACCGAAAGAAAACTGGCTGTTGGCATGAGCGAATCCAATCTCTGTGTTAGTATTTAATACGTGTATAATATATACACGCGCGCGTGTGTTACGTAGCGGCGCGGGGATACCGTTTCCAGAAGCGTCAGTGCTGCCACCGTCTGCGTCACTACCCCCACCCCTTTAAAATGTTCACATCGATGCGCGCGCGTACGAACGCAATCCAATCTCCTTCCATTTTCCTACATTCTTATCCTTTCTTTCCCTCAGAGATACCTAAATTTTGATCATAAACGAATAACGATCTGTCATCGTCCTTCTCTTTACTCTCAATCATTTTTTCTTATGATTTATAAACTTTTAAAACGAAAATTTATTGAATAATACTCGATTTACTAAAACGACAGAGATGCACCATTCAAATTTTTCCGCTATCAAATATGTCGCAAAGTGCGCGAACAATGGTGCTCGTTTAAATGCGATTAACACTAATCTTTTTATTTCTATCCTTATTATTTTTTTTTAATTAATTTTAATTAATTTTATTCATTGCTTTTCTTTCTTTATTTTTCTCTAACATTAAGACATGAATTATTTTAATAAATAAATTACATATATCTATATTGATTTCATTAGATCTTTGAATTGTTTCTATTATTGAACAATCATCGAATGAACGATAATCTCAACAATTATACTTGCAAACATTTCATTTGTCTTTTTGTATAAATGTAAAAGTAATATGTAAATGTGCATACTGTTTGAAATAGTACACTCAAAAATACGTACGTTCTTTCCTTAAAATATATTTCAATAACGTAGGATTGGATTTTCTTCGCAAAGAGAACCACATTTTCATTATAATTAATCATTTTCTCGAAAATGTGGTCTTGGAAAAGGGGGGATGGATTATTATTTTTCGCAGGACGATAGAATAGAAGGTGAATTTTTCTGTAAACAAGGGCACTTGCATTGCGCGTTTCTTGACGTCACTGCGGACGGACTTACGTCACAGCAGCATATGGTATCATCACCTAGGTAACTCAAGTCGATTCTAATTGGTCCGCTTATGCGCATCTATATGATACTTATGGATACACACAAAGATCTTCAAGATTATTATTCCCTTATCTTTATTGAATTGAAAAATAATGAATTTAGATGAATTATCGATAGTTTTAATCTGAATTTATGAAACACACCCATTACAGATGCTAAATAATTTCATTTATTTAACATATTCTTAATGTTCCATTCTTTTTTTTCCCAATGCCTAAGTCCAAGGTCATAATCTAATCCCATGTGTAGCATTTATAAATATTACTGCTGATAACGATAGTTGATTAAAAATGTCGAATCTCGTAGCTGGAAAGCTTGCTTTTGTTACTGGTTTGTTGAAAAAAAAAGTACAATATATATCTGTTAATTAGATTACTATGGTGTATAATTACAATGATTTGTTTTATTTTCATTTTAGGAGCTGGAAGTGGTATTGGTAGAGAAACATGTCGTATACTAGCTCGAGAAGGAGCTAAAGTTATCGCTGTAGATCAAAATCTTAAAATAGCTGAGGACACAGTCAAAGTTTTAAATGGTATTTATATTTAAAAAATAAATCATTTGATAAATTTCTTCTTTGTTCTTTCTAATGTTATGCTATACGATTTTAGGAGCCGATCATATTGCATTAAAAGTAAATGTTACCGATCTGCATGATGTAGAACAAGCTTTTAAACATAGCGTTAAAAAATACTCAACTTCTCCAACGATTATTGTTAATTCAGCAGGAATAACGAGAGAGAATTTTATTCTTAAACTCACCGAGGCTGAATTCAACGATGTCATTAATGTTAATTTAAAAGGTACATTTCTCATAATGCAAAGCGCAGTAAAAACTATGATAGAGACTGGACAAACGGAAGGAAGTTCTATCATTAATATTGCTTCAATTGTTGGTAAAACTGGGAACATTGGTCAGGGTAATTACAGTGCCTCGAAAGCTGGAGTCGAAGCTCTAACTAAAACAGCCTCTATGGAATTTGGAAAGTAATTCTCAATTATTTTCCTTGAATTGTTTTTCTTTAATATTAAATAATATAATTAACTTAACCATTATTGTAGATTAGGAATACGCGTTAACGCGGTCTTACCAGGATTCATAGAAACTCCAATGATTGATACAATTCCCGAGAAGATAAAAACTATGTTTATTAATAGAATACCATTTAAGAGAATGGGTCAGCCGAAGGAAGTTGCAGAAGTTATTACATTTCTAGCTTCAAATAGAAGTTCCTATGTTAATGGTACTTCCATTGAAGTTACAGGAGGATTTCATTAAATCAGTGTCTTAAATTGCTTATACTTAATCTCGATATATTTTGTATTTTGAAAATAATTTTGATAATTTGCGTAAATGCAGAAAAATAAAGGGGTTTTTCAAATAACAATAATCTTATATAGATAGAAAACAATATATATGTATATCTATATATAATACATTATCAAGATTATCTCTTGTTTTATTTTTTTAGTCGTTTAGCATGTTTATGTGCTTTATATTGTCTTTTATTCTTTTCCGCAATTATTTCTTTATATTTGCGTTTATTGTATCTAGCAAATTCGGCATCTGCCATAAGTTCTTCCACAATGGTATTCTTTCGTTCTTTCTTCGTAAGACGATCAGAATAATAATCTATAGGAGAATCTATTACTTTACCAATTTGGAAATATTTAGGTAAAACTTTTAAGTCATTCTTTTTGTAAAAGTGTTTAGGGTCTAATACAGATCTCATTTGAATAACCTCGAGATCGTGTTTAACCTCATCGGTAAGTTCAGTAGCCGGCAAATTATACCACTCTTTGCCTTTAGTTTTATTTCGTTCTGCAATTTTCTTAGCATGTGCACGTCTTTTATTTTCCCGCAAAGATGGTATGCTTTCCAATTGTTCCAATCCAGGTTTTATAACGCTTTTCTTAAGTATTTGATCTATTGGTGCTATTTCATTAGTTAATTTTGTTATATTAAAACTATTTTCAGGCACGTGATTTATATCATTTTTCCAACCCATGTCTCTCTCAAACTCGTCTAAATCAATATCGTTGTAAGAAAATCTTTTTATCTTCTGATTCTTCTTGTTTTCATCCTGCTTTAAGAAGTCTCTAGCAATAATCCCCAAAAGTCTTATTTCTGTAAAATATATTTATAAATATGTTAAATTACAGAGTAACTTTTATAAAACACATACAGCAAAATTAAATCACTCATTAATACATTTTTTAATAGATATGAGATATTATTGTATTAAACATAAGGTTATTAAATATATTCATTTAATTTAAAACTTAACCTATAAAAAAATAAACATCACATAAAGTAAAATAATATTACCATTGTTGTCAAATTTCTCTGGATCCTCATCGTCACTTTCTATTAATTGATTTTTATCCCTTAAATCTAGCTGTCCTTTTGTATCGATTATTATATTCATTTTTAAAAACTAATTATCAAATATCAATTCTGTATATCTTTCTCTCTGGGTTACCTCGTACGTATTATGGTTTTTAGAAGCTTGTTGATTGGTTCCACAAAAGATGGATTTGATTGGTCGATTACTGCAAGACCTCCACCTATCGAAAAAGTATCGTAACAACATCGATAGTTACATCGATAGTGTTAACTCGCGGCGCGAATATCAAAATCACGTAATAATATAATAGAATTTGTCATTAAAGGCAGGGTTGCTTTATGATTTTTCTCACCAAAGGCGATATATTTTCTTACTTATGTACTGTACCTACTATGTAAAGGAGGGTTGAAAATTGTTGTTAAGATTTTTCCAAGGTTGCGTTAAAATTTTTTCATGCTTATAAGAAATAATTGTAAAGTAATAGTTATAGCTATTGCAAATTTTTGTTAAAATTTTTTAAGAATAACATCAGGATCAAAGTTGACTTAAATCACATAATAATAGATTAGGTGTCGAACTTTATCCCTGAAAAATTCTGAAATAAATGTCTGCAATATTTGAGAATGGATTGTTGAAGAACTTTTCTGTTCTAGAAACTTTACGTTTTTTCTATTTTTTTTGAAACATAAAGCACTTTCACTTGGAATTTTGCTTCTTCTTAAATGCAATTGATTTAAAACATAATTTTAAGAAACTTTTTGATATGTTTATAAATGATTATATTAAAATAATATTTTTGATTTCAATTAATAGATATATATATATATATATATATATATATATATATATATACCTATATTTGTTTTACTTGGAAAAACATTAAATTTTGAATAAGTATAAATGTAGACCGCGATTAGACAATATCTGCACCTTGAAGAAAAATTGTTAATCATAGACTGTTTGATTTACTAATATATTCATATACATATAACGATTAAATCTTGAATACTTTGTACATACACGTGAAATAGCGTGCAATGTAGAAATAATAAGCGTTACGTTTTACAGACGTAACAGTCTAATGTCTACTTATATTATGAATCAAACGTAATTGTGTTACGTAAATGATACCACAAACGAAATGTGCTTTCTTCTTCGATAAAAGGAGTGTTCTCCGTCGATATTTGATTATAATTCCAAATATTTTCTACGAATAATTCAACTATAAAAGAAAACTTACAATTATAGATTTTCTAATCGATTTCTAAAAACAAAGGGTGGGTGTGCTGGTGAAAACATTAAGATAATTTTCTAAAATACTAAGATAAATTTTAGAAATGAATTTAATTATTTAAATGTTCATTATTTGAACATGTAAATACATCATTGAAAACACGAAGATTAGGGGAATTAGATAGCTCTACAATGTGAGGTAAATATTTTCCCAAGATATTCACGTGGAATAACAAAGAAGTCATTAAATGGAAGATAAGTTAGAATTAAAAAGTTAATATGCACTTTCTTTAAAATTCTAGAAAAGCAAATAGACAAAAATAATTGTTTCGAGGTGGCTCGTTAACTGACATAATAGTATTTTGATCAAACACGATGAAATTTAACTACTTCCGTTAAAGTCACTTACCATGCACGTTAATTGTTAACTATCGCAAATATATGAATGAAATATATGAAATTATGGGTAAAGAATAATTAGTTTTATTAAAAGTTATCAACTTTTAACAAAGTGTTAAGTTGATAGTTGATTTCATTTGATTACGTGATATTATCTAATTTATAATTGTGTTTTTTGAAAAAAACAATAGGTGGCTAATGAATAATAAACGAGCAATTGGTTAAGTAAATGAGAACCTCGAACGTACCGAAAGATTTCCTGTAGAAAGCGAGAAAGTGGTTTATCCAGAAGTTTGCAATAAGATCAACTTAACTTGGACGAGTTGCAGCGATGCATTCTAACGCATGAGCTAACTTTTAACTCTGACGTAATTCTATATATGTATTGTTGTATATATGGATCGTCTTACAAAACTAATATTTATATATATATATTGGGATTATATTAACAATTTTAACCAATTGAGCTATCCAGGGCCAATTCCCTTCGACGAATGCTTAATAAGCTTGGCATGGAGGTGTTCGTCTCACATACATATATATGTATGTATGTATGTATAACAAGCCGATCACAAAATTTAATTACAATATGAACAAATATTTAACATTTTTTATTTTGATTTCAGTCCAAGGTAAACTGCTTTGAGACCATCAGATTTTTATCGACTTTTATTATGTTTCTTCTTTTGCATAATTCTATTGAACGTGAGGTTTCTTTTACATCTCCAACAACTCCAATGGTCTGGGCTATAAAACAAGAATGAAAAGAATTAATTAATGGCTTTTGCGTGTCTATACAATAAATATCTTACGACTTTTTAATATAAATGATAATTTTTTTTAGTATTTCCTTTTTTCTTCTTCTTCTTTTTTTTTAATTTATTCAATAATTCGAGAAGAATTTGAATTTGATTAGATTGCATATAAATCATCTTAAATATCTTTTCTATAAATAAGAAAAATAATATGTTTCGGGTTGACTGAATACCACGTAGGTACGACGTTGGTAGGACGTAGGTACGACGTTGGTAGGACGTAGGTACGACGTTGGTAGGACGTAGCTACGATGTAGATAGAAATAAATACTACTTATTTATCATTGAGCGATAGAGAAAGAGATGATCGTTTAATACTATGAAATTTCTTAGCGAAACTTGTAGTTTTCGTCGTTTAGCTATCAAGCAACTTTATACGAAACTCTTCCCACTATTTCGAAAGTGTTACTCAGCAAAATAAAATAAAATAAAAATAAAAAACTTCAATCTCTTTTCCTTTTTTCGAAGCAAAAAAACAAATTATTATATAAACTATTTTATGTATCAACAAAATCATCTCTCCGTTTAAATCTAATCATGAGAGAGTAGAAAGATCGTAATCGTGACGTGTATACCTTGTTCTCCAGAATATATGTATATTAACTTTCAAAATTTTCGTCGTCATTCTTCCGCTTGGAGAAGTAATTTTTTGCTGTCGCCAAAAAATATTAAAAAACCGGAACATCATCGTTGTGAAAGGAAACAAATCAAAAGATGGTTAAGTAACTATTCCATAGATGATCTTGGTTGTTATACATGATCGTGACTTGCTAGACTATGACAGAAATAAAAACATCATTCGGATTAAAGAAAATGTGTAAGTAGGAAATAAGTTAATGTAACTGTAGCTATAATCGTAATAATTCGATTTAACCAATTATTGCGACATGTCAAACACATGTTGAAACTTTGGAGTCGACTTGACATTGTGTCAGGTTGACTGACAAATCATTTTTGCGTGAAAATTTGTAAATGTGAAACATACTAGTAATACAATTTTCTAATGTTAATTATATAGAGATATAAGATTTCAAATATGTATATTATTTATTTAGATAAAAAAAAAATATTAAAGACTATTGTTTATTTAAATATGATTGATAAAAATTCCAATAATCAGTGGTATAAAAAGAAAAGCAAACGAATTACATGAGTCATATGATTGAAAAATGTTGAGTGAATTTTAGAAAGCCTAGTCGTATTGACAATCAACAATTTCTTGGTGTCTCTTGGTAGTTTATTATGGGGAGGCTCCTCCCTACCACCTTATTATACTACCGTGGCGCTTTGACTCGAACGAAAAGCATTTCTCTACAAGCGAGCAGTTGGACGTTACAGTTGATCCATAGTCATCGAACAAAAAGGAACCAGTCTTGCTCCCAGATTTGGTCTGGCATACATATCACAAAGAACAGTTACGGACGGGGTCTCGCAACATCTTCGATAGTTATTATGATTCCAAAAAAGAACATCAACCAGGAAGTTATATTTCCAAAAAGTCATAAAATGTTACCGCTGAAGTTCACTTGACTAGAAATTGAATCAATCATTTTGGAGGGAAAATCTTTCGTTGTTTTGTTATCCTTGTGGAATACAGTTTGAAGAATCCTCCCGTTCGTTTTTTTTCTTTTTTTTTTCTTGTTGCTGTTGTTGTTGTCCTTAACATAAACTACAATTAATATTAAATTGCAGTTTACATAAACAATTATGTCGATTAGCATAATTTAGTGATTTCTTAAATAAATAATCTCTCTATCGTCTCTTTCTAATAATTTGATAAATATTTATCGTTGTATATAAAGTGTGAGAGAGAAAAATGAAGAATCGTTTAAGACTTTCGATCGTGCTTTGTGCGTTTCTCGCAATATCTGCTGATAAAACGGTAGATTATACAGACTCTCTGATTCTGAAGCATCGGACCAGAAGTTTACCAGAGATCGTTGAAAGTCCTCAGAAAAATTGGACGACTTTGACCGAATCTTTAGACATTTATAGTGCTCGTAACCTCGCGAGAAACTGGGTGGAAGGAAAATATCCGATTGGTGAACAATGTAGCAAGGATATTAGTAGGTACATCGAGGGTTTGAAGAAGCAAGAATTGTGGGCACTTAAGGGTAAGTTTTACATCATTTTAACCCTTAACTTCAAATATATCGTTGGGTCGTTATTGGTCATTATTACGAATCAAAGATTATACTCCTCAGTCATTAACAAGTGTCACTGTAATATTTAAAATAAAAATTAACATTTTTCATTTTGTAGTATTTTAAATCTGACACTTAAAATTTTGTAAGTCGAAGTATGATAGTTTATTCAAATTCGGAGCGTTAAGGGTTAAAATATAAAAACATAATTTTACTCATTTTTCTATTTTATCTTCTTGTTTTATTTTCTCAATTATAAGCAAAAATCACTTGTATATATATATATATATATATATATATATATATATATATATATGTATCTAAAAAAAGAAATGAATTTTGGTTATTTCTAATAATTTCTTAATTTTACTTTTACCATTTTCTCTGTTTTCTTTCTCCTACAGAATTTCTATAATGAATGCATAAGAGCTGCACACTTGTATGTAAATTTGATGCTTTTCTGCTTTTAACGAACCCGCAGATTTCTTTCTCATAGGTATGCGTGTTGTGTTATGAAACTGTCTGGCACTCGCTCTTACACCTACCTGAAAGAGTACAAATTTAGTATACCAATAGAAAGTTTACGAGATATTCATATTAACGAAAGGGTAATTATTAATACGTAGACAATCATGTGTGCGCGAATAATGTTTAGATACTGAAAGCTTTCTCTTGTAATTCGTTTTATTGTAATTATAACTTGTAATATTTTATAGATTCATTGCACAAATATGCTACACGAGAAGTGGCCCAAAATTTGTTGCTCCAGAGAACTGGTTTCTTTCTTGTCTAGTCTTTCATTTAATAATAATAATAATCACAACGATATTTAAAATATGTTTTTGTTTTTTTATCGCGACTCTTCTAAATATAATAAGGAATCTTGTTTGACCAGTTGTAGATGTTTATTACTTATTTTTAAATTTAGAAAAGCATCTTTATTCGTTTTAACCATTAATCTTTACATCTCGTGTTTCTAAATTATTATTTAACATAATTTGATAAAAATCAATTGTAATATATAATAAGAAATAAAGGTAAAAATTCACGCATGAATACACCAAAGCTCTATCGGCCATTTGATCGATTGCAAGGTGTATCCTGTATCCTTCAGACGCACTTTCTACATGTAGGTGTTTCTTACTTAATATGATGTTTGTACACCTATAAATGATGATTATTTTCTACTTGAAAAAACTACTCCAAATTAATTTTAATCATTTATCTTTCTAATGAATAATTAACATTAATTTTTATCGTACTAATTGTAATATAAAACCAATGTAAAATTATTTAAAACGGTGTGGATATAGACGAGCAAGATGGAACGTGTAAAAAAATGTTCGGAACGCATATCTTAGATCTTTTTAATGTTCCTTTCATTAAATAAATGAAACTAGAATAGAGATTCTCTTATATAGAGAAAATAAGGACATTTGTTCATCCAAAATTTCATTCCAGGTATATATGATGTAACACTTTACGTTGGGCTACCTAAATTATTTCAAGTTAAAAAGTAAAATACTTTTTCTCTGTAACGGTCAGTCAGTCCCTCCTGGTTTGCCTACTTTCATCCGTGAGGTTTCACTTTTAATGACACAAAGAAACGCTCGTATAACCACGAACGAACGGCTTTATGAGAAATTGGCCTGACCAGTCGATGCGACGAGACTCACTTTCGACGTTTTACCTTCCTCGGTCAATGCTATTCTTTTTCTTATTTTCTTTTTTCTTTTACTTATCGTAATAACATTATTAATAATTAATTAACGAAGAAAGAGATTGATTCCGGTGCATGCATGCTAATCAAAAAGAAAAACCTTTTTTTTTTTATATGTACTTGACGATTGACAGTTTTACTTTCATTTGCAATAAGATTATATTATATTCAAAAAATATGAAATATTAAGTATATTTTTGTGCTTGTGTATCGTAAATCTCATGTTTTACGATAAAGTAACATAAGTAAAATATAATTATTTCGATAAGTGAAAATATTTAAATTTTAGTTAAAATATTTCAAGCTTTTTTT
Source organism: Polistes dominula (assembly GCF_049000335.1). Classification (NCBI taxonomy): domain Eukaryota; kingdom Metazoa; phylum Arthropoda; class Insecta; order Hymenoptera; family Vespidae; genus Polistes; species Polistes dominula. Next base: position 5,597,141 of record NW_028300963.1, read on the forward strand.
TTATATTAAACAAAGAAGAATAAAATATTCTTGTTCTCTTTTTATGTGTGAAAATAATAGCGACGAATATATTTTCACTTTTAACTTCAATTATATTTTACTTTGTGTGTGTGGAGGAATATTTTTATGAACCGCTCAAACATCCGGTTTCTTTAACAGGAGGTAACACATAGACGTGTTCCTCTTAACTTTCCCTCTTTATAAGCATGTATTTGGGAGTATCGTCGAAGGAAACTCCAATTCGTTAGCTCGAAGAAAGGTGAAAGGTACTTGGTATCCAATACCGCATCGTTTTAGCATCAGGAAATCGTCTTTAGAGATTACTGTTATGACATTTAGATTTTAGCTCTATGTACGCACACACGCGTGTTTTTTTCTTTCTACTTTCAAATCTAATATAGGCTAACATAATATGACAATTTCACTTTTTGTTTTTCCTTCCACTGATTTCTAGATCATTATTCTATTATATCTGAAATAAAAAAAAAAAAAAAAAAAGAAGAAATTTATATTTATGAATTAAATATTATATTTTATGATTTACATATTATGAAATACGTATCAGATTCTCGTGGTCTTCATATATACATATCTCTCATGATGTTTTATAAACATTATTACAAAATTATGATTATTATCATTGTGACACAAATCACAATTCATTTTGTAACTGTGTTTTATTAAAGATATAATTTGATACGGATGATCTTAATTATTATATTACGGTGATTCAATTTGCATTGGTAATTTTCACATTACATCACTGTATACCATAAATAAGTGTTTGATTTAGTACTCATTCGAAAGCAGAGAATGTTGTATATTCTGTAAAATTTAAATGGATTTGAGAGAATAGAGATTTGATATCTGATATTAGAGAATATTTTTGTTGGTTATAGTAGAGAGGATGGTCTGTTAGGTTGAATAATAAAAGGAATAGATTTATCGTAATTAAAAGTAAAAGATAAAGTTGTTACTGCAAATAAAATGTATAAATCAGTATAAATAATAGTTTGGCCAAATTTTCAATTTTGATACGAAATACACGTTGACATTTGATATTTTATTATAAGTAGAGATTATTTATTAAAAATATTAATATTAACAAATACTAATCAAATAAGTGGTAGCTATAGATAAAACCATAAATAATAATATTATTCACTTACTGTAATTAGGTAGTTGCAGATTTCACGAAATGAATAAAACCCAATTAGATGTAATTATTGGCTAGCGTGAAAGTAGATCCATCTTATTTTTATCGTTATGACTCTCTTCAAATATTTACTGACACTAAAATAAGCCATTCTCCATTATTTGGTATAAACTTTTGAAAGAAGAAACTTTCATTTCATTTTTTTATATTATCCTCTTTTCTTTTTTTCTTCTCTTTTTCTCTATGAAAAATAAAAAAGAAATTGGAAAGTACGTTTCATGTTGCTCGTTTTGAAATATTCTATCTCTCATTATCATTCTTAGTATCATTCTTATTATATATAACATATAATTCATACATAGAAGTGAAATATTATTGATGTAACTTCTAGCGCGTGTTGCTTCATTCAGTGTCGACCGTTAAAGGATACGATGATTGACCGATATTTTCACTAACATCCAATTCTAGAACTACTTTCCATTCTTCGTACATAGAGACAGGAACGTTCAATGAGAATTATACTTTTATATTTTACCTTGAAAATGTTGTTGACCCTGAAAAAAATGAAAAAAATAAACAACAAACGATTCTGTATATCTTTGAATATATTTTGACAAAATTTGTACTCTTATCGAATAATATATTTCTTCGTGTCTTGTGTTCTTTTTTTAGTTCTTTTCGAATGTGAAACCAATTTGGTAGAATATTTAAATGAATATTTATTTTCAATTGAATTAAATAGATATGACGACGGTTTAACAAAGTAGACATTGCTTTGGCAATACTTTTTAAAGAAGAAAGCTTTTCACATTCGAAATTACTTTCGCTATTGATTATACAATCAAAATCATAGCTTGACTAATCAATCGATCGTATTTCTCGATCATAAATTAATTCGTTTTAATTTCACTTTACGTGATCGCAATATACAAGTTTATTTATTTTAGATTTTATTAATAAAATTTCTCTTGCCCCCTCTTCGCTTATTTATAAAAAATATGCAATTTACATATTATTATTATTATATACATTCATCGTGGTAATTGAAAGATCTCTCGAATATTTGATTTATTTGCCTTGCGTTGAACCAGGAAAGAAGAAATCGAACAATTACGTGTCTAAATTGAACTTGACTTTGAAGAAGAAGAAGAAATAAAAAAGCGAGACACGTCCATTTTCTTTACGAATTTCTATTGTGTGATTTTCTTTTTCTATTAACTCTTGACAAATTCCTTTCACGCATTTGTATAGGAAAATACTAGTACGAATACTACTACTTTCTTTTTACTACCTGTAAATGAACACTGTAATATGAAACATATTTCACAAATTACGTTATAATACGTTTAATAGTAATGATTTGAAAGAAAGTTAAAAGGAAATTTTCGTTAATATGATATAACAAAGATGAATTTTAGTTTCTCCCGTAATTTTAACAACGATGATGTTGCTTTTTAAAACCGCAAAATTCGCATTCAACAACCATAATACGATCTTGAAGTTCTGCGAGAGAGTTGAAACGTGTTGTGAACAAACCCCAGAAAAGTTTGAGGTATGCGGTTAGATAACGTCGTATTCACTTCCCGAATAGAAAGTTTTACTTGATTAGAAACGTGCGTAGAGTTAGGCTCTTCAAATCATTCTTCCAATAATTCTTAATAATTCTATCGTGCTTATATGTCATTCTGAAAAATAATCTAACAGGAATATTTAATAATAATCTGCTTTGATCAGTTAAAAAGTAATCCGATCTACATTGCAAATTACAGTATATGTATTTTTATCTTTTGAAACCTTTTCTTTTTTTTTTTTTTTATAGTTGACGATGCTTCGGGAAGATACACCAATGGTTTCTTCTGGGGTAATTCATATTTCACTGGATCAGCAACAGAATGTGGATACATCGGTCAAAATTACGTTAGAAGTAATGAGAAATCTACATCCATGTCTATTATAAATGAAGTACAGGAATTTAATGCAGAACCCCATAAAAGAGGAAACCTCGGTTTGAGTGGCTCTAATCTTTTAACTCAAACTTTTATAGATCAACCACCTTATTCTTTAGGTTTTTATATGATGAGAATTTCTTTAAATACGACCTTGTTACCCATGGTAATTAATATAATCAACGTTATATATGATTATATTAAATATCTATTATTATTATTGCTAACATTTTGATTTGTTTTTGAATAATTTTAGACAAGATTGATGCATATTGGAGTTTGTTTGCCATTTTCTTGCACATCGGCTGACGTATCAATAATAGCAAAACTTGCTGCTAGTGATATTACTGCTAAAAATTTAGTCATTGAGAAAATTCGAGATCAACATAATTTGTACGACATGTACTCCGATCCTGTTTATTGGATTCTTTTGTAAGTTTCAGTTTTATGTTACAATAAAATATTTTTATAATTAATTATTATAAAAATATTATAGTCTCTCATTATTATCTTATATTATTTCAGTGGTGTCACATCTGTGGTGATAATTCTTATGATAGCTGGTTCTGGATATGATTGGTATTTGACTCGAATGGTCGCTCGTAAAAAAAATATGATTTACGATTTGGAAAAGCATGGAAAGCTTGATCAACTTAGTAATGGAAATCCAAAAACGTTAAACGGTAAGAGTAGATTTTTGTCTAGAGCGTTTAACTTGTCTTCTCTGTCTACTAATTTTTGAATCTGACAAGACTGAACGTATACGGTGACTATCATTAACAACTACAGACAAGAGACAGTGAAAGTGACACAATGTCATTATTATATTTCGTAGATTTTCAAGGTATGGTCTATCTTCCTGTTCCAGTGGCAGATACAGTTCCCAATGGATCTACGCCGGTCAATAACAATAACAATAACGATCACGAGAATACCTTGCAGCCATCTGATGAAGTATATAAACTTAGTAAGTTCAAGCAATATAATATACTTTAAAGAATAAACTCATATTAAAATAATACTTACGCGCGCGCGCGATTACAGGTGTTCTTGAAGAATTGCTCTTGTCTTTTTCTGTTCCTTCCAATTTAAAAGTTATCTGTGATGGTAATGTTGGAGGAGATACAATCAGTACCATTCATGGTCTAAGAGCAATATCAATGGCTTGGGTGATACTTGGACACACTTGTATAGTAGTTTTCAAATATTCTGATAACATGGAATATCGAAAAGTTGTCGAAAAAAAGTTTCTTTTTCAAACAATTACTAATGGAGCTTTCAGCGTGGATACCTTTTTCTTTATGGGCGGTTTACTTGTCAGTTTTCTATACTTTAGAACCAATGCTAAAGGAGATTTGAATAAGCTTACTCAGGGTACAAAAGGTTTTGTTTCTGGGTCATTGAAATTCATTGGGTTGCTTGTCTATAGATTCTGTAGGCTTACAGCACCGTATATGTTTATTCTGGGTGTTGTTGAGATTTCTATGAAATGGTTCTATTACAATTCTGTTTTTGAACCTCCTTCGTCTGATCATTACAATTGTCCTAAATACTGGTGGAGAAATTTACTTTATATTAATACTTTCTTTCCTGTAGACCAAATGGTAAGTATTATAGCTCAATTATTTTAATTTAATTTTACACATTGTTATATTAAACTTTTATATATACGTATATATGTATATTTTTAGTGTATGCCTTGGAGTTGGTACGTTGCGGACGATACACAGTTCTATATTGTTGGTGGAGTAATATTAGTATTAGCTGTAAATCACTTTAAGATTGCAGCAACTGCTGTTATCACTTTATTAGTAAGCTCCTGGTTAACAACAGGATACATTGCACTTGCTAACAATCATATGCCAAGTTCAGATGACCCACTGGCTTTGTTTGACAAAATTTATGATAAACCATGGACTAGATTAGGACCATATCTAATTGGGATGTCAGTAGGATACTTTCTCTTCAAGACTGATTGTAAAGTGAAAATGTCGAAGGTGAGATTAAATACATTAATAATAACTTGACGTCGTCATTTGAAACATTTCATTTGATCATTTTTCACAGGCCACAGTTGTTATAGGGTGGTTACTTTCTTTCGGCTGTCTTTTAAGTTTACTTTATGGTTTATATGAGGCTGAACTTAGTCCTGTAACTTCCGCTGCATATTCTTCATTGAGCCACAGTGCTTGGGCACTTGGTTTAGCATGGATTATTGTTGCATGTAGTACAGGTTACGGAGGTAAATATCATGATAAAAATAGAAAAATTTAAAAATAATAATGTACAAAAATGTTTGTTTTTAGGATATATAAACAAAATTTTGTCAGCACCTATTCTATATCCATTCAGTAGAGTGACCTATTGTGCTTATCTTATTCATCCAATAATTATTAGACTGACTGCTATGAACTTAGATTCACCTTTTCATTTGGGAAAAGATACAATGGTAAATACTTTTAATGTATAAGTTATAATCTCAATTATCTATAACATATCAATTTCTATTTTTCAGATGATAACTTTCTTAGGACAATTGATCTTATCTTATTTCCTATCATTCATTGTATCAGTGAGTTTTGAAGCTCCCGTAGTAAGCATGTTAAAAATTCTAGCACCAAGAAAAAGAAAGCGCATACAATAAGAATACTAATAAACTTATTTAATCATTGAGCAGTCCTCTTTTATATATATATTTATATAATATTATTTTCACTCTTTTTCTAATAAGATCTCTAAACTTTGTAAAAAACAATCTATTAATAAACATATGAGGACAAAAACAATGTACACATTTCAAATAAATATGTTTTCTTAAATTTTGTATGTGTATTGTCAATTATAAAATAAATTATATTTCAATTTATTATTTATAAATTGTATATTATATGCAAATAACAACTTAATGTATTTTATATAACTTTATGAAATATATATTAGAAAAAAATGATATTTAACGATATAACCTACATTTATATTAATAACGTTATCATTTTACATAGCACTTTCATATTCAACTTCTGTATAGGTTTGAACGTAGAATGGGCCTTCGTTAACAAATTGTTTTAATTTTTGTATGGTACCAGCCTCGAATACATGCGATTCCGCTTCAGACAAATATTGAACAACTTTATATTTCAATTCCTTACACTCTTTGAAAGTTTCAATGTTTCTATCCAAGAGAAATTCTATCAAACCTGGAGAATCAGATATATATTGTTGACCCCATGCTTGAGATGCTACAGTTGCTAGAACTTCTAAACTGGCAGATCTGATGTCAATGAATGGTTGTTTAGACATTTTGACAATCAATCCTAATGGATCATCGCAAAGAGCATCAAACCATGATTTTGTTAAAGATAAAATTCTGTTATCTTGTTCAGCCTTTGGTACATTAATTAATAAGTTAAGATTATTCAAAGCAGAGATTTTGTAATGTGTATCCGTTTCTTGAATAATTTCACCTATTTTCTTCATTGCAAATAACATCCCCAATGTCTGCAACGCATATTTTCCTTCCATGTTTGTTGCAATGTGTCCTAACGTATCCAATGCAACACCTAATAAGAGACAATCTTTTTCGTATAATATTCTAAATAATTCTGAGACTACATCTGGATATTTTAAGAACATTTCATTCGGCCACAATTGTGCAATGTTTCCAAAAAATTTGATGACATTAGGAGTGGTAATATTTGACATAAGATTTTCATCGGTACATATTATTTTACCAAAAAGTTTTGTCAAAACCTCTTGTTGTTCCAAATAATTCAAACCTTCTTCGGTCAAAGCCAATGGAGTCAGTAATTTTATGGCAGCCGATTGCAATAATATATCATCATCTTGTAACATATTGATGAGGCTGCTCAAAAATCCAGATTGTATAGTTGCCTCTAAATGTTCCTTGGAAATTGTAGCTATGCTTATTATAACGTCACCAACATGAAAACTGACATGGTCATTTCTAACGGCAAGTTTGGCCAACGCTCTCAAAGGTTCCCCATGATATAAAATTTTCACTCCATTCAGATTTTTTCCAATTTTTGTGATGAAATTCTTTGCTATTGTACGAATACTCCCATCCTCATCACTAATTCTATTAATAACTGCAACTATTAAATTAACATCTCGAAATATTACAGGAAGCATTTGTTCATCTTCACACGAAGACAATAATTGCTTCAAAATAAACATTCTGATCACCGACTCTGAGTGATTTATTAATGGCAGTATTTCATCTGGGTTTTTTTATAAATTTCATATTTACCATCGTATATCATTGTCAAAATTACATATACACGGTCTCTGATATCTCTGAAATAAAAACATCAAAATATATCTATTAGATTATCTTTAATTTTAAATAAAACACTTTTGAGAGATTAATAAATGAAATATAGGAAATAATACAAAATGAAAAATGAAAAAAGCTTTTTCATCATACTCGTCTTGCAATAAGAGAGACATTAATGGATCAGAATTCAAGTTTTCAGCAATTGTGCGCTGTTCTAAAACATCACAATTTCTCCACTTTATTTGCATTTCCATTAAAGTTTCTTCCTTTTCTTTAATAGTATCAAGTTCGATAAGCTTATTAACTTTTTCTTGAAACCACTCCATTGTTGTCATCGTGACTATGTTATACTGTAATGTAAATACGCATTTCAAGCGTTACTTTTAACTTTTCACATCTTTGAAGATGGCGCAGCTAATGCTGTCGATTAGCGTGCTCCCTACTTTAACAATTAAATCGATTCAATAAATATTATAGTATATAATTATTATACTCTAAACTTGATATTATTATTATTATTTACATTATTATATTATATTATATTATATTATATTATATTATATTATATTGAATATATAAAATTATTATTGTCTTTTTTTTCCTATATTACTTCTCGGATTCGAGTAGGATTCGAATAGTCAGCCATCTGTACTGTTACTCATAATACCTATTATTGCTTGACTTTAATGATCAGACGATGAGAATAAATATTTCAACGTGGCCAGTCTGTGTTGACTATACTATTATTATTATTATAGACAAAATGTCATTTTAAAGTTCTCAGTTGCGTTATTTTTCAAATTTCGAATGCCCTTTAATCGATATCTTCGATCGATGATTATTTGAACTTTGACTGCCATCTACCGGAGAAAACGCTAACTTTCTGCATACCCCTAACAATAGGCAATTTCCATGCATGCACATATTATTAATTGGTTGTATACTTTCCGACGTAATTTCATCTACCAATTTAATTAATTAAATAATTTTTTGTTTTACAAATATAGTATACGAATAATATAACTTATTACTTCGTTAATTTTTAAAAGCAATTACTTCAGCATTTTTAATAATTTCATAATAAGACCATCGTAATAAATCATAATAAATCGTAATAATATTCGTTAATAAATAATCTACCCTATACTGATCATTTGATAAAATATATATTCCTTTATACGATCTTCGTCTGAAAATACTCGCTATAATATTGACATAAAACAATTTGAATAACTGTATCTCCAAAGTATGACGGGATTAATTATTATTAATAATATTGAAACAGTAGATGTGAGTGAAAGAGTGGGATGGATAGAAAACGAGAGAGAGAGAGAGAGAGAGAGAGAGAGAAAGGCGAAATTTCATGAGAGCGCATTAATAATATCGCGAGATACGCGCACGATTAAACATGTGCACGTACATCCACGTAGAGATACATATAAAGTAATTGTAATTTGCATTCACGTGTGCCCACTTAAATGCATTTCCATTAAAAACGTTAGAACGACAATACAATGTATAATCCACTTATCGTAACGATAATGACTGGACTAAAACGCTTTTGCATTAGAACAAATTTAACTGTAAACAAAAGATACAGAATAGTTCTGTCGCGTTATGCTGTTTGTATGTTTTGTTTGTTTATATTTGTATCTCTTTCTCTTCTTATATATAAAACTCCAAAATTATGTAAAAATCTACCAATTGTTAAAAAAAATACAAAAATATCTAACAATCAGGTGAAAATAAAGAAAGATAATACAATTTTTCGTTATTCCTCGTTCCTGTTCTCTATTTTAGAAAATTGTATTTTTATCAAGATATTTTTGAGCGTTAATACTCAAAGGACGCTGGGATGAATTTTGTATCGTCATCATCTTTTTTTTCTGTTTTTCGTCGAACGATATGATACACTCTGATAAAACAAGCAACCCACACCCTTTCCTATTATCCTTTTCCAGTGCATAACACTTCAGTCGAACACGCAAGCACTCTGGTCGACTTTCCGGAGTCAAGTGCGGATATAACCACTTGAGCTACCGTTTACATTCTGTTCGATTTTTCATTTACCATTTCATACAGGTAAATGGGTATAAGCTTTGACCGGCTTTAAACGTGCATTATCTTCGACCACTTTGTATTTTCCTATCTTCAATCGGTCGAAAGACAATGATGGCTTTGAGTTTGTATAAGCTACCAGGAAAGTCTATTCCTTTCTTTTTTAAGCAATTATTTATTTCCAATAGATAAACATTTAATGTTAATAAACATTTTTGATAGAATCTAGAAAAATTCAATTACTACATTTTATTTATTATAGAATAACTCTTAGAACTTTTATAATTCGAAAGAAAAAAAGGAAAGAAAATAACAGAATACTCATGGGACACGTTATCTACAAGGATTCAAGATCCATTCGGAGTACGTCAACCTTTTCCTTTGTCGCGAAAAGGTCTATAGAATATAACAGCTCCTACGAGAGGAATTCGGTGAGATGACTGTCTCCTTATAAATATTGCCGTTTCAATGTCTCTGCGGAGAGTTATAAAAGATTCACATTTTTCTTAGCAACAATTATCGTTATGTACGTATATATGTCCTATACATATGTACGTGTACACATTTCTATGCTTTACAAATTTCATATATTTAACGAGTTATATGAAATATTCTAAATATGTACATATACAAATCTATTTAACCTCATGTATAAGTTCTCAATGAAATAAATTAATTATCAGAAAGAGAAGAGAGACATTTATAAAGTGAAGATTGGAATGAATGAATTCGTAAAGATCGTAGAATTGTGTTTGTGTGTATTGTGTACACAAATAAATATATATTATATTATATAAATGCGTCTAAATGTGTGGGAGTGTTTATGCGTGAAAGAGTACACGCGATGCAGTAAGCAAGTTATAGGCTTTTCGAGCTCCAACGATCGTCGTTCAAATGTTCGTCGGTTGACTGGTCAAGGTCGAATAATCGTCGGACGATTTAACTCGTTTGTTAAAATGTCATTGATAACATTGAAATAAGTGAATACTTATAAAATAATTCTTTTGACATATCCTCTCGATAATTACTTGTTATTAATAATTATCTATAAAATATAATTTTATCGTAAAAAATTGCACACACACACACATATTAAATTTATATTATCATAATTATACTACAATAAGCATAAATTAATAATAATAATAATAATAATAATAAGGTCCAATCAAATTTTACAAATGCAGACGTGCGTACGAATATGTGAATTTAATATTACATAATTTTCTTAAGAGATGAATTATTATTATTAGTTTTATTTTTGGCAGAATGAATAATTACATCGCGAGAGAAAATAATTAACAAAATATCGTTAAGACAAAGAAATTCTATTTTAATGATGTAACGAGATGAAAATGTCATTCGACTTTACAAGCCCACAAGATGAAGAACAACACAACATCAACGCGGAGAAGCGAACCGAAGAGAAGTAGCAGACACTATACATATATGTCGTTAATTGATAAAATTACCCTGAACTCTCGGAAACACTAATGGCCAAATATGCATAGAAGAGGAGAGAGAGAGAGAAAGAGAGAAAGAGAGAAAGAGAGTTATTGAAATTACAATCTGTCGTCTAGGAAACTGCCGACACTAAAATTGATTGCAAAACTATTCAACTTTCAAAAAGCTAATAGATTATACTAAAGTTCTTTTAAAAATCAAATATGTTACAATTTATTCATTGTGTATGTTCTATATTAAGCGTAATATGTCATAATATAAAAAATAAGTATAAATAAATAAATAAATAAAAATAACTAAAGAACTTATATAGAATATTAGACCATTGTAAATATTTTTGGAGTTCTGCTCAATGTGTCTCTTTTTCTTATGGTACTATGAAAAATAAATATTTATAATATTTATAGTATAACCTTTTTTTTGTAAGTTTGAAAATTGTTGTAATTAATTCATATAACTCAAGCGAGTCATTCTTAGGCGATTCTCTCGCACAAAGAATCTCTAGGGTGAAATGGTTATGTTGCTTCGGATGAGAAAAAAAAATACGTAGTGGCTTTCCGTGTACGCGATTTCGTTCGTCTTACTACATGGTGCAACTCACAGCAGGATTTATGGATATACCTTGTAGATTTTTCTTAGGCTTCTAGTATGCACTTTTCAAATACTTGTCTATGAAATTCCAAAGGACCCGAATATATACGTATAGAGTGTCCTATTCTAAACTTCATTATTTTTACAAAGATCAATAATAATAATAACTTTATTTATAATAATATTTAAACGAAAACTTTCCAAGATTACATTCTTATAACAATTTGAAGAATTTCAATATAAAGATTTATTGAAATATTTGTTAATATTACTAAAGACGTTAAATTCAAATAGAACACCCTATATATGCGTGATACATCATGGATACATCATGATAATATACTAATGTTACTACATCTATTACTTTTCTTTTCCTTGACTATAGTATTTTATTTCTTCACTTTTCCACTTATCGATCGATGAACTTGTTTTTTCTTTTAATTTCTTCTTTTTCTTATTTTTCTGTTTCCTTATGTTTCGGACACGCAAGCAACCGCAACGTACATTGGTTTTAATTGCCATTTGTGACGAAGCGATTCAGGAAGTGGTGCATTATCATCCATGTAACTGTCATCTTCCATCAAAGTGGTCGTATCTCGTTCGCTAAGGATGTGTATCTGAAAATTATCGTTTTCAATTAGAAAAGAAATAAAACTCTTCATGAATGAATTATTATTACATTGTATACTCTTTATCCTGAATGATTCCTGATAATTCTTTAACACATAACAACAATTACATAAATAACAACAATGAAATAAATGAAATATTGTAATAATAATATAAACATCCAACTCACCATATATTTTAACAATTTACATGAATTAAATTTATCCTGACATGCTTTCGGTTTGCAGCTGGATACTGTTATATGTCTAGGATAGTGTCCCTCACCTAGATCCTTTATCTCGTATTGACTCTCACAAGGACAATAGCTTTGAGAATATAATATATTCTAACAAAAAGAATATATATATATATATATATATATATATATTATTTGAATCATATAATATATTACATCTATTATATATATAATTTTGCATTCATGCGTATATGTGATATATATAGCGTATATGTGTATAAGTAGTGTTAGACCATTTTCTAAATCCTTTTTTGGGTACGGTTAAATATATATTTTTTTTTCTTATCAAACAACGGCATAAATATTTATAATATTTAAGATGTAACATATATATTTCAATCAATCGCATAATATAAATAGCAAGGGAATATATTATTCATTAATATTTAACAAAAATTAATTATATTAACTCGTGATTTGATATTGAAGTTATATTTAAATAGAAAATGTAAATAAAAAACAATTGGCTCTTATGCAAATAGATAGATCTTCGTTAAAAAAGCTTATATATATTTTAAATGTAATATCCTGTCGGCATAACTCACATAGCTTGAATTTTTGTACGCGTTAAAACCATCTACACAATAAATCAAAATTATAAAATGAAAGGGATTCATCGACTTACTCTACGTTTCACTTCGTTCAATCCGCCGGATAGATACATTTGTTTATAAAACAATGAATTTTGATTTTGATTTTCTGGAAAATGTTCGTAATCCATTAAAGATTTCGCCTTGGATAAATCATTTTTCAATCGATCCAAAGAAAACTGATGATTTGTTTCTTGAGCCAATAGGCCTCGTAGGATCATCTAAAAATTCCAAATAAAACATAAGTTAAGGAAGTAAAAAACGTCTTACTTATTATTTGTCGTCAAAATTTGTAAAATACAAATAACGAAATTATAATTTATCTCATAATTTATTATATTAGTTAATTAGATAAATGTGGAATAGGGCTTTTCTTATGCTTACGTATAAGAGGATAATTTTGATGTCCATAATGTGATAATTCTCCTTCTAGACTCTATCGAAAACTGGCTATCTTAGCTGAGAAGTACCTCCCTTATATACAATATTTTTTCAATAAAGATACCCTAAGACAAGTCAAATGTCTTTCAACTTTTCAAAAGGACCATTAATGCTATTCGATATCCATAGTCAAGGCTTATTTCACAGTCCTAATCTTTTGTGTTTCTCGAGGTCATGTTTCTTCAAGACACATCTTTCTTCTTCTTTTTGTCGCTAATACCATTAACGGTAAAAATATAACTCACATATTTTCTTTCTCTTCGTGTTTCTTCATATAGCTCCGAGTAATTATCGTCGATTCAAAAATCTTTCTTAAAATAAAAAGAAAGAAAGCAAATCAAATGATTTAGTTGAAAACTTGTTCAAGCTTTAAATTAAAATCATTTCTTTTTCGTTTTTAATCTTTCAAGATTATTATATTATTTATAAATTAATAATATTTACCATAATAATTGATTTTTAAACAAGTATCAAAACAGCCAAGTAATTTTGCGTGCACGTAGTTATAAAATCTTAAATCTACTCTAAGAATCGTATTTATTTTCAAATCTCACGCTTCAGTATCCTTTCACCTTTGACCTCTATCTATTTTTTTTACCCCTTTCTCTTCCTTTCACTCTTTCTTTTTTCAGATTATTTGATTTCATTTTAATCATTTTTTAATGATTAACATCGTGTGATGCTTACAAATTATCTATACAAAGTACGATTATTCATTTCATTTGTTTTTGTAAAATCTTAAGTTTATAATTATATACATATTACTGTGTGCTATTTATATTAGGGGTACAGAAAAGTAATCCAAATTTCTTCGGTTAGCGCACTCACATTTAGTTTGTGTCAATAAAAAATCGAAGGACTTTTTAAAAGGGAATTGAACAATTTCCTTTACGAAAAACAAAAAGTGTTAGAAAATGATGAACCAATTTTTTGTTGAAATTTTTTATTTAAAATTTCTTTAATAAATAAATATTTTTGGTCAACAAAGAAAAATGTTGATTACTTTTTGGTCCCCCTAATATCATTCATTAAAAAGACCAAATTAATTTCTCTTGTGTATACTTAAATATTTAATATTCTTCCTATTCTAAATAACATCCTGAAATGATGAAGATCGAAGTTGTTATATCTTTTTTTAATAAGATAGAAAACTTAAATTATACATAGAAAAAAATGTAAGATTAACTATCGCTATCGATCGCATATGTTTATGAAAATTTGATCACTTGTCGTATTAGAGAAACTACTAATAAGTAGTATTCAAAGCTGACCAACATCGTGCTTTCGTGCACGCACGCATGCATACACATGCACACCCATAAATATACACGTTATTACGCACCTTTCACGGCCGCTTTGAATTATTTTCTGCACCAGATACTACAAGGATCGATCGATTGTCAGCTGACTTTCAGCAGCTTTATTCAGCCACTTTTACCATACGCTTATTTAATCTCCTCTTCCTTTGTTGTTTTCGTTACTATTTTTTTTTTCTTTTATATATATATATATTTATAAGCGATTTTCAATGTCCAAAAGGTATCCTTTCATTGAAGATCAGTTTAATTTTCCAAAAAGATACGAGCGATTAATTACATGCTTTTGGATACATTTTGAACCTTGACAAAATAAACATGAATAATTTTAGATTATTTTTATTTTATTCTTGTCAAATGTAATAAGTTTGTTAATTATTATTATTTCTTTTTTTAATAAAGAATTTCGATGAAAAAATACAAAGATTATATACACTGTCTTACTTTCTAGTTAATCTCCTGTAATTAACTACAACATTGATGTCTCATTCCTCAAGAATGTTAAGTTCTTTTCATCAAAAGAAGGATGATGATTTAATATCTGTTGTAAAGTACAGCTACTCTTCTTTGTTAATATTTCAAGATATTGTCGTTGTCTTTGAAAATTATCTCTACGAAGATTTCATTGAAAAGTATATTAAAATATATGTAGATGCAGGTATTAGTACAGTATGCATATTCATCTCTAATTGAAAATATTTTCTATCTATGATACGTTGATAACCTCGATGTAATAATAATTAAAAAATCATATAATTAATAATAATATAATAAAGGAACGCATGAACATAATAAAAAAAATGTCTCTTCAAGTTTAATGTATACGAATGTATAGTCATAGCAATCACGATAAAATAAAGAGTTGCTAAAATATAAAATATAAATGTAGAATATAAAAAAAATAAAAAATTAATAAGAAAAAATTGAATGTCCACTTGATATAGATTATTTTGTTAAAAGGCTTTCGATGATAAAAGTACGATATACTTTGGAAGGGTGATTCTTCGCGCTTTTTATCGCGCAGACGCGTTTAGTTACTCCTTTTCTACCCCCGTTCGACGAATCTCCCTCACCCTCACCCTCACTTGAAACACTATATATTTCAAGGGAGCACGAGGATCGAGACACTTTCCAGTACTTTTCGTGGCACGTCACTCCGAATTTGTCGAGATTTCAATTAGATAAACGAAATTGGGATCGATACAACATCGATCATGAAGACTCACGTGACTTCTTTCTTTATCACAAGCATATTTATCGTTGCTTGTACATCCATTTCGGCATTACAGGTAATAACGTAATATAATTTTATTTATTTATTTATATAATTGCTTTTAAATATATCATTGAATGTTAAATATTAAAATTTATGTTATGTGTCGAACTGCAATTTTGTGTGAAACTTTAAAAAAAATACGTGTGCCTATTCGAAACACGAAACACGAGACAGGCAAGAACTTTATCTATGCATACTAAACATCTTATCTCTTTGAAAAAAATGTTCTCTCTTTGCATGGAGATCAGTTTTGATTTAACTTTAGATAAACTTCTTTTGATATGTCTTTTTTTTCTCTTTTAATCGTATACATACTAGATAAACAAAATTAATTAATCATCCGTTCAATATATACGTATTTCGTTGGAATATTATTATTTCTGCGAACGAATAATTACAATCTAAATAATTTCCTAGATATTAATATTATTATTATATTTTTATAATATTTATCAGGTACAGAACGATGCTAATCAATTACAACGAGAAAATTACGAGCCAGTCGTGACGGACTTTCTTGTTAAATACTTGGACTTGGATCGCAGTAAGTATTACTTTTTACTTACAATTCATTTACTTTTTTCCTTAAATTAGTTTCGAAAAGAAAACAAAAAAAACGATCACGTTGAGATAAAGCAATTCTCGAAAAAGAAAAAAAGTTGCGTGCACGGTAATGGGTTTTCGTAGTATCTACCTAACTATCTGAATACATTCAAAGTCTTTACTAATTTTTCTTTCTTAAGTACGACGCTACTCACTAATGTATAATCTCTCTACTCACTTTTATAATAAATTATATATGTTCCCAAAGGAATAATGTTGAGTAGGATCAATATTGTTGTTTTGTTGTTGGGGGTCAAGTCTTCCAGGGTATACGCACACACGTGCATTTTACAACATTACGATTATTTGCAACAACAACAACAACAACAAATTCTTATTGCATGATGGACTACTTTTCTTCTTCTTCGTTTTCTTCTTTTTACGATAGTTCGTAAATAAAAATTTCCTTCCAATCAATAAAACAGAAAAACTAATGGGAATTAGAGTTCCTTCCATAAAGAATTAGTCCTATAAAAGAAAAAATTCATAAAAGAAAAATTTCACAAGCAATATCATAACTGAGACATAAAAAGATTTTTTCCGTGCGATAACGCATAAAAGAGTTCTCGTTATTTTAATTAAAAACTTCAGAAAGATAGAAATGCAAATAAATAATTACTTATATTTTTATTTCTCTGCTTGCGCGATGAAACATCCGGCATCGCTAAATCCTTCGGGAGAGGTAAGCCATAAAAAAAGAAACAAATTTATCCTGATTCGTAATTAATGTTTGATGGAATTATAATATATTATAATAATTTCTTATCACAATGTGATAAAAGGATTGAACATCAATTCTATTGATTATAATTTCTACAAAATGAATGAAAATATTAAATAACAAGAAAACATATATAACTTTGCATGAAATATTTTGATAATACAAATACAATAATCTTCTTAATGTTAGTGTAATTATTTCTTCTTATATTTCAGAACCGGGAATATCCAAAGCACAAAAAACAATCGGAGTGAACGAGCCGAGTGTTGTCAAACGAAACTTGGATCAAATTGGTGGTGGAAATCTCGTACGAAGCGTATCAAACTTTAACAAATACAATGGTGAACGTTCTTTAAGAAATCTCGATCAAATTGGTGGTGGAAATCTGCTCAGAGATCTGAGTGGCTTTAAGTTTGGTGCGAAACGTAATTTGGATCAGATAGGTGGTGGAAATCTCGTGAGAAACTTGGACCAAATCGGTGGTGGAAATCTCGTAAGAAATTTGGATCAAATCGGTGGTGGAAATCTCGTAAGAAATTTGGATCAAATCGGCGGTGGAAATCTCGTAAGAAATTTGGATCAAATCGGTGGTGGAAATCTCGTAAGAAATTTGGATCAAATCGGTGGTGGAAATCTCGTAAGAAATTTGGACCAAATCGGCGGTGGAAATCTCGTAAGAAATTTGGATCAAATCGGCGGTGGAAATCTCATAAGAAATTTGGATCAAATCGGCGGTGGAAATCTCGTAAGAAATTTGGATCAAATCGGCGGTGGAAATCTCGTAAGAAATTTGGATCAAATCGGCGGAGGGAATCTCGTCCGTGACATTGAACGATTCTACGAATGACCTCTGATTGATAACATGATATAAAAAGAGTTTTGAACAAACAAAAGAAAATGAATGCAAATACAAATAAAGAAGATTGATCAACGGAAAAATGACGAAAATTTGCAAATTGTTCTTATGTTGCGCAACGCTATTCGATTACACAAATCAATACAACTATTGCATAATATTAAAGCACCAATAAAATTCTTTATGATTATTGTTAAATATTATTAAAATTTTTCAGATCACACAAATAATAGATATTACTTCAATTTTATCCTAATAATCCTACCTGTCCTACGATCATCCTTAATTCAAATATTCTCTTTTGTTCAAAATTAGATTTCATACACATCCTATGATTAATATTTATCTGATTCCAAAGGTATACCCGATGGACATAATTTGGGCGGCATTGGTGTTGGTGGTGGTGGTGGCCATTTGTTACGATCAACTCGTCGTAGTCTTGACTTTTATCCTGCCCTTATCTACGAGAAACAACGATATTTTCCTTTGAGGTAAAATACAAACAATTATATGATTAAAGGATTAAAGGAATAATCGAAAAATTGTATCTCTACAAAAGTAATCTAATATTAACAATAATCTTTATTTTGTCTTTATCAAAAAATAAAAAGATAATTCTATTATATATTATTAACGATTATTTTAACAAAACTTCTTATGCGTTCGTATGTTCCAGGAAACCAGCAACGTTGAATACACGACTCGGCGATTATGACGACATTCATCCATTCGTTCTCGATCGTTTTGGAAAGAGAAACTTTGATGAGATTGATGCGAACGCATTCGACAATTTCTACAAAAGAAATTTTGATGAGATCGATCGTGTAGGTTGGAGTGGGTTCGTTAAGAGATTGAGTAATTACCTAGTCAAACAGCAGCAGTTACAACAGCAACAACAACGTTAAATCATCAAGCTAGACACATTATTGGAATACTCTTTTAAGGTACTCCATTTCTTTGGAAAAATATCATATGATATTATAATTATTATAAACGATTCATATCGATAGATATTAATTTGACGTCAAAATTAAACATAAGAAAAGACAAAAAAAAATATATAAGACGTATCAAAAAATATCATTAAATATAAAATTGAAATAAAAAAATCTATGTGAAAGTATGTGTATAACTAAATGTAAATAATGAATCTCTCGTTTCTATTACGTTACGATCTTAATTTTCCTTTTTTGATAACATTCGAGAGAACGAATACTTGACTGATTAGAAAAATATATTTTATTGATGGTATATATATATATTAATAATCACGTTTAAAAAGGGATAAATAGACAAATGATATTTCGAAAATATCGTTGCATAGATAAGGGGTCATTTTACAATGACATCATTATTGATGATTGAAATTTCAAATGTGAAATATCGTATCACGATATTGTAATTAATTCATTCTTTATGTGTGCTTTGAAAATATAATGAAAATGTAACGCAAATAAAAAGATTAAATCTAGCGATTTAGATGTTTCAATGATTTCCCTCGTTGCTCTTTATTATCCATTAAATTCCTCAGTATTTTATTCATCTCTTCGTTTATGTCATCCGGTGTCTCCACTCTAACGCTTTCCATATTATGATCCATACGTACAAACTAAATTTAATTATAGAAATATAAATATATAACCTTAATTTAATTTAACTTTTTACTAATTAATACAAATAAAATCAAAGTTCATTTGAATGATATGTATATTAGGGACTAAAAATTATTATTATTATTATTATTATTATTATTATTATTATATAATACTGACTAATGTTGTACTATAAATAATACTATTTTCAAATTTGTTACTTGAACCAGTTAGGTGTTATAATTATTAACACATAGAGAATAATTTAAAAATGAAAAATAAGAGTCTTTACCTCTATTACACTCTCTTCGACAGCATTGAATCTTTGCGATAATGCAGCTATTTTTGAACTAAGTTTTGTCAAACGATCGGTAATGCAGAGTTCCTTGTTGACGTCTTCCTTAATCTACGAGATTTCTTTCGTTATAAAATAAATTGAAAATAAAAAATCTAACGTTAAACACCTCGTCCATTGTCTCCATTATCTTGCATTTCATGTAATCTAAACTGGCACGAGATTCATTTACCTATAAATTAAATATCAAAATAAATTAGTGATTTAAATATCTAATTTAAAATATCCCAACCCCTACATCGATATGTGTGTATATATTTACCATTGAATGAAAATCAGTGATATCTGCCACGATTTTATAATGCTGTTTCATTGCCCAAAAGAACTGCAACAGTCTTCTTTATTTTAATACGAATAAATTGAAAATATAAGATATTTAAAATAAAAACTTAATACTCACACGTTGTAGCGTATATAAAACGACCATTAGGTTTATCAGGACGAATATGGCGCTATTAAATAATTGGAATACGAGGTACATGATTAATTTATATCATATTAAAGATTAACGGAGGGGGTGGATGTTTCCGAAGAAAAGACTTTTTTTTCGTATAGAATAATTTGACAAAAAATTTGATAACTCATCTGCATAATTAATTCTTCCAATTAATATAATTTTTTCTTACGTTCAAACTCGTAATCCAACGTACAACGGAAACTTGAACAATGTGAAGATTGGCGCTATTGTATTAACAACCAATAACAAGTATATGTCTATCTATAGATGACCAATAATATTGCTACTTTTTTCTATTTCCTGTAACCTCTTTTACAAAAATTTATCCTTTTCTTCTTTTCTCTCGCACGTCACAGAACATATTTATTATTTAATTATTTTCATTATTTTACTGTATTAAAATATACTTTGAAATTAATCAAATAATTATTTTTTCTATATATTAATAATATTTAGTAATTTGATCATGGCGGTTAATGCAAAACATTAACACGATTGTCCCTTGTTTCCTACATTATCTCCTAATATGATATTACCGTATGAGAGAGAATGTTATATAAATATTATTTAATTTATTCATAAATATATGTAATTTTTAATATGCAATCATTTTCAGATAAGAAAAACGGATTCTACGAATAAATTTTAAAGCGTAGTATACAACACGATACGATAATGAAAAATTACGTCGCAAATAATTGTCACAAACGATCAATAATGAACTAATAATAAATGTGGAATAATGAATGTTAAGTACAAGCCTATCTCAATAAAAAAAAAAGACAAGTAATTTCTATCTTTGCAAACGTAATATATCGATCTAGAATAATATAATAAATCATTTAAATAAGTAAATATATTCATTCGAGTTTAATCCAACGATTCAATGTAATTTGTATTTCCCGCGCATATGATATATATGTAAATGCGCGAAGTTTAGTCGTAACGGCGCAGCGGTAACCACTGTGCGTGTGCATTCCGCCCCGAAGTAACACCAAAAATATGCAAAAATATGAGAAACTCGAAAAAATAGGAGAAGGTAGGCTGACGATATAGTTACCCTATTAATTATTTATTTGCAATTTCATTAATTAGGCGTTTATATTAACCGCTAAAAAAAAGAACCAAACCGATATAACTATCGTCGTCGGCGCATAATGTGTGTATGTGTTTAGTGCATATGACAGAAGAGAATGCGTCACTATTATTATGCAGTGAACTGTCAACATTAAACATCATTTATTTTCAGGCACTTATGGCACCGTTTTCAAAGCGAAGAACCGGGAAACTCACGAAATCGTCGCTTTGAAAAGAGTACGGTTGGACGATGATGACGAAGTAGGTATATTGAAATATTATTTTTTATCATTTTTACAATATATGGTTAATAATAATCTCTGTGTGATCATCCTCTCTTTACTTTATTATTATTGTATATATATATATTTCTTGTTTATTTGTTTGTTTAGGGTGTACCATCCTCAGCCCTTCGGGAAATCTGTTTATTAAAAGAATTAAAACATAAGAATATAGTACGCCTTTATGATGTATTACATAGCGATAAAAAACTGACTTTAGTGTTCGAGCACTGCGACCAAGATCTTAAAAAATACTTTGATAGTTTAAATGGAGAAATAGACTTAGACGTAGTGAAATCATTTTTGTAAGAATCTTATTTTCTTTCTATAAATATGATAATTGTGAGCGACTATGATTTACTAATGCATTTTTTATTTCTTCTAGTTATCAATTGTTACGTGGACTAGCATTTTGTCACAGCCGTAATGTACTCCACAGAGATTTAAAACCACAAAATTTACTAATCAATAAGGTATAATTTTTGGATAATATATAAGTTATATATTGAATTTAATGATTTTATTTAAATCTACTTATCTCCTAGAATGGCGAGTTGAAGCTTGCTGATTTTGGATTAGCAAGAGCATTTGGCATTCCGGTTAAGTGTTATTCTGCGGAGGTTGTTACATTATGGTACCGTCCACCAGATGTTCTTTTTGGAGCAAAATTATACACAACGTCCATTGATATGTGGAGTGCCGGATGTATATTTGCTGGTATATCCATTATAAACAATATATCAAGTATACCTTTAAATAATAAATTGATGATTATCAATTTGGATATTTTATTTGCGTAGAGTTAGCAAATGCAGGAAGACCGCTTTTTCCTGGCTCAGACATAGATGATCAATTAAAAAGAATTTTTAAAATGTTGGGTACACCGACGGAAGAAACATGGCCAGAATTAACGATGTTGATAGATTACAAACCCTTTCCACAGTATCATCCTACACAAGGATTGGCTCAAGTTACGCCAAAACTTACCTCAAGAGGAAAAGATTTATTACAGGCAAGCAATAGATGTTCTCTTATAATATTACATATATTCATTTTTTCAAAGATAACAAATAGTACAGATGCATTTCAAGACTTTTTTCCAAATATTTTCAGAGATTATTAGTGTGTAATCCAGCACTACGATTATCAGCGGAAGAAGCAATGGCGCATTCTTATTTTAATGATTTAAACCCTGCCATTAAAAATGATCGTTGCCAATAGCAATCTTGTGGTAGTTTTAGAATTTTTGAAGTTACGTGCTTCAAATTTACAGACCAAAAATACTCCGACGAAAGATCGTTTGTTGATACATTTCGCACTCGATGCGCCAAACATATTGTGTGATATTAAAAAGTCCTGTTTTATATATAAAAAAAACAAAACCAAAAAAAACACAAATGCATAAGGCAAAACAATAAATTATGAATTTTATCAGAATTTCACAATTTCTATTGGAATGAAAAAAAGTATTATACTCTGTTAAAAGAATGAGAGAGAGAGAGAGAGAGAGAGAGAGAGAGAGAGAGAGAGAAAGGAAAATTGTTTATTGGTATATTTATGAAAAGTAAAAACAAAAAAAAAGGATAATATAATAAATCGGAAGCAATACTTATTTATTAATTAATAATTCTGTTAAATAATTAAATAATTCTTAATTAATATATTTTCTTAAATTCTATTTTTACATAGCATCAAAAGGAAACCTATGAGCTTCTTGAAGCTTTTCTATTTTATCTTCCCTCCTCTCCTTCCAATATAACAAAACGATAATTAATGAAATAAGACTGCAGGTTCCGCTTAAAGCAGCTGCACTTAATAAAATTAATTTACTAGGTGTAACAAATAATTGAGCTTTCCATTTGTATGGTCTCGATATTGGATTTGGTATTACTACCATTTGAGAATTTGGAATAATTTGTGGCCATTCTCTTGATTTACCACCGACCTGTGAAAGAACATTGTATAATTGTATATAAAAGTATATTATATTTAATGTCATTTATTTACTATGTCTAAATTTAATCAATCGATTGAATGTCATTTGATAGAGATTGTGTGTTTGGTAACTTACTCCTATCGTCAAGGAATCAACAAAGTTTGGTGTTCTACCCAATCCAAATGTGGTATATGGTAAATTTAACGAAAAATATGCACTTTGTGACAATTGAGCAGCAATGGCATTACGCGGATAACCGTCTTGCGTAGTAGTCTTGTAAGCTATTGATGGTCCAGGTAGATTCGTTCCATATGTACGTTTTTTCTTTCCTAATGAACCAGGCGAAATAGGATACATGCTGTTGTTACGTCCAGTGAGTACCATAACTTTAACAAAATTGGCATCATAATCCAAACTGTTTTTAAATGCAGCAGTACGATAAACTTTATTGATTTTATCTAGTTCTACCAATATTACGTCCAAAATACCATCCTGATAAAAATCGTAAAATACTGCCATAACAGTTTCGTTATAAAATGGATTGAGGGCTTGCCAGCGTATATCAAAAGTTCGATTGAAGCCATTGCAAGAATTGCAAGCAACATTTTCAAGCAAAAACGATTGTCGCTGTTTAGTGCTAGTAGATTCTAACGTTGCTAATAAATCAGGATAACCATCCATATTAAAATCTCCACCTCTGAGCGTTATTGTATCAGTATAACGTTGACCATCTCCTTTGACAAATGCCCAAGTATTACTTTTATCTCTAAAATTAATTTGCAAATCGTGCCATCCTTTGGAATACATCATTATGGTACAATTGGTATGCTTTGCTTTGTCATAACAAAGCGGCAAAAGTAGATCAGCCTTTCCTGTAAGTTCAACGTCAAGGTAAAGAGTTTGGCCAATAACTTCCGCATTATGCGGTAAATCGAACTCTTTTTCAAAAGTAAAACCATCTTCCTCGCCGCGCCAAACTTCAAAAGACTTTTTAGTAGTTACAACAAGATCAGGCAAAAAATCATTATTTAAATCAAGAAAAGCATTGGAGTGTGGATGGCTTATAGGTTCCATTTTTCTATGATCTTTGTGTGACATCTGTTTAGTATCGTACTTTCCTCTATTTTCAGTGAATATCCAAAAAGTTCTATTGTAGTTTTCATCCATGCCAAAAAGATCAATGATCATGTCTTGATTATAATCTAAAGCCAATGGTTGACCTTGCATACTTAATAAAGGTCGAGTTGTACAATTTAATTGTACAACCGAATCTTTATTTCCCCCCATAAGATATATACATCGGTAAGTTTAGTTGTCGAATTAGTAGTTGTTACTAAAATATCCATAAAGACATCTCCGTCAAAATCTCCTGGTACAACGCTTGTGACGGGTTCTTCAAAGGTACACTTAAGATTATCGTCTGGTCTTAACAAAGGTTCTTGCTCTGCGGCAAGAAAAACTTGTACAGTTTTACCATCCTTGCGTACCATAAATACATCTGTTAATTCGTCTGAATCAAAATCTCCAAATGCTGCAGGCATGCCATCAAGCACATTACCGAATACAGCTGTAGTTATATCACTACTGTTAATTGTGGTCACTAATGTGACTATGCATATGACTTGTACAATCCACATGACTAATTTATCTCGTCTACCTGTCAAATATATCAATACAAAATAATAATAATAATAATAATAATAATAATATAATATATCTTATTTGTAATCTATAAATATTCTTTGAAAATTTTCTTTCATTTGGAATAATAAATAAAAAGTCCTAACAAATCAATCATATCAAATGATGTCATCTCTAAAGTATTATTTTAACGCAATATTATATCTACTAATACTAAGGATTATTTTTCTTTTAATTAAATAAACCTATACCTCGAATAAAGATGATTATATGCACAACTATAACAATTTTTCAAATCTTAGAAGTCTCATTCTTAATGTTATATTTGTTGACAGAAATACTAAATGACAACAGTAAAAGAGAACCGAATACGTCAGAAAGTTAGACTTCTTATCACATCTTCATTGTTTGCATATAGAGCATATACACTGACGTCATAAAATTAATCCTCTAGTGGCAAATGTATTTACTAAATCTGATACTAGCGTCACGTAGTAGTAAGTAATAAAAACTTTAGGCGCGCGCGATCAGTGATCCCATTCGTACGATAATTTGAGGCCCTGTACGATCCAAAATTCGTGGTGTACGATCCAATTTGGAATTTCGAAAACTTGATGACCTTTCTTTTTTTTTTTAGTCAACAAATTTTGGAAAGGTGCAGCACCACCCCTACCACTACCACCACCACGATCTCTGTACGAACAAGTCTATCTCCCTGCGGATCGCCGTTTTTATCGTTTTTATGATAGGGTTTTGAACTTGATGACTAAAAAAAAAAGGGTCATCAACTTTGAAAAAGTTGGAACTTGCACTCTTTTTCCACACTTTGAAAATCTCGTCCGAGAAATTGTCGGATTTCAAATTTTCCCGGGGCGTACGATAATTTTTCGGCGCGTACGATAATTTTACGCCTCTGTGTCGATCAGACGAACTAAAGTCTCTGGGATCACTGCGCGCGACACCTACATTATCGACCTTTATTCAATTTATAATAAAAACGTATTTAGTATTCTAAATCTTATTACATATTAATTGTATATTAACTCCTTGTACTATGCTGAAATTCGGAACATGCTGTGTCTAACCCATGCAGAGCTGAATAGTTGCGAAAAAGACGAAGTGGTAAAACTCGAGTATCGAAACTTTAGTTTTTAAATGTTATCTGGACGACAAGAATGTATTCTAAGTAGCACGTAAACTGCATTGGGAAACAGGATATAAAATACTCTCCTCAACATATAAAGAAGAAAAGAGAAGATCTCATTCAAACATTCATACTTGGCCCAAGATTAAGATCACGAGTACGACTTGTGATATTCGCGTTTGTCATGAAATTAAACAACGAGCCTGATTCGTGATTTAAAGTCTGACCAAAAATTTGAATCACGAGTCAGACTCATGAAAATAGTACAAAGTAAATATATAACTGTAATTTTGCTGTGTTACAGCAACGTTTTATTTATTTGAAAATCTTTTATAATCAAAATTACAATCCCAAAAATAAAATTGTTTTCAATTTATAGATTATGTATATCATCAAAATTATTTACAATATTTATAAATATACGTATCAAAATATGGATTGTAAAATTCTTCATCAAACTATTTTATAACATTTCTTTAGATGGTAACTGTTCTTTAAATATTCTACAATATTAGCTAATATTTATATATATATATATATATATATATACTCGTGTTATATAAATTAATGGTATTATCTATATGATGTTGCAATAATTTCTATCAAATATCGGGTACATTATTTATGTAGAGAATTTAAAAATATTTCCCAATGAGCAATGATTTGTGAAGAACATTTTCATGTATTCACCCTTCGACCACAATAATGTACAAAATTTATATATCAAAGAATGCTATTCATGAAAAGTATATAAAAACGATACTTGTATCAGATTTAAATTTGACTGTAATCAGATAAATAAACTAAGGCAATATTCGTTTCCTTTAATTAAAGGATTCTTATCTTAACTTTTAGATACTAAAGATAACAAATTCTTAATTAAAAGTAACCAATCTTTTCAATTGCCGGAAGACGCGATTATCTTATTTCTGGAAGTGTGTTTTACTTTGATGAGCGATAATGTATCTCTGGTTTCCCAATCGAATTTTTAGTTGCATCTTTCCAATCAATATTAAGTCACGAATGATTACAAAAATTTGGTGCTACTTAAAAACAAAACAAAAACTTAATCGATAGAAAAATGCATCCTACTAAAATTGCAGGCACAAATCATTCGGTTTCGTAACTTAAATTTTAAGTGTGACAGAGGTAATAAGTTTGTTTTTCTTTTTAATATAAATAATTACTACTAAAGTACGACAACTCATCTAAAATCTATAAGTTAATTAGATATTTAATGGGACTATCTACAATATGTATAAATCATTAATTGCATTATGCAATATGTATAATTATTTTTCAACGACTGCTTGAAGGCAGTATTTTGTTAACTTTTGTTCAACTGTTTTTATGCAATCATATTGTCTGTCCTAACACAATACAAAATGATACATAATAGTTAACAATAATAAACTGTTCGTGATGTAGTGAGAAAAAAACAAAAGATGAACAAATGAGAACTTTTACTTTAATACTGCTGCCAACTTTGTTAATTAATTTGATCTAATTTGGACAAAAAAATATAGTTTAATTTATTAACTCACGAAAGAAGAATCTCAAGTATAAATATAATCAATAAGATTAATGTCCAAATTAGATATATCTGAACAACTATGCAAAAACGCATTATAATCTTTGTGTATTCTTGTTTTTATAATACGCTAAGTAAGTTTTCATTGTTCACGTAATTCAATATTAAATCTATGGATAGTGTTTCTTAATTTATATTATTTTTTTCTTTCTTTCGTTTATATTTTAACTACGCAAAATCTAACAGATCATAATTTTGTGCTTAAATATTTGGAAAAAGAAGATAAAAAGAAAAAATATTTCGAAGATACATCTTTGAATACAATGCGAAGCATTATCTATAATTTCCTAGATATTTTTTATTTCAAGATTCTGATTCCAAGATATTTTTAAGTCATTTTTGATGCTCCTCAAAGTTTATCAATGTCATTGCATAGAAACATTGAATACAATTAAATAATTACCGCTAATTTAGCTAAATCAATTCAAAATGTTGTTATACCTTTAAGGAGATGTTATTTAAAATTTCATGATTCTTTCTTTTTTAGATGTTAAACGTAATATACATATCCTGTTTGGAGTATGTCACAGTCGTATATATTTTTTCATTTTTTTATAACTCATACACTCTTCAATTCTCTCTGCTTTCTCTCACGCACGCACTCTAATTTCAACACGTATTCTATGAAATAATGGAAATATTGATCGAATTCAACATTTACAACGCGATACAAACGTCAGTGATATATATATATTCTGATATGCAACTCTTCATGTGATCAGTGTTATTAAAATTTGAACACTGTTCGTATTAATTAGAAAAAAAATAAAAATAAAATAAAAAATAACTTAAAATTAACTTATAGTTAAATACTACAACATAGCGCAATCATCCAGCACGGCTAAATAATAACGGAGGGAATGGATGTACTTTAAGGCAGATAAGTGCCACCCGCGACTGGAACCATATCAACATATTTAGCATTTAGCTTGATGGCAGAAAAAACTTAAATACCATGGCAAGCATTATTTTAAAATCACATTAGTGTTCAGTTTCGTTGACTGTTTTAACATTATCCAATTCTTTGCTCTCTTCTTTTTCCTCGTCTTTTTCAGGATTATCCCAAGATTGTCTTTCTCCGGAACCAAACATGAGATAAAATGTTGCGCATAGCACATAAATAGCTGCCGAAATCATAAAGACAATCCTCCATTTTAGATGAGTTGGCTATAATAATAATAATAATAATAATAATAATAATGGTGATAATAATAATAATAGTAATGAACCTTATGAATAATTAACTATTATAATTCTGTTACCGTGCCAACGATTATATGACCAGCTACTATCGGTGCAAGTAATCCAGCTAGGTTAGCAAGACAATTTGTGAATGCCATCAAAACTCCTGCGAATCTTGGTGAGATATCAAGATGGTTAACTTTGAAACCAGAATAAATACCACCATTAAAACCAACCCCAATAGTAAGGATAATTATTGTCAACCATGGATTGCAACCCGTATAAGATGCTGCTACCAATGCTATTGCTGGTCCATACTGACCAATACTATTGACAATTTTACGTGTACTAGTAAGACTACATTTTTCTGACGAAATCATTTTGTCGGCTACTTGGCTAAGTATTAGTGAAAAAATCCACATATTAAGGTAAGGAAGAGACGATACAAGTCCATTCTGAAATAATATATATACATATACGTTATTTATATTACATAATTTGTAATTGATTGAATGATTGATTATTTGTTTATGTAAATTGTTGATATGACTCACAGATTTGATATCAAAATGTAAAATCTGTTTCATAAATGTTGGAAGTTCAGTCATCAATGTTTCGTATCCATAATTTTGACCCATATGTGCTATCAAAATAGCCCAGAAAGGCTTTGAAGTAGCGATTGATTTCCAAGGTATAGGCGGAGACTGTATAAAATAGATAGCATCAAATATGGACATTTCATAATAACACATAAGAAGAAGAAAATAATAATAATAATTATAATTCTAAAAAATATTTACAGATGCTCCAGCATTTCCCCATAAGGCACTGACTATGTATTTTTTTTCATCTTCAGAAATACGTGGATGATTTTCTGGATCTTCATAAACCAGAAAGAAAAAGGCTATACACCAGAGAATACCAACAGCGCCAAAGACATAAAATATTGATGGCCAACCACCAGAAAATCCATATTCAGATAACAGACCACTTAATGGCATTGAAATGACTGTACCAAACTGAGCACCTATAGATAAAAGAGAAAACAACATCGAATTAATAATAATGTTTGGATGTGAAAAGGATAACCTACTGTGAGTCATTAAGAACAGTGGATAAGCAAGAACCAAAAGGGTCCACCACTCCTGCGATTCCAATTCCATCGTAGCAAGAAGTACACAATGATTGGATGCATTGAAATATCCAGAGGACTCGCAGGACTCACGGTCAGTTGGTATGTACAAGAGTGCTACATTATTAAGTATCGCACTGTACAAGCTTACCAGCATAGACGAAGGCTCCCATCCTGCTCCTCTCGTTTGGTGGTATCCATTTTGCCAACAGTGCGTGCGTGCAAGGCACAATTGGACCCTGCAATAGGGATAATCCATTCCTAGGGGGAGGAAATCACACCCAAACAATCAAAAAGCGTTCACACTCAACGAATATGTAATCCTTTAATTTAAATTTAACATTGACTTTTGATTTGTTTCAAATTAAATCTAAGAATTAACAAGATAAAAAGAATCTTAATCTAAGAATTAATAATTTCTACATTAACATTTGTATTGGCTGAACATACGCATTAAAAATATATTCAAATTGGATGCAAGTTTTGTTCGTACTATAAAAACAGATTTATTTAATTTTAATTTTTCTTTTTTATATTAATTATAATAAATAATTTAAAATATATTAATCATCTAAAACTTACATTCATTTCATGGTATGCATATTTCCTGTATTTAAATAATAATAGAAGATCAAAATCTACGTGTATCATGTAGTTAATGAACAATATTTTACATTAGAGAGAATATATAACCAATTTTCCCGTAACATACATTCTCATCTCATTTATATATACATATACATATACATATACATATATACACACACATGGTGTGATTTTTCAATATTTCATAACTTTTTTTTATTACTATAATAATATATTTGGAGTACAAAGGACTACTTACCTCACCTAAGCCTTGAATAAATCGAACTACCATTAGCGAAAAAAAGCCCTGATGTGCTGACAAAGGAACTAATAGTCCAAATATTGAATTGATCAACATGCCAATGCCAAGAAAATATTTAGATCCATATCGTTTGGCAAGCATACCGAAAGGTATTTGAGTAAGAACATATCCATAGAAAAATGAGCTTAATAGATAGCCTTGTTCTTTGGTATCCCAGGCAAATTCGCCATCTTTCTGTAAATTCCAAGATAAATATACATATAATAGTTATTTAAAATTCATAATATAATAAAAACTTATATGATATGAAGAGATAGATTTAGATTAATGGACTACTTACATGATTCATTAATACAGTAGTATTCTTATTATCATTATCGATGTGGCACTCGTTCGTAACAACTTCTTTATCTCCGGTGATAGCCGTATGGTTGACCATAGCAACAATTGCCACAGACATGTTGGTCCTCATGACATAGGCATTTGCCATGCCAAGAAAAAGCATAAATGTGACTACGTGACGTGTTCCCAGCAGACCTGTAAGCCAACCCCAACAACCTTTTTTTTCTTAATTAAACCATTCCTTTAAAGTTTTTATAATATTAATTTAAAAAAGAAAAATCCTTCCAGTTTCAGAGAAGATTTTATTCGTTAATAAAACACATTCTATATAATAGAGATTATCTCTATTACATTATTATTAATTTCAAAGATAGAAGGCGAGAAGGTTAGAAAAATAATATTGAATAATTCATGTAAATTCTCAGCTGAAGATAATTTTTTCTTTTCTAGATTATATGATTTGCGTCAATGTAAAATAAGATAGACAAATATAATGTCTTCATCTAATATTTTCTATTTAAATATAGTTCAAGTGTTAATAATTATTTTAATATTTGCCGTCATAATCACAGGTAATTCTTAATCCAATTTGATTATGTTTGATTGATGATGGATGAATCATGTATTTCCAGAAAAAAAGAAGTGTAAAAGAAAAAGAAAATATGTTTGATGATTCATGCAAAATGTTACGGAAATGAAACGTTGCAACGTTGCAACGCACAAACAACTTATATTAAAAGTTCTTGTCTAATAATATGCATATTATCTGTACTATACCAATCTGTAGAGTGTCTTCAATTTTCTAATTTTCATATCATTATAATAGCAACAATAGTGCAAATAGAATACGTTAGACTATACAAATGTGTGTATTGTGTATGAGTGCAAGTGATAACTTATACAGTTACAAATGTTACATGATATATACAGTAATAAATTGTACAGAAGTGTACATATTTTAAAACGATGAATGAGTGTCCTTGTGGGGTGGCGCCGTATACATAAAACACACATGACCGATTACACAGAAAGATGATGACGACTATCTTACTCTAATTTTTGTTACCTTTCCAAGCTCTATGATTATACACATAGGTACATATATGTATATATTACTGTGTGTTCTATTGAAATGCAAATTGTTCCAATAATCTCACAATTAGTTCATTGTCAAAGATATAAAAAGATAGTTACAGATTTCTAGTATATTCAGTAGTTTTGTAATAAATCACTATGGTGAACTGCTGACACAGCATTGCCATTATTAACGAGACGAAAGAGACTTTAGCACTTACGTTCATTACATATATATGCATACACATATGTACATGTATATATATATATATATAAAAGACAAACTAAATTGAAGTCAATTATTCTATCGAACCGAGTAAAGTTTTCTTTAAAACGATCTTTCATTATCTGGGATTGTTCATTTGACCCTAAGAAACAAAATACACTGGAGAACGTCAATTATGTGTATATGTATATATGCGTGTGTGTTTCATATATAAATACGGTAATAATTAATAATATTTAAGGGTCGATCAAAAATAAAAAATAACTGATCGATCAGATAATTCTATCAGAATCAAAATTTCGATGTTTTTTTTTTCTTCTGTTTATTACTTTTGAATTGAAATAGTCAAGGAATGCTTTTGAGATAATAAAAGGGAATGAAGGCTAAATTTATTGGCTAAAATCCAGACGTGTTTCGCTTATTGTTACATCAATAAGTACGCGTGTACACACAAATTTACGTATTCATTAATCTAAATGATATATACATTTAATATTGAAATATTTTTATTTATTCATGCAAACTATAAATCTTACGAAACGAGACGGGAAAATTTGAATCGTTTATAAAAGCGCGCCATTTTTATCGAGCGTGTGCATGTAATTTAATATCTTCCATACGATCACTATAATATATACATTCTTCCTGTACATATTTTTAAATTCTAAAAAAGAATTTGATGATTATAAACAATAATCTTGCTTAATAAAAAGAAAGTTTCATATTACACGTAAATTTATTAAAAAAGAAATAGAAAGAGAGTAGACGAAAATCGACAATTGTCGACCATCTTCGGTAAGATTCGGTATGCACCGCTCAAGCACGTGGAAGGGCTACGCAATAGAAAAATAGTTCCAAGTCGAAAAATAGCGGTAGAGGGGTTGGAGGGGGAGGAGTGAAAGAAGAGGAGAGTTCATTGTCGAGGGAAAATGATCCTTTTTTTGTATCGCGTAGAATAATAGGAAGAAATAGAAATAAAGAAAAACTAACCAGCCATACGACACGACTCATTTACTTACACATACACGCATGAAAGTATTTTTCTTCTTCGTTTCTTATAATCTTATTTCTTCTTAAATTAAAAAACTTGACTACTCTTGCAAGACATTCCTGCGCTCGATATCATTGCATTTCTTCACTTGATTTTACACCGATTATCATTATTATTAATTGTAAAAAATAAAATTGATGTAGTTTGATCGATTAGTGTTAATGATTTGCTGACGCTATAATAAATGTTTGCAAATACAAGAAAACCAATGAAATACTTATTACAGTTAATATCAATGCAAGCGATCATCACCTGCAGAAACATTCTTCTGTTCATTTTCTTTTTTCAATTTAAATCCATATTAAATTTCTTTTTTTTCTAGTTAAAAGATAAGGAAAAGGCAATCTATATATAACAATAAGTAATAAAAATAACAGAACAAATAACAAGAAACAATAAATCTAACGATTAAATTATTTTTAAAAATTAAAAAAGAAATTATGAAAGAAAATTAAAAACAAATTAGTAGATCGACCTAAACAATCGAATTTACGAGTAATCACATTTCGCCATTTTTGCTGCTAACTTCTCGACGATATAACCGTTATAAACTTGTAATGCAATCTTACAACGTGACCTTGACTCGTGTCAGACATGAAAAATACCACGCTGAGTTTCTCAAATTATTTCGAAGAAAAAAAAAAATAAAAAAAATAAAAATATCGGTCAAAAAATAATTTTTTTCTCTTTCAATTTTTTCCTATCAAAATCAAAAAATTCTTATCTATTACACGCTTAACGACATGACTCACGTAGTTTAAAACGCGTTTAGTTCTTTATCTAGCTATTAAATTTTCCTGCTATTGCATAATCTTTCTCACTTCTAAGCTCATCTTATTTTTTCTTCCATTCGTCGAGATGCATAAAAAATGAATTAAAAAACAATAAAGAAATAAAAGATTACTGATTTCGTTTTTGTTGTTGATTCTTCTAAATTGTTAAAAATATACATATCATGGTCAGAGTATTTGGGTCGCAGCAGACGTACAAGCATTGTACCCTTGTCTTGGGTAATATCTAATCAGAATTTTGACGAAATAATACGACGTTCAAAGAATTTATGGAATATAACAACTTAAAAATTCGCTTATACATTTACAGGTGAATTATTATGCGAAGAACATTCAAAAGCATTCCAAAGTGTTCCGATTAATTACCGAGATAACAACGTTGATTGTACACGTCAAGTATATTTCAAATATGATCTAATAAATTTCATGAAATGTCTCTTTCTATCTCTCACTCTCTCTTTCTCTCTCTCTCTCTCCCTCTGAAACTCCTTTCTAATTCCGAGTAGATAGCAATTTATCTCTAAATATATATTCAATATTACTTGCTCGTTACATTTAATAGAATTCAATCAAATTCAATATCAGAAAAAATATTGTGACCTCGCTAAAGCAAAGCAGAGTAAAGAAAGAACGAACGTATTTTGTAAGTGTATAGATGAGCACGTTTCTTTTTTGGTTTTTTTTTGGCTTTTTTTTTTGTTTTATTACTCTTTAAATATAACCATTGACGTTTTTATTTCTATTAACAGATGACGATGAGTAAACTCGTTTACACACGAACGCATCCTCCATGTATCCAGAAATTTACTGAACATAAGTAGATAGTAGCTTGTGCCAAAAGTATGATGTTTAATCGAACGAAAAAATACACAAAGAGAGGAAACAAAGGAATTCTATTCTAAAACCATATGCATTATGTTAATTCTATACAAAATTCATTAACACTGTATACATTAAATTGACAAAAATAAATTCATATCAATTTATAATGTTTGATGAATATGTTCGATTCATTGAAGAGTAAGTTAAATGGATAAGTATACATTATATATTGAAATATGTATATTAGTATGATTTTCTTGGTATTGAGGGAGAGGGGAAATAAATTCGTGGGATGCGCATGAAGTGTAGCGCGCACGTGCGTGTCTCGTGTTTCGCCTTCCTTTACCTTTTTCCCTTTTCCCTCTCTTTTTCTTTAAACCGGTGCGAGAAACGTGTGTGTTTCTGAATACACCTATTGGATGTAAGCGAATTCTCGACATGCTATTCTCGAAACGAAACACGGGCTATCGGCCAGACTTTTTCGATGGCATTGGTAGGAAAAGGATGAAACAAGACTGCTCGTAATATATTAGAAAAAGATACACACATGTAGAAAGAAAGAAAAAGTGAAATAGAAAGAGACACAATACTTATATGCATATATACATATATTATACATACAAAGTATACTGGAGACAGAAAGAGAAAGAGAATTTACAAAGAGAAATTGCCATTTTCCTCATGACAAAGGAAATAAAACAAAGTTAAAAGATACCTTTCCGTCTTCGCACCGGCTTGTCGTTCTCTTCCAAACCCGGTTGTTCCCACACCAGCACGTGGCCATTCCTTCGCCCCCCGTTTTCATTGCCATTGGCCCTACTACCACTCATGGCACGTTTGCAAAAGTTAATGGAAGAAAATTCTTAACAAGCCTATCGACAACGATGACGACCTCGACAGCAGAAAAAGATATAAATCGTTATCTATTGCTTTTTATTTTTTGTTTTTTAAAAATTATTTATACACTTCTACTAAATATGGATGATTGAACGAGAATACGCGGTAGAAATACAAATGATGATTTAGGAAACGCGGGAGACAACTGGCCGGTTGTTAATTTCCTCTTTTTCTTCTTTTTCTGATACTGTACAACACAATCAACGAAAAATAATCGCACGTTAAGGAGCGCGCGAGCGCGCCAACCTCGTGGAAGCAGCTCGTACACAATGATAATAACGAATTGACGATGATCGCACAAACGTTCAGAATGAAAAACGACTATCCTCTTACTCCTCCCTTTATTCCGCTCTTTACTCATACTTCTACTTCTATCCTCGGACATTTCCGCAACTTTTCGTAGACGATCGACAATTGTTAATACATAGTACGCATGCGCAAATTTAACGGATTAGCCAATCACGTGCATTTATGAACTGGGTGCCATCTTCCTCGCGCCAACTTTGTTGACCAATCATATTAGCGCGCGCAAAAATTATTTATATAAATATATCTTAATTACTATCTCTCTTTGTTAATTATTAATATATTCATTAATGAATTATACTTCAATGCAGATTAAATATTATATAATTGCATTTTGCTTTCTTAACCTAAAAATATTCACGATTTCGTTCAACAAATAATATATTTAATCTTCTTACGTAAACTCATTTATATTGAATATAACAAATATTGATCTCAAATCGATTTAATTAATGTTAATAACTTTCTTTCTTCTTGTTATGAGAAATGTAACACTCTTATCAGTATTAGTTATGTTTGTCTTGACATTTCTACTGTTATTATAATTATGCATGTACCAAGTGTCCCGCAACTATATATTTTACATTTGTATTCGGGTAATTGCGAGCACGTATATGCTGACTTCAAAGGCACAATAAATATTACACTTGGTGTACCATCGTTATTTGAAAGAAGAATGACGCAATAATTACGTTTCAAAAAGAGTTGTCGTAATGGTTAACCTTGAAAAAAGTAAGGTTAATTACCGTATTTTTTCTTCTCAACGATGCATGATGTTTATGCACTCTGTTTTCTTGAATGTAAAATCAAATCATTATATTCAATTGTTGTTTTTTTTTATATCCGTTTTTATTAAAATAAAATAAGAGCAAGAGTAGAAGACAAGAAAAATGAGTTTTATCAAAAACGTACGTAATTATTTAAACATAAATATATGTCCGAAGATTTGTAATCAGTTCTGTAATATTCACAAAATCGACGACACATGAATCGTCCATATCGTGTCCAGGTTATTTCTAAAGGAAGTTATAAATTATCAGTATGATTACACGAAACATTTGTCGTTAACGGTGAGAATTACACGTACTACACATGTGTATCTATATATATATATATATATATATATATAATGTATGTACGTAAGTTCAAAGAGAAGTTTTAAGATTCAGAAATCTGTAAAAGTGATGACATCATAATGTTTCTCTATCAACACACTCATGGAATCTTTTACTATGTCTTCTTATCAAGTGGAAAACTCAAAGCATCTGGGGGGGCTTATTATTCGTTTACAAGAAGTCGCGTTAATCATTTAGCAAACGTGCTATCAAACAGTTACCATTTCTCTCTATTCTTTCTTTTTCCTTCCATAAACCTTCCAGGCAAATTCTTCGAGTAGAATATGATTAATGAATCAATAAATTTCTTAACGTTTGCAACATTGCACTAACTGTAAGTTATATAACTTCTATTATTGTCATTGCACTCCTCGTAATGTGATGCAAAAAAGAAATTATCGTTCGATACTATAGCACGATAAATATGCATATACATATATTAAATAAATATATTGTTATTTTTTTGTTTTTTTATAATTGTTGTAAATAGTTTTTGTGTTTACAAATATTAACGAAAAAGAAGCTTTTTTGGAAAGAAATTCGACATATTTAACAGAATGTATTAATATCTACGATCGAAAGATCTATTATCTCATATTACAGTTCTTTGATCATTTATATTAACGTCATCTTTAACTTTCACGAGTATTTCGTGTGAGTTTTAACGTCATCGACCGTTTGGCACTGAAATTCGCGTTTATTTACTAAAATTAGATACCTGTGCGTGCGTGCGTACGTGCGTGCGTATGTGTGTACTGAAAATAAATGACTCTTGTATTTAATTGTATTTAAAGTGTTCAGGAACGTTATTACACGAATTATTCGGTTTATTACCATATATATATTCTGGAACATGTAATCGTTTATATAAATGTTAACTGTAAAGGATACACCGTCATTTTGTGCGACGATATTTATTTATAGTTTAGAACTGAAAAACGTGCCAAAAAGATGTACTTCGTAAATATCTCGTATAAATAAATTAAATATTTAATACTTAGCTAAATGATTTTTGATTAATTATCTTGCATCGAAATTTATTTGCCTCTTATAATAAGTTGCGCAATATTATGTTACATTAACGATAATGACGCTGTGTTTTTTCTTAATTGCGAAAGCATAGATAATGAAAAATATCTATAGCATATTAACGATTAATGAATATAAGTAGTCGATATTTTTATATACAATTATATATATATATATATATATATATATATATATATATATAATTGCATATATAATTGACAATAATAATATATACATACATTTATTTTATTCATACAATAATTCGAATTGTAATAATTTCGTGAAATAGCTTTTAGAATACTAGAATTTAAATTTTATAAGCTGAAAATAGCGATTACAAAAATAAAATTCTTTTAATAGATTTTTTCCAATTTTTTGGTCTATTTTTATGTATCCCTATTCTCTATTTTTAGAATTGAAGTCGGTAAGGCTCATTATGTTTCACGTCGGTAAGTTAGCAGCATTACATTATCGACGTTTAATAATAAGAAATCGATATACCAACGATTATTTATTCAATATAAAATGATAAAAAAAGAATGAAAATATGGCGAAAGAAAGACATTTTGTTTTTTTTTTCAAAACGATACTAAGTTACATTTAAAAATATTATCACTAAAGTCTGTTACCTAATTAAATATTATTTATCTTGTAATTAAAATAATAATTTACATTAATTATTTGTTATTATAATTGATTTCAAGTTGTAATAACATTGAAAAGAAAAACTGAAATTCAGAAAAAAATAATAAAACGGAAGAAGAGAAAAAGATACAAAGAGGAAGAGAAAAGAGGTAAGTGATGCTATGATTGTTTTAAACACGTTTAAAACACGTGTCGGAAATGAAATCCGGTCATTTAAATACTTATATCTATTAACTATTATAATTCATGATATAATTTTGTAGTGGACACAACAGGAAACGCACGAGCCCTCAATCTCATTATTCACTTGGTAAAGTGGAAAATAACGTCCTTGTTACAAGAAAAGCCCACACCAATTGTCGTTTATAGAGATACTGACATTGCACGATGAAGGATATCTGTTTACTTCATTTTCATTTCCTATTCCCATATCCATCACAACGTACATAAGTATATTTATAATTTTTGTTTTTAATTTAAATACAAAGAACACCTATGTTGATAAAGTAGGAATCATAAAAAACTATCCATTGAAGGTTACTAAGTGAATATTATCTTAATCGGTAATGAGATGAGAACAACGTTCGTTGACACGACATACTAAAGA
This sequence comes from Polistes dominula, assembly GCF_049000335.1. Classification (NCBI taxonomy): domain Eukaryota; kingdom Metazoa; phylum Arthropoda; class Insecta; order Hymenoptera; family Vespidae; genus Polistes; species Polistes dominula. Next base: position 5,637,458 of record NW_028300963.1, read on the forward strand.
TTAGAGACATGAATGCGTGTATTTTGTAAAGTAGCATGTATATTTTTATGAATGGTCATTGCATAACTCTTCTCTCACTCATTCAAATCGTTATTTTTTAACTTTTAAAGATATATGCCACAATTTTTCCTTAATCAAAATATCAATTAATTTCCAGAGTAAAATAATTAATTATTGTATTAATTTACTTATATACATTTAATTATTCTATTCTTTAAATAAGACGATTCGTAATTAATTAACTTCGCGTAAGAGTAATAAAAAAACCTTACAAATATTGAAACCAAGGATGAGAAATGACAATAGAAATTATGACAATGCGTACAATTTCAATTCATTTACTTAGAATTTGTATTTAAATCTAGACCTTGGATTTATGTGCAATAAAATAATTCCTACAGCCTTGGGACACGTATAGCTACATAAATTATGATGTATCATTAAAGAACATATCTTCTAACGAAATCTAATTCTCCTCCCCCCCCCATCCCTCTATTTCTTTCTCCCTTTCTCTCTGTTTTCGTATGCGCTTTGCTGCAGAGATAATCATAAAATTATATTAGTGAGATCGTAAAAGGCGAGGAAGAAATCGCGTTTGTTTATTTTAGCACAAGACTGACAGCTATCGAATGAAAGTGACAAGAATCTCCAATGATTAGGATTCCCCTCCGTTTTTTCTGATTTATTACATTGTAACTTTCTCTCTCTCTCTCTCTCTCTCTTGTAGTGGGATAATAATCTACGAGTTACATTATTCAAACACAGTGGTTCCCAAACTTTGTTGTCTTATCGCCTCCTTTATTGATAAAATTTGCCATTTTTTCCTTTTTAATGGTTCATTTCCAGGGGGTCGATATCGTCCACTTTGGGAACCACTGTTCTAGCACTTCACAATCAATTTCGAATGTTGATTCTGACACAAAAGTTATGTTTTCTTCATCAACCTTTTCATAATTTCGAATGAAAAAATGTATTTTTACTTCGATTTATACTTTTAATAATTTGATTGTGTTTGTGATTGTTCAACAAGGAAATATGTTAAAAAGAAAATTACCCAAATTATCGTAATTAACTTTGAAAATTTGATTAAAAGTTTACGTTAAAAAATATAAGTAAGTAATATGTCTGATTGTGAGTGAAAATAAATGTACAAATTATTTACTTAAAAGTCCCTCTTTCTCCCCTATGGGAGATTATTATCTAATCGTTAATCGTTGATTTATATGAAACATTTATCGAGACTTTAGATAAAGTTACTAACATAAATCAAACGTACTATATCTATATATTTCGGTAGAAATGGATATACATATAGATTGCCTTGATCGATATCGTCTTTATTTTTCCTAAGCATATTTCATGCAACACGATCGTAAATTAAAGGCATTTGAGAATGATTTATTGGCGAATGCATTTGCAAAACGATCGATTATCTCCGTAGACAATTCATTTATTCGACACACCTATTACCTATTTCTACTTTAATCGTGATATGAGTATACAGGTACATTACTTGTTTCCATTTTTTTGGTGTTATAGAAAAAAAGAATGAAAAAAAAAAGAAAAAGAAAAAAAGAAAAAAATATCCGCGGAAAATAACTCAATTGCGAATGACATGTAACGAAGACTTAGAAATACATTTTTATTTTTTTTGTCGATGTTTTATAATTGATGCAATTAACAGAATAAAAACAAAGGGACATAAAAAGAAAAAGAAAATAATGAATAAATTTTATCTGATAATAATAATCGTTGTCGTCTCACTCACAATTAGTACATATCGTATGCAATTGAATTAGTTGTGAACAAGGTTAAAGAGAGAATGAGGTAAAGAAAGATAGAAACAGAAATAGAGATAGAAAAAGAAATAAAAAAAATTGTACGTAGAATCGTATTGCAAGATAAACGAGAGTCTTTTTTAAAAGAGTCAATCCTATGTACAGCGTATCGTATAATTTTTAATGCGACAGTTGTTGCATAAACTTGTTTATTAGAAATAACTTGATTTTAATCAGTTTATTGAGTATTTCCTTATTTTGGTATGCGATTCCTTTTGTCTACTCTTTTTCTATGAAACGTTTACATCTATGAATCCTTTGATGACGATTAAATAGACAAGATATACGTACTGTTTCTATTATAAATCATGCTCGAAATGTAGATTGATGTAACATATGTTGAAGGAAAAATGGTAAGTGACGATAATATAAGATACAAAGAAAAACTTAATTTGTATCAATCGTTAATGTTTAAAAATATAAAAATTTGGTTTCTTCATTTCAGAGTATATATATGTATATGTTATGATAATAATAAAAGAATATATCTTATTTAACTTTTAATTGATGTATATAGACTAATAATTGGTGAAATTACTTGTCGAAGTAAGAAGATAATTCAATCGACGTACTGTAGATATTATATCATATAAACAAGATGAGAGTATTTGTGTATGTTTTTGTATATAAATTTAAACTAAAATATCTAAATGTATAAAGTTGTTTTATTTATAAAATATTTTTATAAATTTTGAATCGATTAAATCCAGTTGATTTGAGTTGAAGGAAAAGAAAAAAAAACATAGCGATTTGTTTACCTTTTGGTACATTGACTTCCGTTTCATAGATTTCCGGTTTCTTGATCTCCGACTTCTTCCGATCGATACCATTTTCCACCATTTTTTAAAAACTCAATACCGTACTTGAATCGATTTCGATATTCGGATATCTTAATACGTTAATAGGATGATTTTATTTTGTTTGCGTAGAGTATATAAATCGCGAATTGATGTTAATTCTCTCGCGAGGGGAAGTGGTCCGGTCGATTCGACGATTTATTGTTAGATTTGATTAGCACTGCTATAGATATTATGTGTGTATAGATATTACTATAGGTTGTAGTAGTAGTAATAATAGTAGGCTTATGTTTAAGTTTCCGTTCCGACTTGTTCTCATACACTGTTCGAAGCACGCTCAGACCCGCGACACTTAGCGGCGAACACCTAGCTTCCGTTGGCCAATTGGAACGCGAGTTCCCCGTTCGCCGGTATCCCTACTACTCTTTCACTTATACATATATCGTACACCTTTTTATTTTTCTCTCTTCTCTTTTACTTAAAAATTTTGTTCTTCTTTTTTTCATAATTTACGGTGATTTCGTGGGTCTACCTATAATTGGGGGAACAACAACACAAAATATCAAAGAACGAACGTTTCGTGGAAATCGATTATATGAAAACATTTTTTTGTCAATCTCGAACTCTCATTAAATTTTCTACACAATCTTTTTCCTCCACAATTACTACAATATTTCAAAAATACATTTTGTTTCTTTTATTTTTTCTTGTTCATGAATAACAATACTATTGTTTTTGATAACGAATTGCAGTAAACAAAATTTCAATGTTAAACAACTTTAAATAATCGCAAACGATTCGATTTTGTTCATATTTAAAGAACGAATCATTAGCAAATTTTTCATTTTATTTGTTCTTTCGTTTGTTCGTTGATTTCATTTATACTGGGATCTTCTTGACGAAGAAGAATAAGAGACGGTTAGAGATAAATAATAAGACGTTTTATCTAAATCTTTATTTCATTTCCTCTTGTTATTTGTTTTTCGATTAAATGTTGCATTCGTCGCGCAAGTTTTTGACTTGAATTTTTCTTCTTTTCAATAGTTTTATCGAAAGGAAAGTTTTAATGGATTATAAAAGGTAATTGGAATTAACCTTTGAACAAAGTTTATTGCTAATTTACGTTATTAATTGATGCAATAGAATCTCACTAATTTTTAAATAAATAACATAAATAAAAAGAAAGTAATATTGAAGTAATACGTAATTGCGGCTTAGCACGTATATACGTACGGCTTAGTACGATGTGAGCATATATATATCATATTTATCGACACGTGAATTCTTAGAGAAAAACATTGTGTTCTAGAGAAAAAAAGGAAAAATAAAAATGACAAAGTGAATTGTTGATTCGAAAACGTGTTTTATCTCGTCATATTAAGTGATTTTCTTTTCTGATATACATATAATATGCAATTGGAACGTTGTGTTCTATGAAATCGCGTAAAGCATTGTTCTCGCAATTGAGTACGATCGTTGGACTCTCGAGCGATTTTATACTACGGAGAGTAAGTTGTAGACAAAAGATTAGAAGAGGTAAGGGGACAAAGTTTTAAAATTTAACGAACACTTAAGTCACATTATCGTATTAGTAAGTAATACGTCTCGTCGGTGTAAAACGATACGTGCAAAGAGGAAAGAAGCTACGTGATACGCACACATATAATTATGTAAACACATCGCACACCTACACATAAATTTATGCATATATGTATGTACATATAATTAAAATCATAAATGTATGTATGTTTGTAGGTATTTAAACTTGATAGAATCATTCGACTTTTCACAAGCTTCTTCTTCTTCTTATTTATTCGAAGCACGAAGTATCATTTAATGAACTAACAACTACATGAAATAATGACTCCACCAACGTTCTTTATTCCCTTTATTCCTAACGTATATTCCTCTCCTCATCAGTAGACTCTTCGAAAGTCTACGGTGGCATAGCTCTCGTTCGTTCGATAGTAGGTCGACAAACCGGTACGATTCTATACTCAAGAATATACACATACATGCATGGTAGTCCTTAGTTGCTACCACGAATTACATACATTCGACATTATTGTTCTCATTTCTTATTTCTATTTCTCTTTTTTATATACGTCGAAGTAATTTTTATAATAATTTTTACTAACGAGAAATAAAAATTAAAAAAACAAATCAAAGTAAATTCGATTGTGTTTTTTATTTTTTTTTTTATGTCAGTTGTAATTAATGTCGACGAGAAAATATATAAAAACAAAAGCAACATATTTTTATATGCACCTGTATGTTCGATATTTTTTGTATTAATTATTATTATTATTGATGAGAAGAAAAAAAATAAATAAACGAAATAAAATAAAATCCAGAGGTATTTATTCTAGTGCATGCATGGTATTATTTAATTTTTTGTAAAATTGAAAATATCGCAAAACGAAAGAAACAGTGGAATTGTTATCACTTTCGTTTAAACGATTGTAAATGTAATAATTTAATCCTTATATCAGCGTTTATCTATCCGCGATGGAATTTTTCTTTCTTTCTTTCTTATATTTTTTACGCAAGGAATACGCGAATTCGATATGTTATTTCTTTATATTTTTAATATGATCGTCTTCTTCTTCACTTTCCATCCAGCTTTTCATATTATTACGCTTTCTCTTCCTTTCGTATTTCAATATCCTACGTTTATTCTCTCGTATTTTAATGCATACACACACATACACATAAAAATATATATATATGGATGGATTTGTATGATAATCATTAACCTTGCTAACCGAATTACGTGATCTTTATGTATATGTAATTGTTGCGATAAAAATAGATCATTATCATATTTTGTATATCCCCCAATATCTGAAATATTCTTAATAACGCAAAGCAATTAATATAAATAGGAATTTACATTTGTTGTTTTAAATTTAAAAATAAATATTGAAACATTGTTTCGTTAGTCCAGAATTTCCTAAATTCAATCAGCACTCATTTTTGCAAAAAATATCATTTTTTTTTCTTTTTTGTTGTAGATTGAAAGAAGAACTAGAAAAAAGAATAATATAATAATATAATAATAAACTTAAAAAATTATTTATTCTTATTTACTACTCGCCATTATTCGGATTGTATAACGTTGGATTCTTAAATATTTCATAAGATGTACTTATTAAACACATTTATGCAAATAATTTTTTCGAAAAAATATTGAATTATTCATTTTACGATTTTCGAAAAATATAACACGAATTTTGTTGTTATTCTCCGGTTACTATTTGAATTGCACAATGTTAGAGTTTTGAATATCTTTCATTACAAATTTAACCTCTTAGGCACTACGCGCCACTATAGTGACTTTCGCGGATGCCATCTTCCAGTACGACGCGTCACTATAGTGGCTTTCGCGGATGACATTTTTAAAAATTTATCATACCTAATTGTATTATTAATTATTAAAGTAAATTGTTAAAGTTAAAGTATATGCAATATATTTTAAAGAAAAATTATAATTTAATCATTAAATACTTTATTTTAATGTACTCGCGTAGAGAACGACAAAGTCTGTTGAACCCTGCCATACAGAGAAACAGCTCCGCGCAAAATTCAGCCGTGCCTAAAAGGTTAAAAGACTATTGAAAAAACCGGTAAAAAAAAACTAGAACAATGAAACTACGTTGAATAGGTAAAATAAAACTTCAAACTTGTATGAAATATGTCACTGTGTGAAATATTAGAATATCAATTGCGAACTGCACTCGATAAATTTCTAAATTTATCAATCGAATAGTTCATAATACGATTGGCTCAAACGAGTGATTTTATGGATTTTAATCGAAAGTAAAATAAAAAGATTAATATACAAAACTTGAAAACAATAAGATACAATAAGTTCCTTTGTAAAAGATGTTATTAACTCGATAATTCACTCTCGTGAACAAACAATGATAAGAATCTTCAGTAAGCTCAGCTCACGTGCCAATCACCGAGTAATCACGAGATTCGACCGAGAACGTTCGACAATAATTCTTGTAAGCTTTACTTTTCTAATTTTACGAATGATATAACATAGAAGTGCAACCTTGACGTTATAAGCAAACTATACAAATTTTAGCGAATGTAGGAAAAATGATGAAACACAAAACTGAAAAATACAATAAGCTATTTTGTAAACTCGTTAAATATTGAATATAAATAAAAAAGTAAATATTTAAGATATCATTATTCTCGAATATTTGTCTTCTTGTCATTATTATATTGTTAAGATCGTTTTTTGAAACGGAATAATCAAAGTATAACAATTAACGGAATGATTAAATTATACGTCGATAACGATTCTCATTTCACAAGTGACCGATTTCTCCTTCCTTTTAACCCTGTTCCCTCTTCGAAAGTAGAAAATTCTCCGATTACGTGATATTAACGTGTCAAAAAGTACGAATAATCCTTTTACAAGCTGCAATAATTGTTAACTCGATAAATAATATATATATATATATATATATGTTATACATGTATATGTATCGAAGTAATAAAAGTGAAACGAAAAAGAAAAAAGAAAAAAGATTGTATAATCATTGCGAGGTAGCATATTTTTAGAGACTAAAATAGAAATGATAGGAAATGTAATATTTCGTGCTTTCTATCATGCTAATTCATTTCTACTCATACTTTCACGTACCTTATTTCTACACCCGTATGGAATATAACTGTTAATATTTAATCATTTTATGATTATCATCGTCGTCTTTAATTAAGAATGGTATTTGCAGATACGATAATCTTGCCTTTTTTACCTCTCTCTGCGTGTATTTAGACGCTCTATCTCTGTGTAATCGTCTGTGTGTTTGTACGTGTTTGAAATAGTAGAAAATTTTATAAATCATCTTATTCCTGTATCTTTATATTACACGATAGATAGTTCGTCTTATGAGAAATGTGTTATTACGTAGAGACACAAAAAAAGAAATAAAAAGAAATGAAAAGAAAAATATACCACAAGAGACAAAGAATACTATGGTGCGCAGTGAAAGTAAGTATACGGTAATTTATTGCGAATCGAGTCTTTTACAAATCAGTGATTTTCTTATGTCTTCCAACTAGTTTCTGCGAAGGAAATATTTTATCCGAAATAATAAAATGACACGTGCATTTAGTACTTGATGATACGTAAGTATTAGTTCGAAGAAAAGAGTACTTATGGAACTAATATAAAAATTATTAGCTTTTCCGCCATGCGAACTAACGCAGCTGGAATCCTTCTGTTAAAACTAGTAAATCTATCTACATGATATATCTATCTGAATCGTTAAAACGAAATCGTCTATTTGATGAGATTATCATTTGCTAAGTCTGGGACATAATAACAGTGTAATGAAATAGCTATTTTGTAAAAGAAGACAAACATAAAAAGAAAAGAAAGAAAGAAATGATAGGTAAGAGATTTACCTTGCTATGATATCATTCTTTTCGCTATAACATTTAACTTTCTCGACCTCTTAGAAAGACAGATCGTTTTTTTGTGACTTCGAGGACTAACATTAGTATAGAACGTTACCTTTTTTTTATTGTATTTCATGTTAATTGTACGTAAACGCTTCGCGTCCTCGCCATTTATGACATATTACTATAGTTTATACACCGATATTTTACGATTTCTCAAGGAAATTGTACGCATTCGAAGGACAAGACAATGTTCTTACTCGTTCTATTCATTCTTATATCTCATTCTTATGCCATAGAGCCTTTCAAATTTTCTATTTGGAAGAAAAACGATATTCTAGTGAAACTCCTCGTTGATTCGACCTTTCATTTATTTCCACCATCAAGAATATCTGTTAGTTTGTGTTTTCGCAAAGGTATTGTATTATTTATTAATAGAACGTTTATACAATATATACATACTTATAGATATATATATCTGTTATCTCGTAATATATTATCGAATTTGTTATCTTATTGAATAAATACTTTATCATTAAATTAAAAAAAGTAGATGATATGATCGGTTTATCGAAGGAAATGTCGAAGAAACATTTGTCACATGATATCCAAAATACGTACAATCGTCAATTAGATCCTCAAATATTCGATAATTTAGAACATAGAAATTTGTACGTCATCGATCTCGATTGCGATTATGCGATTGACATCTTAAAAGAGGTAAAACGCATAAAAGGAGATATTATTTATTACTTTCAGATTAAAATTATGGATCGAATAAAACTTGGATTTTTTATTTAGGCTGATTCGAAGAGAATGTTTGTTGCTCCTACAAAATGGTTACTTTTACAAGATTCAAGAACAATCTCTTCAAATTCGAATGATCTTCAATTGATAAAAACAATATTTCAAAATCTTACTGCTTATCCTGACAGTGACGTTGTTTTAGCACAGATGATTCAAAATGATTTTGTCCAACTACTTTCAATATATCGTCCTAGTCCATATCGAAATGTCATTTTGGAGGATCGTGGTAATTGGTCCTTGACACGTGGAATTCTTATGAAAAATTATCACGTAGCATCCCGTAGACGAAAAAATCTTCAACTTACACCACTCAAATCCTGTATTGTGGTAATATTTTAATTTTGTCTTTCAATTTTATGCACGATAAACAATCAATTAAATTTATCTCGTATTTCAAGACCAATGTGAAAATGTGAAATACAAGTGAAATAATTACCAAGAGAGAAAAATCTATTTCTGAAATATTTAATTCTGTCTTAAGTGAAGGAAAAATAAAGAGAAGAGTTATTTCTAAATCTATCTATGTCGAATGTTGTACAATATTCTTATCGAAAGATATCTCGCAAGTGGATATACTTATTGAACTTATTTGAAATATCAAGTGATATCTTCGTGTCGAGCTTACCCTAAATTCAATTAACACATACTAGATTACTTGCAATCATTTAATTGTATTTTAATTATAATAAATTTATCCGATATTTACTGCTTTTATTTATCGCCTTAGTTATATTGACATTTTTAAATATACTTGTTTCACAACAAGACAAAATAAAAGAAAAGGAAATAAATAACTGCATTATTTTAACAGATGACAAATCCAAACACGATCAATCATTTAACTGATTATCACGATAAACATATAGATCCAGTTACGAAGGCTGGTTATCCATGGGTTTTTCATCTGGTAAATCGAATGAATGCAACGTAAGTAATGCAAATTTTATAAATAAAAAATGAAAATATCCAAATGAAAAACAAAATAAAAAGTAAAATATATGAGCCGTTTATTTTGAAAGTGTCTATTAATGTCTATTAATATTCGAATCGAGATATTGAAGGATTTGCGTTGAATTTAATTTAAAAACATAAATAACAAATGTCATATATCATAGAATAATGTTTTTCGGTTTCTAAAGGTGTCAAATTTATCATCCCAATTAGTATAATTAACATTATTAAGGAAAGAGTATATTTGTAATAGCTATTATTGGATTTGGGCCACTTTCAAACTAAATTTTTCATCATTTCATTAAATTTTCGTATTATCTAATCTTAATGAATTTAAATATATTAGTAACAAGTATCTTCTCACAGAATACAAAAATCATGTAAAAATGTAAATATTACAATATGATAGCTAACTCGATTTTTTTTTGAAAATAGACTTAGGATCACTTTCAAAAAAAAACGATTCATTTTTCACAATTATATAATATAATAATTTTACATCTTTTTCATTTCAGAGTTACTTTTAATATAACAAATTCATGGGGTTATCGTAATGAAAATGGATCGTGGAATGGCATGACCGGCATGTTGCAACGTCGGGAAATTGATTTTGGAGGAACTGCTACTTTTTTTGTTAAAGAACGAATAGGAATAGTTAAATATATACAACTCTACACGCATACTGGGTAAGATATTTTCACATTTATCAAATTTCAAATCTAGTGAGATATTTATACACTACCAATGCTACCTAGCAATGATCCTTATTATTATTATTATTATTATTATTATTATTATTATTATTAATTGGCATTAGGAACTCGAAAGTTCATTGCCGCAAATACCAAATCCCGCCATTGTTCCCGACCCTGAGCGCGATCCTTCCATTCTCGGTCTTCGTATCCTTTTTCTTTCAGATCCTTTCTAATATTATCCTCCCATCTACGTCTCGGTTTACCTACCTAGTGGTCTTTTCCACGTGTTCAATATTCCCGTTGTATCCGAAACTAAATTGTTGTTCGCATCTTTCACTAGATCCGTCTTAGCTTGGAATCCCTTCTATTTATCCTATCTATTTATTCCCGCGTACATACCACGGACGTTACTGCTTTGACAATTTTCATCAATTTCCTCAATTTTTTGTTTTAAAAATTGTCGCTTCTTGTTCTTAATTAAATTATGCGTCGCTTGCCTAATATTGTAAAATTGGTCCCGGGTTAGATCCGTGTTTTGTGTCAGCCATAAGATACGCGCTTCGTTTCGGACTTTGAGCAACGATCCTATGATACTAATATTTGATGATAGACAATACATTTATGCACGCATGTATAAAGAGTAAAATTAATCACATTAATTAATTAAAATATTTTAAAAAAACGAAAGAGAATTACTTATATCTACAATAATGCTAAATATTTATTTTAATTTATTTTTGTTTTATTTTTAAAAATATAGATCACGTTTTGTGTTTCGTCAACCATTACTTTCAACAGTAAGCAATATATTTGTCCTGCCTTTTCATCAATCAGTTTGGATAGCTATCGTTGTCTTGATTGTTCTTGTTACCATTTTACTTTTTATATCTATGAAATGGGAGTATCATTGCGGAGCTTCAGCTAAGTCTGCAATGTATTGGAAACAGATGAATCCTGGAGAACCAACCGTTAGCGATGATATTTTAGTTATTCTAGGAGCATTTTTCCAACAAGGTGTGTTTATTCTTCATGTATTAATTATCTTATTATTTTCAATAATTTCAATGTTGTAGGATATTCTTATGAACCATATCGAGTTCCTTCACGTATAGTAACTTTAATGTTATTGATAACTGCGTTGAGTCTTTATGCTTCCTACACAGCAAATATCGTTGCTTTGCTTCAATCGACGACTAATTCAATTCAAACTATTACTGATCTTTATAATAGCCCATTAAAACTAGGTGCACAGGATGTTATATATAATAGATATTATTTTAAAGTGAGTATTTAAAATATTTGCTTAGTTTTCAAAATAAACTTAATATATAACATAATGCGAATCAGTCATACATTTATTTTATTTTATTATTATATATAATAGTCTTTTAATGATCCAATAAGAAGAGCAGTAATAGATGAAAAGATTGAGCCACGAGGTAAAAAATCTTCTTGGATGCCTATCGAACAAGGTGTTAAAAAAATTAGAGAAGAACTTTTTGCTTTTCACGGTGAAGTTGGTACCATTTATAAAATAATGCAAGATACTTTTCAAGAAGAAGAAAAATGTGGTTTAACTAATATTGACTTTTTGAATGTACTTTATCCACTTTTCATCATTCAGACACAGTCTCCATATTTGGAAATTTTAAAAAATAGGTACAAACGTTTCTAAAATATACGTATTAAAAAAAATCTAATGTTTATATATTATGATAAATATATTCTCTTCTAGTGCTTTAATTTTACGAGAAAGTGGTTTAAAATATCGAGAAGAGAAACGATTATATACAAGCAAGCCTGTATGTCACGGTCATATGAGTTTCATTAGTATAGGTTTTACAGAATGCTACTTTGCATTAGTTGCAATGGGATACGGCATAATACTTACTCTTTTTGTACTAATTATGGAGTTTCTTTGGCATAGAATGTAATATTTATTTATATTATAATTTTAAAGAACGATTTAATTGAAATGATTTACTTTGCAGGCAAAAGTCTAAAATTAAAGATGTTACTGAAGATATGGAGACAATTGACGATGTTAGTGAAATCTTTTCATTATAGTTGAAAAAAGTATTGCCTGTATTTTCTTTCGAATACAGTATAATTTGGTATTTAGTACTCTAACTATAGTAATATATAAACAATTATATTATAAAGAAAAGAATATATAAAATAATCTAAATAAAAATAAATAATATAAAATAATATAAATAAATCAATAAATATATATATATATTACATTCGTGCTGGTAAAAAGTGTTGATAGTAATTCTTAGTAAAATCTAACATAAGATCTAGAGTACATTCAGGTAAGTCCTCTATACATACAGCAGGACTTCCAGAAAATCTAGTAAAAGATGGAACTATTGTTTCTGGTGGTACTACTGCATCATCCTCAATGTAACAACAATCCTTTAATATTGAACGTCTCCCCTATTTAATATAAATTATTGATATAAAGATTATCGATTAACTTTAATTACTTTCTACCAAGTATCAATCTAATACGTACTATTACTGCATTTTTTCCAATGTATACATATGAACCGACAAGAGCAGCATTGACAACAGCTCTTTCTCCGACAAATACATGATCACCCATAGTTAACGGAAAGAAGGCTACCCTATCCAACAAAAATAATCCTTTAAATATACAACAATCTATAATTGTACCCATAATTATGAAAGTGGTATAAGACATATATCTATTGTTTCGAAATATTTAAAGCATTACATTCGAATACTAAATGAATTTTATATAATATTGAAATAATAAACACTATCTAACGATTAATTTATGACAATATCGTGAAAATTACATTTAATTAATTTAGTTTAAAATAATGTGGTGTGAAATAACTGATATACACATTTTTTTAAATTTTGACATAGACCAATTTCATAATTATGAGTACAATTGACATAACACTGACACATGAGAAGTACAAAAATGTACAAACCCCCTACTAAATTTTTTGAAAGGTGGTCGTATCACAGCGTTCTTGCTTATAATACAATACCGACCAACCTTTACATTTGCTAAATCCCCTCTAATTATGGCATCTGATTGCACTATTACCTTCCCATGTAACACTATATTTTGCGATCCACAAAGAACAGTCTGTCTACTCACTTTATTTCCTGATGCCTGTAACATAAACATCAGAAAGGTTATGTACTTGTAAAATCATTTCAATTGACAACCAATTACCGTCTCGACGTATTCAGCAATATTGTAATAAATATCTTGGGGCTCCATAATGACTTCCACAATAATTATAATCGATCACTATATATATATATATATGGAACTTATTCTAAATAACACTCGTTAACAATTATTAGTATTGTTACTTCGTTTACGTGCTACTGTTAGCCTGCATACAGTGATCCCAGAGACTTTAGCTTGTCTGATCGACACAGGGCCGTAAATTTATCGTACACATAGAAAAATTATCGTACGCACAGGAAAAAATTTGGAATTTTAGGAATTTTGGATTTGACACTTCTGATTTTCTGAAGATTTCATTTTTTTCTCTTCCACATTTGCAGAATTTTTAGATTTCAGATTTTCAAATCTGCAAAAAGAGTAAAAGTACCAACTTTTTTTTTTTTTAGGTCCTTAAGTCCTTTTTCGTATCTTTCTTTTTCCTATTTTCTATTTTTCAGGTTTTTCCCGGCTTTTGATTGGTTTCCGAGCTATTTTTAATTGTTACCTGGCTCTAGTCACAAAAAAATAGTCAAACTGTGTGCTAGGGTGCGCTGCAACCGACAACCGAATCGCGTAACAAAAACCAAATCAAGACTTCTCGAAATTTCGAATTATCGTTACTTACATACAAGCTGAATTTTGGATCGTACAAGCTAAATTTTGGATCGTACAATGCTTCAAATTATGTGACGCGTACGATAATTATCGCACGAATGGGATCACTGCCTGCATAAGAGGTTAACTAGAACTCAAGATGGCGCTTATGACGCAAATAATCGATAATAACATTGACTATGTAGGAAGCGCTGCATTTGCAAAGACCTGTATTATCTTATATATCTAATGTGAATAACATGAAAAATTTTGAAGATTGTATAAAATTCGTTAAGTATAAAACATGATATTAAACATTAATATTTCTTTTAATCAACTATAAAAGCTGTATAAGAAGTCCTATTAGAAATTGAATGTATTATTTAATTGTAAGATCAACACAGTAGATTACGTTATAGGAATACTTCTAAATCAAAAAAAGAAAACAGAATTTATAATTTGTTTTTATCTTGTTTTAATACACAAATAGTAAAAAATGTAGCAACAAAGTAATTCATGTAGAGCTATGTAGTAAGCTATAAGAAGATTAGCAGAAGGAATGCATCCTAGTTATCACAAATTAAGAAAACAAATGGCAAATGCATTATATTAGGAAACTCTGTTCTTATACAAAATCTATTACCAGGTTTTCTAAACGATAATAGAAGATGTTATTGTTCATCGATTGCCAAGAAAAATTTATGTATTTATATAAATTAATATCTTCTTTGTAAAGAATTCCATGTAAATTCTTATGCGAATAGAATACAGCTGTTCTGACTAAAAATAATCTAGACAATAATATGTTTAGAGGCAAATATAATAATTTTGTTAGAAGAAGAGGTAAATATTATAATACTATTAGAATACACTTACTTTTATTATATAAAAATTGATTTGGGTTACATTTATTTTTAATCAAATAATAAAAACATATTGTGAGTAATCTATATTTTATTACCGGCTGGTGTAGCGGTACGACCGAAGGTCGCGCCATCTAAGTTACTAGAAGGCTAGGGAACCACGCTAATAAGTAGTGGTCACCAGACTAGGACAGTCTGTGCGTAGCCGTTGAGAAGTGTACAAGAAAGAAAAGCAAGTCGCATCCTAACAATAAAAATCATAAAACAAAAATTCAGTCTAATATTATCTTTACTATAGAGAAACCCTCTACACTGGTACAATGTGTATCGTCATCTAGCGGTACTAGCTATTATTTCATTGAACCGACTAGTAAAATTATGCAGCCATCTAGCGGAAGTAAATGTTACTATGTCTTACCGACTTGTAGAATATGTTTCGCCATCTAGAAAAAAGATAAAACATCACTAGGATAAAATCAAGATGGCTACCTGTCAATGTACTCTGAATACCGTAAATACAGACTATGTGCAGTGTAAAGCATTTAATTAAAAAAATCCTTAGTGATGCAATAATCAAGTGAATAATATTTTTTATTTATAATAATTCGTTTTATATTCTTTATTTAGTGATCGCCAATTCTGGATGAAAATAATTAAACCGGATAAAGTGCTGTGGGACAATGTTATGTCATAACCTAAGAAAAGTAATTTTCTTAATTAAATCCGAAAATACAGATGAATTCCAGACGTTCTTTTTATCAAATTATTATAACAAATACTAGTAAGTAAAGTATATATTTTGTTATACGAAATTCTACTAATTATTAAAATATATGGATTATTTTGTCTTTTAACTTTATGCATTATCTAAACATTTTCTCTCTTCAAACTTATTTTGATATATATATATATATAAACTACTTTTTAAAATATTTTTAGGTCAACATGCAGATCTATATTTTTAATTCCAATCCAAGAACATTATACTCACGAAAAGAAGAATTCATTACACCATTCAATCAATGGAGATATGTATTTCATTTTCTTACGGCTAACGATTAGAAGATTTGTATTGATTATGTTATCCGAACAAGAGTTTTATTCTATAATATTATGTAAATAGAATGCAGTTGCAGTAACAAAGAATAATCACGACAAGAATCTGTCGAAAGGTAAGCATTGCAATCTTGTATTTTTAAAAAACAAACCTATATCAAACTGATTGATAAACTGATTCATTCCACAGGGGAGGGAAATAATTTGACTAGAAGTTTCTACTCATTATTATCAAGATTGATAAGAAGAATCTAACAATACTGCAACTATGAAAGATTTTTGATTGCACTGATCTTATTATACTTATATTTGGAAGAAACCATATGCAGTATTATCCTATCAAAATAATACCAGAAGAAATGCATCCTAGTTATCACAAATTAAGAAAACAAAAGGCAAATACATTATATAAGGGAACTCTATTTTAGAAGAATATCTTTTACAAAGTTTTGTACACGGTAATAGAAGATATTATTTTTTCATTGACTGACAAGAAAAATTTATGTATTTGTTAATTAATATCTTCTTTGTAGAGATTCAATGTGAATTATTATGCAAATAGAATGCAGCAGCAGTGTCAAGAAATAATTAAAATCATAAATTGTAAAAAGGTAAATGTAATAAACTGGTATTTATAGAAAACGAATATTATATCACTCTTAAGAAATATTTCTTCATAGCATTAATATAGTGATTTTTTTTTCAACAGAGATGTTAAATCGTTTGACTGCAAGACACTACGCATTACTTTTAACAACTATAAGAAGAATCTAACAATACTGCAACCATGAAAGATTTTTGAAGATACTACCCTCATTATACTTACAGTTGGAAAAAACCATACTTAGTTCTATCCTGTCAATTGAATTTCAGAAGGAATGCATCCTAGTTATCACAAATTGAGAAAACAAATGGCAAATACATTCTAATGTGCAGTTCTTAATATGTACTAAATTTATTAATGTACTTCTTACTGGGAATTTGAAAATATTACTGGGAATCGACTAAGATCAGAAAACTTTATATATTTGTAAGAACTCATGTCTTTTTTATAGAAATACCCCCATGTATTTTATTGTGCAAATAGAATGCAGCTGTAGTGAGAAAAAAATTCTAGACAATAATATGTTTAAAGGTAAATATAATAATCATGTTTGAAGAAGAAGTAATTATAATATTGTTTAAGATACATTTATTTTTATCATATAAAAAATGAGTTACATTACATTAATTTTTTATAATTTAACCTAAATATATTGGGAAATGTTTTCATTTCAACAAGTTTTACATTAACTCAATTTCAGGATCTCCTGAACATAGAAGTTGATTGTTCATAGATGTCACTACACCCTCTGTTTAATTAGGGATCCTGTAGGAGGGATGTGCCATTGGCTGAAAATTTTGGGGGACCACTTGAATTTATAATAATTTTTTCGTGTAACCTATTCTATTTTAATATAAATTTTTAATTATCATTAAATATAGTTCATTTTTTTTCTGTATTTGATGCAATTCATTATTTCATAATTATTTCAATGTTTGAATCATTCGCGCGTAAAATCGAATTCCGGTCCCCCAGCAATGTACATGGCGTATCCCTCCTATAAGATCCCTATGTTTAATTAGAGACCCTGTAGAAGGGACGCGCCATGCATATTGCTGGGGTTGCTATTGGCTGAAAATTTTTGGGGACTGCTTCCGATGCAACGCGCAGCCATGTTTATCTTTAGTATGTATAAATAACGGCTGTGGTTAGTTATGAAGATATAAGGCAGGATTCTACTTTGTAATTTTTTCTTTTTTTCAAATTTTTTTTTTTTCGATTATTCGTAAGTAAATATATTTAAGAATACTCTCTGAAAATTTCAAAACGATCAGAGCATCCTAACTGTACTTTTTCGTCCCTCGAATCTACCCGTGCGCGGGTAAAAAAAGTATTTAAAAAAACTTTAAATGCGTTTTTCTCGGAATCACATTTTTGAACCGCGTGTTGTAAAAATCTCCAAAACTAGCTATTCGATTCGTCTGAAATTTTTACCACATAATCTATACACATATATCAACCGGTGGTAGCAGATTTATAAAAAAATGTTCATTTTAACTATTTTTTTTTGACAAAAAATGAGAAAAAAAATGAGATTTTTTTGATAATTTTTTTTTCAACTGACGCCATTTTGTTATTTTTGCTTGTAAATGAAAAAATCTGCTACCACCGGTTGCTGTAGTCTTTGTGAACATAGAACTATTCGAGTTTTTCATTTCTGATAATCCGATGTCAAGATTTTTACAACACCGCAAAGGCTAGACTATTTTTAGGCGTTCAGTTCGAGGGCCTTTCCAATGTATATAGAGCGTATAAAATAAATTAAAAAAGTTTTTTAATGTACTTTGAGAGTATATTTATGAAGCACATCAAACCCTACATCAATATCTTTCTTAGTTTTCTAATAAAAAATTGACAAAAATACCTATTTTTTCGAGCGACTAAAGTAGAATCCTGCCATAATACCCAGGAATCCTAACTGATTTATTAATATTGGGAATTAAAAACAAATTGTACGAATGATTAAAATAATTGTAAATATAATATATATAGTAGATAATTGTATTTATCAAAATTGTATAAATTCTTACAAGTTGTTTTGAAATTTCAAAATACTGTAATGCCTTTTATCAAATTAAACTTAATTAAATCTTTCTTTTTGAATTTATAATAATTTTTTTGTGTAACCTATTCTATTTTAATATAAATTTTTTAATTATCATTAAATATGGTTCATTTTTTTTTGTATTTGATGCAATTCATTATTTCATAATTTTTTCAAACCAATTCACCACTTTACCTCCTACACTATTCACTATTACTATATACAACTTTTATACTATTTAAAATGTTTGATTCATTCGCGCGCAATCACGTCCCCCAAAATTCTTTGGCGCGTCCCTCCTACAGGGGCGTACAATTATCGTACACACCGGAAAATTTGATCAAAACCCTATCGTAAAAACGGTAAAAATAGCGTACCGCAGGGAGTAAGACTTGTTCGTACAGAGATCGTACACGGATAGTGGTGGTGGTGGTGGGGGTGCACCTTTGCAAAATTTGATGACTAACAAAAACAAAGGTCATCAAGTTTTCGAAATTCCAAATTGGATCGTACAGGCTGAATTTTGGATCGTACAAGGCCTCAAATTATCGTACGTTATCGTACGAATGGGATCACTGCCTTTGTCAAAATTCTTTTATTGCATCTTGTTTATATGACTTTCCGAACATTGTGCATGTGTGAAATGGTAATAATTCGCCTAATTAATACAATTTAAGATTATAACGTTCTGATTTTAACATTTTTTGCATTTTAATGTAAATATTTTATTGCTCATGCGCAATAATTACTGCGAGGGTGAAATTTTGCTGTAATATAAGTAGGGTGTATTAGAATACATAAATAATTGGTAATTCATCGATAGGAGTGTTCTTTGACGAATACAAGCTGATAACATCTTACCACACGCGGAACAATGCTCTGACATAAACAACATCCTGCCACGCGCCGAGCTTGAACTTTAACCCTTTCGCTACGGCAGTCCCGTCCGCCGATGTACCGAAACTGAATGGAGACTCGCCGAACGTTATGGCGTGGATGCCGCGTATATGCGGCGCTCGTACCCACAGGTCGTCGAGTGGATGCCGCATATATATATATATATATATATATATATATATATATATATATATATCGCTTACGATAGTGTCCTCCGAGCCGCACTACCAGGGGGTTCTCTTATCGTTAGTTATGCGGACGATACGGATCTTCTGGCTTCTGGGCAGGACCTGTTGCTGGCGATCAGGAAGGTCGAGCGTGACCTCGAGGTCATCATAGCTAAGATTGAGGGTGTTAAATTTACTCCTAGTATTGAGAAAATATGCAGAGGGTTCAGCAGGTTTTATATTATATTAATTGCAATAGTGTTACAATTCTATTTTTATTATACTTTATAATTGATATAAAATAGTATAATTAACAATAATCAACAATAGTCAATTATGTTGTTTCTCTTTCTACGTCCGCGCTTATCGACTGATCTATATCGACTGACTACACCGGATACGCTTCGTATCCCTCTATTGTTTTAACCTATTAGCCATATTGCTATTATATCTTTAGGCGCGTATATTTAAGTTTTAAATTAGAAATAGAAGAAATTGGGAATTATTGTCTATCCCTTTTTTAAACACTTCCTCTTAATCTTCAATTTCTTCTTTACATTATATTATATTTTTTAAAAAAATTATGTTATCCATTAGTGTACTTAATCGATTATTAACTTGAAAAATACTACAAATAGTATATTATGCAACTAGTGCGTAAAGTTGTCGATTACGCACTAGAACTCATTCGCTCGAGTGGGCAATCGACAATTGCGCACTAGTTTTATATACTATTTTTTATTACGAATGCGGGGACATATTTGGTACATAATTGGGGTCTAGGGGCAGAGCCCCGGCGGGGGATGGGGTGGGCGGAGCCCCCCTCTCCACAAAACAATACTGAAAAAGTTAAAAAATTTTAAGTAAATTTATTTTTGTAACTCCTGCTTTCAAAGTTCAATTTTTTAGCCTTGTCTAGCAACCGTAAAGTCGCATATTCCCGTGATAGTGGTAACTATGTAGTAACTATGGTTGTTACTATAGTAGCGTGAGGGAAAGTAGTACTTTCCAACCGATTGACCGTGCGGGAATGAAAATTATCTATCACTTTAATTAAAATTAAAAAAAAAAGTTGTTAAAAATCTACGTAAACAATGAATGAATTAACGAGACCTTGTACGCCTCCAGACCTAGTATCTGCTGCTAAAAATGTTACACATGACAACTTTATTTAAAATGTAACCCTATTATGGATTGATTAAAATTTTTTGATAACTAATATAGTTAAACTAATTAAAACATTTCTTTGTAAATGAATAATTTCTCTCTATTGAACTTTGAAAGCAGTCGTTACAAAAAATATTGTTCGATATATGTGTCCTAACTGAGACATTCACAGGGCTTAATTAAGACACTCGCCAGAAGAAACAAGGTGTTTACGACGAGACCGAGTACGCTTACCACCACTCGCCTAACGGCTCGTGGGGGTAATCTGCGTACTCGGCCCCGTTGCAATCGCGCCGTTTCTTTGGCTCGTGTTTCAATTGTTTAGCCCTGGAATGCCTCACTTTGCACACATGTATCGAAAATATCTATTACATAACGGAACTTAGTTTTTTTTAAACAACGGAATATCGTGTCCCCCTAATTTCCGAGTGGAGTTTCCTTTCACCAAGATCGAAAGCGTATTCAAAGAGGAAATAAAATAAATGAAGAACTAAATATTAATCTTATCGTCTAAGATAGCCTTTTTAAAGAAGAAATAAAATACAGAAAGAACTACATATTAATCTTATCGCCTACAATATTAACACTTTGATTGTATTCTTTTTATCGTCAATTTTCGTGCGGTAAGTAAAATTTGGGTGCGACAAATAAACTTTCCGCAGTCAAATTGACATTTATTTTACTCAAAACGCGTGTTGTTATTGTAAAGTATTTAAACAGCGTCTTTTCGACCCCACTAGCGATCGAAAAGATAGTACTTTCCCCGCATGAGTAATACAAAATCTAATTTCACCACTCCGTGCGGAAAGTGTCAACTTTCCGCCCGCTGTGCAAAACGGAGTTGTCGCTTTCCGCCTACGTCGAGCAGAAAAGAAGTATACATTTGGAGAGGATGAGGTGAGGTCTCCAAAAGAGCGTAGATCCGTATCGTTAAGAGCGGGGTAAGGGTTTTCACTTTCGAAAAATCGATTTTTTTTGACTTATCTTATTGTTTAACATTTGACGAATATGTCCTTAAAATTTAAATCCGATCTAAGCAATATTCTTGAAGTTATTGTCAAATTAGTCTCGGGGCCTTTCACGCTCTAACTCTAACAGCTACGGTCGTTCGGAATAGCAGTGCAGCTGTCGAACAGTTTATTCATTACTATTGTCCAAACCCAATCTAGTTTTAGAAATATTTTATTTAATAAAGGCAGGTAACTAAAGCCATAAAGATATATTTTATATTTGTACGTATACTATACACTACAATATTTTAAAGCAAGAAACGTCGTACGTTCGTACTTCGTTGTACGTTCGACCGTGCGCTTGTCATTTTAGAATTTTCTCAAAAAATTTTCTGTACAAAAATGCCGAAAGTAAGCAAAGTTTCGAGAGAAGACCGACAAAGTGGAAGGATTTATTTGTGTAGATCAAGAAAAAGGTTTAATCCGAATAAAATAATTAAAGATAAGGTTACCACAAAAAGTGCTTCATCGAAGAAAATCAAGCTAAATACCAGTGCAAGTGTACTAGAAAACGTTGAAAAGAGGCTGAAGACATCGACAATGCCGCAGAAAGTTTGCTGTATGGAGCTGGAATCGATGATTCTGTGTAAGTTGGAAAAAAAAAATTTTTTCTTCATTCTTTTAGTTCATAAACTTTGAACGCGTTTTTCTCAAAACTACTTTTTCAAAGTCCGTGTTCACTGCCATTTGAAAACTACTCAACCGATTCATTTCAAACTTTGTACACATTTTCTACATATAAAATACCTTCTCCCTACGTTTAGTAAAATTTTTTTTTTTTACATTAACGGTGTTTCCCACCCACAAAATGGGGGAAATTTTCGTGGAAAATAACGGTTCACACTTTAGATGGCCGCCAAAAATTTTTAAATTAAAAAAAAATAATCGGAGAACGTAGGGGGGAAGATTTGATTATAATTTGACTAAATTTTCATGGTTTTTCATTTTCAGATAATTTCTGGCCGAGTTACAGTGAACACCGCAAATTGTTTTTTTTTTCAAGACGCTCTGGGGGAAGCTCTGTTACGGGCTAATGCTTCAATATTTCTGTATGAAAAATTTACAGAACATTGTCAAAACTATGCTCAATAATGTATAGAAGGTTTGAATAAAATTGCTCAATCCATATTTGAGAAAAAAAAATCGCAAATAAAGTGTTTTTTCTTTACGCTGAAACCCTTACCCCTCCCTTAAGAAAAAGAGTAAAGCCGTTTGGGTATGCTAGGTCAGTTATAAGTTTTATTGTTTCACTTCAGTCAATCGGTTTTTCTCGTCAAGTCTCTTTGAATGTCGTATTCGAACTTTTCATTCGGCAGCCTTCGGCGCGGCGCTGCTGAGCGCGCGCCGCCACATACACACCATGGGCAATAAATAAGAAAGCCTCAGAGCACATGTTTATTGACCTCGGCTTCGCCTCGGACAACAATTACATGTGCTCTGAGACATTTCTTACTTTACCGCCCTAGGTATGTAATATACTAAGAACGCATTGAATTGTATCGCTCTCTCAGCTTATTGAACTGTGTAAACAACGAGTCTCGAATTTGAGACCCGTGGTGAACTCCATCAATTCACTCTGGGCGTTCAACCTGTTAAAAATGATTTTTTATTACTTATGCGGGGAAAGTACTATCTTTTCGATCGCTAGTGGGGTCGAAAAGACGCTGTTTATATACTTTACAATAACAACACGCGTTTTGAGTAAAATAAATGTCAATTTGACACAGTTGTCACACCCAAATTTTACTTACCGCACGAAAATTGACGATAAAAAGAATACAATCAAAGTGTTAATATTGTAGGCGATAAGATTAATATGTAGTTCTTTCTGTATTTTATTTCTTCTTTAAAAAGACTATCTTAGACGATAAGATTAATATTTAGTTCTTCATTTATTTTATTTCCTATTTGAATACGCTATCGATCTTGGTGAAAGAAAACTTCACTCGGAAATTAGGGGGACACGATATTCCGTTGTTTAAAAAAACTAAGTTCCGTTATGTAAATAAATTTACTTAAAATTTGTTAACTTTTTCAGTATTGTTTTGTGGAGAGGGGGCTCCGCCCACCCCAACCCCCGCCGGGGCTCTGCCCCTGGACCCCAATTATGTACTAAATATGTCCCCGCATTCGTAATAAAAAATAGTATATAAAACTAGTGCGCAGTTGTCGATTGCCCACTCGAGCGAATGAGTTCTAGTGCGTAATCGACAACTTTACGCACTAGTTGCATAATATACTATTATTTGATTAAAACACTAACGTACATTTTTTTATGACGTAAATATTATAATTAATAATATAATTTTGTTGTATTCCTGGATCAATACAAATCTTTGTAAATTTTTTATAAAAACAAAAAAATTAAATTTAATAGACATATATTTTGTCTTTATGAATTAAATATATTTTATAAAGAAGGAAAATAAAAATGTGACAGTAATTTACTTGCATTTGAATAGAGTTTTTACTTCAAAGCTCAAAAATATCTTTTGCACTATCTTCCTGGGCCCATAGTCTGTACAGATTACTTAGAAAAAGAATAATTTCACTAAGGATTAGAAAAGATAATATTGGATTTATTATTAGCATATGGATTAAAAACAACATGTTTGAAAAATTGTCTTTACTAGATTGCTAAAGGCAATCTGTCAAATTGTAAAAAATAAGAAATTACTAGCGTCCTTTTAGTCTAGTTATTGCACAAAAAGTCTACGGCTGTTGTGCCAATAAAGTCGATGACAAGTGTTTATTTTTACCAGACCTATTGGTAAGTTCTTCTTTTATTAATGATAAATATTCTACGTTTAATATCTTTTTAAGTTAACATATTAAAAATTATTTCATTTCCCATATTATCAACAAATATAATTTGAACGAAGAAAAATAGATTCCAACCTCTATATTCTTGCTAAAAGTTTTAATATGTAGACATCTTCTCGTTAATAAATAAAGTCAATGCGTCTATTGGCAGAAATATTTCAAAGCTGTAGGGAAAAGTATTTATTCCATAAACAAATAATTAACATATTCTATCTAATGATAATTATGAAACGATTGTTCTATTATCGTTTTTCACAGATTGTCAAAAATAAAATATGTAAGTAAAAAGAGAATATAATAAGCAATATAAAATCCAAAGAATTAAAAAATAAATAAACCACTTCAACGTATAATGAGCTATTTTCAACCTAGAAATGATAAACAATAAAAACGATAATTAATTTTCAATGGTATACAAATAATATTTGTTTTAAAAACAAGATAATAAAAAATTTACCTTCTATAAAAAGGTTTTGATTCTTCAATGGTATCCATCGGGTCTTTAGCTAAAAATACTCGAATACCCCTCATGTAAGTAACAGAAAAACACTCCCAATCAATATCAGCAACATTAAAGAAGAAGTTACTTTTATCGACTACAGATAGCTTGTCCCATAACTTCAAAACATTATCGTTTGTAAATTCCCATTCATTCATTGTGAAGAAACTTATTACATGTTTAAACTTATCTATATTTCTGAAGATGTTAAGCAATCTGAAAAAAAAACAACTAACTTAATAATGTTTATTTTTATAGGCAAATAATAAATCTAGATATGGTTATACATTACATTGGTTTTCTTCCGCTGAGATATAATAAGGAGTCCGCTATAATTGCTGGTATCCAGTGCAAAAAAATTGTCAAAAAAATATGGAAATAATAGTTCGTGTTAAACCATAAGCTGTAGTACCAGAACACTTTTTTCGACGGGATTTCAAATCCGAAAGTTCTTAGATAATTTTCCATAACTCCTCAAGTAACTGGTCTTTGAACGGAGGAAACAGCATTATAAATTGGAATCTCATCGTCAACGGGTAAGTATTTGTTATCTCTGCTGAAAAGATTAACACCACGTGATATTGATCTACGATTAGAGCCCTTTCTTACTCACTGTAAACTTTATTTTAAAAGTTGAACAAAAAGTTGATTTTAGTGGTAATTCAAAAAAGAAGAAACAAATTACCGTTTTTGTCCCACGTCCCATACTGCAGCAATAATGTTGTTGACAACATAATCGGCAGGAATTATGTCGCAGACTAAGTTGTCATCACAATACAGTGTTCGTAAAACACCTGTCGAGCTACCAAAACTAACACCTGTAAATCCATACAAATTGTTTATCCAACCAGCAATTGGTTCCTTTTCCGTTGGGATAACAATGGATGGCCGAACGATACAAGTTGGAATTCCATTAGAATATTGCCGTACAGTATCTTCACAGATTGCCTTTGAAAATACATAAGTGTTGGGCCACTTACCCAGTAGCCTGTAAAACAAACGAATATGTTTATCGACTTATTTCTAAAAAAATGCAATAGGTCTCATGTTTTATTACTTTGGGGTAATTAAATCTAATTGATCTTCGGTCAAAATTTCTGTTAATCTAATTATGTCTTCTGTCTTCATGGGTGGCTTATAGAATTTTTCTTCGATTTTATTGTATACACAGTGCGAGTAAGACGTTGAAACATAAACAAAAGCCTAAAAAACAAAATTATTATAAAATTAAAACAATTTATTTTTTTCAAATTAAACTAATGTCTATATTTAAATAAATTAATCTAGTCGGGAATTGTGCTTAAACATACGCATTTGTATACGGATAATTTAACTAGAAAAAAAGTACCTTTAAGCTTGTCATTTCTTGTGCAAGCAAGAGAAGATCTCTTGTTCCTCTGATATTTATGTTAACTATAATACGAATATTGTCCGCAAAACGTACGGATGCTGCACAGTGAAAAATTATATCGGTATCTTTAATGCGTTCGCGGTCCCTCTCTGACAATCCTATATTCAATTGACTCGTGTCTCCTTCTATCAGAATAATCTTCTTTTCGACATCTTTTTGCTCTCTCTTCAATCTATCAAAAATCTAAAGATTTAAATATAAATTGTAATATCGGTGATAACTTTTATTCGCATAATAATTAGTACAGAGCATGTAACTTTACTTACAATATCATTGAAATATTCTTTAAATCGAGTTTGCGGATCCTTCTGTTTCTTTGCCCTTATCAGCAAATAAATCGTTGTTATTCCTGGACAGCATCTGCAAACCGCAGCAATAGCATTTATAGTAAAAGATTTTAGCCGAAAAATAATTTTTATACAAAAAAAATTATTGTCTAAGTTTACATATAGAAGTAAAAAGAGAAATAGAAAATAAAAGGAATAAAGAAAAATTATGTTTATTTTTAAAGACAGGTAGTATTAGATAGAAAGTATCCGCTTAATATAATAATTTAAAAGAAATTTTATTTGCTAAAAAAAAATTCATATTTTTGTATGACAAAAACTTTATGCTATCTTTTTATAGCTTTTTATATAAAAAGCTTAAATTCCTGTGGTACAAAAGTTTAAATAATTTATAGACTTTAACACTTAACCTACCATGCGCGGTCAAATGACCCTTTTTTAAATTTCGTTTAGAATTTCTCGTATACAACTTTACTGTATCACCATATAGCTTATTGACTTTTCCTATAACATACACACAACCCATTTTTCAATATTCACAACTTTCTTAATTGTTTATCTTCCGAAAAAATTTATACCATGTCTAGTCTACCACGAGCGGTCATTTGACCGTTCAAACAATTCATGTTATATAAAAATACATTCTTCAGAAAACGCACCCTAATAATTGTTTTACGAGTGTACAATATAATTGTGGATCTACAGTGTAGACAATTATAGAACAATAAATGGGGTCTGTCATTTTTCTCGTCAACTAAGAGCCTAAATGATTCCACAGAAATCAAGAGATTTATTCGGTTTGATATCAAATATCAACGAAGAAAATGCTTACAAAACAATAAATTCGCTTTGATTTCTGTAGTTTGATACAAGTTAATCGAAAATAGTCAAAACTGTTATAAACCAGGTGCATATCTTGCTATATATGAACAATTGTTTTCTACTAAAGCATGTTATAGTTATTCTTATACACTTGTATTACTCAATACATGCCCGAAAAATCGGACAAATTTGGCATAAAATTCTGGTTAGCTTCCTATATAAATAGTAAGTATATAGTAAACGGCTTTCCATATTTGAGAAATAATAAAGGGAGAGAATCATCTGTCCCATTTTTGAAGTTTGTAACTTTAAAATGAACAGAACCATATATGGGCTATGGGAGAAATATAACAACTGACAATTTTTTTACAAGAGCGTCATTAGCGAGTAAGCATCTTGCAAAAAAAAACTACTCAAGGATTATTTTTCTTATTTATTTCAAACTATATGAATCTCTATTAAAATTTATTTAAAATTTGTGATTGAAAGCTTATAACTAATGTACAATTCTGATTGGTAACAAAAATATATATGAAACATTCTTACCTCAAAAGTTTTTCAATTATAAGTCTTCCTATAAATCCTAAGCCTCCTGTTATAAAAATTTTTTTTCCAGAATAAAATGTAGCAATTTCACCCCGTTGATTATAATAATTCGACTCTTCTACCATCGGAAATAGTTCCTCTTGATACGTTTGTCCGCTTAATGATGCCATTTTTTGAATTCTTTTATAATAAAAAAAAATATTACATATAAGTAAAGTACACAAAAAATTTCACTTAATAATAATTATCAATCCCAGACAAATCTTAAAGATAAGTAAATATTTATAAGTGATTGTAATAGATACTTTTAATTATAAATATGGTTCTAAGTTGGTCGTTTTTAGCTGAATGGAAAATTCAGTTTTTATTTTTTTTACATAATTTATTATAGTAACAAACATAAATAAAATAAGTATATTTGTTCTAATAAAGTAATTATTTTATAAAATTAAAAATTTTAAAATAACGTTTGAAAATAAATATGCCAATTAATATTTCCAATGACTGAAGCTACTCTCATAATCTATGGCTTTTTAATGTTCCATTCAATATAACTTCATAATAATTTTTTTTAGCCAACTTTTAAAATTTTATTTGAAAAATAAATTAAACTTGTTAATTTAGTTCGTCTGTCCTTTTATCTTATTTATACGAATTACACTTATTTACAAAATTTTATCTTTTGTGAATTTCACAGTTATAATTAGTATAGAATGTTAAAAAATAAAAAACTTACCTATTTATCTCAACAACTTTTATCACAAAGAATATAATAAAATGTGATTAGCTTTTCGATTTTACACTATTAAAAAAAAACTTTTATTAATCTTATGAAGAACTAAGTATGTTTGTGAGATATTAAGAAATATTATAATAAATTGAGTATTAAAAACGTCTTCTCGATAAAAATATCTGTTGAACTTTTTCTAAGTAACGTAATTCAACTCGATTTATATATCGACTGTCGAATATCGGTAATCCGCTTCTGCATTTATATATATGCACAATCCCACTCCTGTACAATGTACAGACTTCATATTATCAATTTGCATACAATACAACAGGAAACAGCATAGTCATCGTGAGAATGTTCGTTTTGCAATAACATGCTAATTGAATTATTTTAAATTTTACACCGTCTTATAGCAATTTTTTATCGTAATTTGTTACTATTTCGACCACGGTATACTCTCAAAGAAAAATAGCAATTTAGACAGCGTACAGTAGTCCCAAATTTATAATATGTTGCCAAAAAATGACAATATAGTTTAATATTTTGGAAAATTAGTATATGAATTTTTTTGAAGTACTTGACTACAAATCTAATATTAATTTTGAAAAAAAAAACAATGGGAAACACACAACTAAAGATAATAACTATGTCAATTTAAATGAAAGTAATGTTATTTGTAGCGAGATCGTTATTTTAATCGTGTTCTTTTTTTCGTAATTAATGTAAGGATTATTAGATCTGTGCTAGATAGATAAACATGAATTACTATTCACGAGATACTTTTGTTTTTATAGCAGCGACTATTATTTAAGTAATTTACAACAATATTACTTGCTTTCGTTCTTTTTCCGTTAGCAGTCTTTGAGGTTTGATTGTCACTTGAAGATAGTATAAATCTCTTATTTTGAAGATTTGTATTCAAAAATTTATTCATAGAACCAAGTATGTCATCCTTAGATCATAAAAACCGGATAATTATTAAAGATGTCGTGAACTTATAGTAACAGTCATTGTATGCGATAAAGTGTACAACTTGCTTAAGAAACTATTTCGATGGCCCAACTCGATTGCACATTCGATCTACAAGAAACAAAGAAAAATTCGTAAGATCTTTCGCTGACCTAATACAAAGTTATAAAAGTATTTTATAAGTATATCGAAACATTTTGCCCGTCACGTGTAAGATTTTTCGTTTTTTTCGTTGTCCAACGCAGTTGATTTAGACGTGTGTGGATGTCTTAAAAGACCTTAAAGTAGACAATTTATGCAAAAAAAGAAAAGAATCTGGCATTCAAGGGTTTTTTTTTAATTCTATATTTTGTTAAAAAAAAATTTACAAGAATAAATATAATACGAATATTTCACCGTTTTCGCGACTAAATACTCTACTATACACAGATGCATCAATAATCGTTGTAAGCCATGTAATAATAGATTATTTCGTAAATGACAACGAAAGAATAAATATTTGATATTTTTTATATATAGATTACTAATAAAATGAATTTTTCTGAAAAATAAATGTAAATGTAAAATCTTTGGCTGTAGATCAGGAATTACAGCAACCTTCTCCCGGTGAGACTCGTTTCGGTATTGATCGAGGTATACGACATCGCTTATCTCGAACATTCAACGACCATCGACTTTTTATCGTCCATCGATTAAAGAATCTGAAATAAACAAATCATTGAAATATTAATTACTGTCGGAATCTCGATTTGTAAATAACTACTAATTTTAATAAACGTACTTTTTTACCAGTTGATTTTTACGCGATAAGTATTATACATGTAGGGAATTTTATTTAGGGTGAGAGGTGCGAGGTGAATATACATCCAGTTTAATCCTACTAATAAGATTTATTTAAAACAGGTATTAGAAAAAGTACAATAATAGTTTCACAATCTTACAATTACAACTTAGATGAGCGACTGTATTCTTACAACTAATAACGACTTATAATACAACTGCGACTGTTACGACTGATGACTAACTACCTACGACTGCGACTGCGACTGCGACTGCGACTGCGACTGCGACTGCGACTACTTTCTTATTTCTTTCCACGTATTTTATATCAAAAATGACCTGCACCCCTTTGAAGAGGGAAGGAGCTTACGAATCTTATTGATCAATAGCATAAGGATCCACCCCCATAGTCCACCGACGGGTACAGCCTATGGTTTTCGGTAGTGGGAACTATGCATAAAGAAACTTGATCTAGAACATCGGAATGTTATCTCTTTTTATGGTATCGCATATGTTTACATAGGAATCCGAAATTTCTCAAAGGGTTCCGACACTGCACAAGGGATTTTTATTGCACCAATATATCCCGATAATCCTTAGGTTTGTTTATGGTTTTATGGCCTTCTTAATCTTTTCTTTTAGTCTCTGAATAGAGTTTTCCTTTTCAGAAAATAAAATATAAAGAAAAGAACTGAATACTAGGTTTCGTCTACATCTGCGACACTTAAAACTCTCCTACATACATATATTCGGATTTATCCAAGGTTGCAGTATCTAGGTCTAGGAAGTTGTTTTCATACAGGGATAAACTAATATTCCATTCTAAATACAATTTCATTG
The DNA here is from genome assembly GCF_049000335.1 of Polistes dominula. NCBI lineage: Eukaryota > Metazoa > Arthropoda > Insecta > Hymenoptera > Vespidae > Polistes > Polistes dominula. The sequence continues at coordinate 5,669,296 of NW_028300963.1, forward strand.
TCTGTGAAACAAAAAGGCTTCCAATTTCGATAACTCAGGCTACATGTGGGGGAACACTTTGTTTTGTCCTGACTTGCACATACCATGCAATAAGTTTTCTTTCCTTTGACATCGATCTTTGCAAGGCATTACTTATGAGTCGGGACGATCTTCCGAGTAATCGCTACAGCACGTAGCGTATCAAGCGTATCAAGTGTCACTAGGTGATAGGCACTTTACGTTATTCTTACCAATTTTAAGGATAATATAAGGAGCTGCTTAAAGGATTAACTACTACCTTTGTCTGTTTTCTATTCAAAGTTTTGTTCCGACTCTAAAGCAATAGAAAACTTTATGGCTTCAATAATGACTCTATATTATTTTATATTATTTATTAATACTAAAAGGTTTCAATAGCCACCAACGCTCTCCAATTCTTTTACATGGACCCATTGGCTATCTCATAAATTTCATTGATGCATATGCTTAAAGGCACAACCAATTAAATAAAAATCTCTCTGAAGATTTCCTTCGCATTCATAGTATCGAGCACCCCCGCCTATGTTTCAACACATGAAACCTAACGTGAAAATGACAACTACAACGCAGGAAAGCAACCCTTACCGAAATCTTAGAGAATAACCATACCTCCTTGCAATAAAATATTATAAACAATTCTCTTGAGCCATCCCTCGTATTTTCCTTCCCCCCGACTGAGTGTCGCCAAGTTAGGACACGTCTACTAAAAGTCACGTAGGACTAACGGTAATCCATTCCTGGAATATTCCAGAACAAGAGAATAATTATAAATAACTATCGCCCGCGAAACTATATGTACAAACACACGATTGAATATGTAATTCTTAAATATAATCGAAGATGCTGAATATGTTGTCTTACTACTGAATTGTATTGGAATATAATTGATTTAAGAATGATAAAATGATTATTGATTGGAGATTCACGAAACGTAATCTATTAAGAAATGATAAAGCGTAATTGTCTATGGGATATTGAATGTATGATGAGAACTAGAGAGATAAAAATTCATAAATGATAATCTGGAATATATAAGAATAGTATATGCATGTATTAGTAGTCCACAAGGATATAAGAACCTTCTAGAACAGAGATGCATAGGAAGCTTGGGTCAGCTAAAGCCAAAGAGTGGGGGTACCAAAGCTACCCCCTTCCACGAAGGATTTTTGGGGGATATAAAAGCGAGAGGACATCACCCTCGCGTTCACTTTTATATTCTCACCAGTCACACTTGTAACTTATATTTCTTACCGGTCACTTACATTTTCACTGTTCACTCATAGTTTTCCAGTCACTTATAGTTTTCTGGTCATTTATATTTTTACCTGTCACTTATTGTTCAGTTGCTACTTATAATTATTCAGTAAACTTCACATTCGCTACTAGCGTTTCAGCTCTATTCATTATTTGAACATTATTCAATTTTATTAATTAGTCTACGATAAATAATTCGCCTTTCGAATCATTGTGTTATTCAACCTTCCATTGGAAAGAAGCAGCCCAAGCCTCCTGCGCAATCTCGAGAACGACCAGCCATTGTACCACATACTGTAAGTCACAAATCATCTTTATTTTCATTAAAATTATTGATAAATCAGAGCTGCGGTTACCAAATCTTCTCCCTTGCATCAAACCTTCCTTAATCCACCCTCTTTATCGTACGCTTTTAGCCAGACTTTATCACTGTTTTAAACGAGAAACGAACCAGCCTGGTCCCGGTTAAACTCGGTGAATGCAGAGTGACCATAAACAGGCATTACATATACTACTTATCAAAACTCGTCCTCTAGGACGTAACAGTCTATATGTTCATTTTTCTATTAATTTGCTATCGTTTATTCGTTATCATTATTCTAAACTCGTTTACTTTTTTGTTGAACAACGTCTACTAATATTGTAGGATGTGAAAATATTTAGCACTTATTAGTTTGTTCTATATATTTTATGAAAGAGTATACTCGAAAACTTATTAAATACACCAAAGATCTAGATAATAATAATCGGGATCTAGTAGCGTTATAGCACGTTTCCGAGTCAATATTTAATAAATATTTTCGACATTCGTTGAGGATACTTTTCATATTCGAGTTAATTCTGCATTAATAATGTTTTGGCATTATTGTAATATTGTATGATATGGATTTCCACGCGTAGTGTCAGAGTTCGCCGCCTGTAAGTTTCTTACGTAAGACTCGTATTAGCTTGATGTAGAAAAGGGCAGGTCGCACTTCCTACTTTCAATCACGTGTTGACGTTGAAAACTGATGCGACGCAGTCGTGGAATACTAAAGTCCAAGCGGTGTTAACGTGTACATTAGATATGCAAAAGTAATTTACATTCATATGGTCACTTTATTTTCTGCAAAAACTAACTAATCAAAAAAACGATAACATAATTCGTGGCAAGTTTTAATATTGCAAAAATTTTAAATGCAAATATAAAGAGTAAATAGAAGCGTTATTCCTCATATAATTTAAAAAACTTTTTTTTAAACAGAAAACTAAGATTTAATGTTTCTAAACAAGCATAACGAATGTAATGTAGTATATAAGTATTTGTATTGAATTATTTATATATTGTTAAAGCAGAAAACTTCTTTAGAATCAGAGTAATTTGAAACTCGAGGAATCAGAATAGTGTGAAACTCTATGAAAAAAAAATGCGTCACTAAAAAGAAACAAACATAAAAAAAACAACATCTGTGCAGATCACACGTGCTATAAGTGATACCTTTAAAAAACTGAGTTTCGTGGAAAGGAGATGAATGCACCGTATCAGAAGTAAGATTATAGTAGGATTCATTTATTATAATAATGTAACATATATACGTGGGATTCCTCTTCTCCTGTTAGTCTTCCTAAAGGATATCTAACAAGTAAAAGGGAAAGAATTCCGCGGTGTTATTAATAGGTTGATGTAGAAAGAAAAACCGTTCTTCACGGATATGCAATATATTTAATATAAAGAAGTAAAAATACAGTGATGATAAAACGCCTTCTTTGCTCGGCTACTAAACGATGACTGCCTCGTTATTCGGCTATTTATATTACATAGTTTATCCTTTGCCTAACTATATCCGATAAGTACCCTCTGGCCCACTCACGCTTAAGCTCAGCATTTAACGCTAGTTGTTCCGTCTCCACTGAATGTGTTGACCGACTCTTCAACGTCTTTAAAAGACAACATCTGCATTGCCCTTGCAGAAGTTTCTTTTTCGTCGATGATAGATTCCTCGTCTTCGGTATCATCATCCTGTGAATCCTCTTCATCATCATCATCTTGTTTTTTATTGTTAGCTGCTCGTAAGCGTTCCGCTAACTCCTTCTTTCTACCCTTTGAGCTTAAGCCCATTCTCTTCAAGCTGGCTTTCAGCTCCAGGTACTTCATCTGATCGACGTCTGGCTCTGATGCCACACAGTCGTATTAGACACATCTTCTTGTGATGTCCCCCTTGATTCCATGATGCACTAGACACTTTAACGCTTCCAACTAATAATTACTTACACGCTCGTGAAATCGATTCTATCCCGGCTGAGCCCCCAAAAATGTAAGATTTATTTAAATTTAAAATATAAGTATTTATTATAATAGAACAAATGTTTAATTATTAAGGTTTAATATAGTAATAAAGAGATAGAAAAGGAAAGTAAGTAACAATAGTTAGAAATCTTAAGTACACTCGTGTTACACTCTTTCACTCACAAATAGTTGCACCGAATCAAGAAGGCGAAGATCGCATTCTTCGCCGCGCTTATATACTCATTCACCCCACCAATGGTCCCAATCACTTTCGTCAATCATTCTCGAAATCTCCAGACTATTCCCGACCGATTAAACAAAAGACCTTTTCCCGATTTCCGGTTCGGGAACATTCGAGAGACTTCGGGGTGCACGCTCGCTTTTCTTTCTTACTAGACACACTCATACTCATACCGCTGCATGCACTCACACTTATACCGATATCGCTGCGTGCACTCACACTCATATCCATATCGCTGCGCGCACTCACACTTATACCGATATCGCTGCGTGCACTCACACTTATACCGATATCGCTGCATACTCTTACACATCTTTCACATTCATCAATTGTTTTCACGCACACCATACACTCGCACTCTTCGTCTTTCTCTCACTCTCACATATATATATCAAATGGCATCGGTATGATCTTGGGATAAAGGTAGTTAACAAAACCTATCACTTTTGAAATTGAATCAATTAAGATAGAATGCCGAATGCGATAGCCATAGATAGAAACGAAAATTGTAGAATGCTTGTCGACGGAAAGAAACGCTGTCCTAACCTAAGTAAATATAATAAATCCTTTTTGTAACTCAGGTAGATGAAAGTCTTTCTGTGAATTTAAGATATCTTTATCATGGGTCAGCATACTATAGTATTATTTTTTTCTTGCAACTAATACCTTTAGATGCTTGAAAAAGAACAAAACAATTTTGGTCATATTTTTTTCATTTCATTGAGTTTGGAATTACAATGATTCTAAAATATATTTTTCATTTCCGTTGTTTTATTTTATAATTATTTTATTTAAGAAAAATTTTTTTTTCTTTATTTCTAAAATAGGTTATATTATTATTTTTTAATTGGAAATATAATAGCAAGTTTGGTTTATTTCTTTGTGTCACGTGTCCAGTTTCTCCTATTTAAAAATGTTTCTATTTTATTAAAAAATTAGTATAAATTTCCTAAATATGCAAATATTATAATGAAAATAGACAAAGCATCGGTATCGTTCGAGAACCTTTCAACCTCACACAAGCTTACACAACTTAACAACTTACAAAGACAGACTATCGACACTATCGTGGCCGTTTCTTTGCTCGGTTATATCGCTTGGTTTCATCGCTCCGTAACATCACAGCCGTTTCATTTTTTTCAAATCACCCTTATTCTAAAGAAGTTTTTACTTCAAAAAAGTAGGTATTAACGATTAAACATTATTAATAATCGTTTTTGTCGTCTAAGACATTTTTAAATGGTAAATGAAATTACAAGTTTATAGGAAACTTAGAGAATAAACACAATAGAATTATTTGCAGATAATAACTTGAAGTAAATATGAAAACATTTATAAAAAATGTTCTTGATTAAACAGTCTGAATAAATTAATTTGAAATACTTATTTGAGCGTCTTTTTGCCTATTTAAATGCGTTTAATATGCATTAGGCTACACTATAAATGCACTAATAAATAAAACACATCATTCCTTAGGCTTCTGATGACCTGTGACTTTAACTTCCTTTCTTTTTTGTCATGTAATTCTTTCAAACTGACGTAAATAGCAATACACTGTTATATAAGATAGATCATTTAGAAATACCTATCGAACATTTCTAATGAAAAATCTAAGTTTTTAAATATAACGATAGATTAAGATTTTAAAATATTAGGGATCATAAAATAGCAAGTAATATATCAATAAAAATTTTACAAATTATTTTTTTAATCCTTAATCAATTTGTATCACTTTGTAATTTAATAGACAACTGTAAATGTTGAGATTAGAGGTGGTTGATAAAATGATAAGCAGACTTAGTTGCTAAAAACTATATTTAATTACAACAAAAACGCGCAATGCCTATCGCGTTACTCGTGCGAGGCTTAGAGAGTAGATTCGGACAAAGGACCACTACATACCGTTACACGTAAAGCGCTCCTGCCGCTGCTTTTAAGAAAGGATATTAGGAAGGTGTATGGTTGGAAGTTGATAGGCCACGCGTTGTTTACTTTTTTATTAATGCAGTAGATAGTGCAATATTAATTTACATTTCCCAACAGTAAATCTTGTTGTCATAAAAACCTTTAACAAGAACAAGAATAATTACACTAGATTTACGGACCGAGCCAATTTGACTCATTAAAAATTTGATCACTATATATATATATATAAAACTTTAATATTACTTTTTAAAAACATACGTTGGTTTTTAGTTAAGTAATAAAATATATGTAAACTTTTATTCCTCTTTACCGCAGACCCCTTCATTTCGCATTATCGAATGTAGTATACCTATTTTCACGGTTGTGAGCCAATTTGACTCATAGAATGGTTTAACAGTTTTTTCGCCCAGACAATGTCTAGAGATAAATTTATAGACATACTTCGGTTCATACGTTTTGATACAAAAATGAACGCAGTGAAAGACTGAAGACAGACAAATTTGCCTTGATTTCAAAAATATGGGAAAAATTTATAGAGAATAGTCAGGCTTGTTACAAACCTGACGCAAACATAACGATCGATGAGCAATTATTCCCTACTAAAGCTAGATGCCGAATTACGCAGTACATGCCGAATAAGCCGGATAAATTCGGCATCAAATTTTGGCTGACATCCGATGTTAGAAGCAAATATCTTGTAAACGGTTTTCCGTACTTGGGCAAGGATGAAACCCGAGGATCAAACATTCCCCTGAGCGAATTTGTAGTAACTAAGCTTGCAGAGCCATATTTAGGCTGTGGACGAAATATTACTACAGATAATTTTTTTACTAGCATTTCACTTGCAAAAAAGTTACTTGCAAAGAAAACTACTTTGGTTGGCACTATACGTGCAAACCGAAAAGAATTACCTAAAATTGCGAAAGTCAAGAAAAATAAAATGACACAGTTTTCTACAAAACTGTATAGATCTGAGAATTGTACCCTGACCATTTATAAAAGCAAGCCTAATAAAAAATGTTGTTTTACTACTAAGTACAAAACATAAAAATATAACAATTGAAAAAAATAAAAAACTTGTTCCAAAAACAGTAACCTATTTTAATAACACCAAGTATGACGTTGATATACTTGATAAAATAGCCCGAAAATATAGTGTTAAAGCAAGGTTACGCAGATGGCCTCTACAAATTTTTTACAACATTTTAGATTTAGCAGCTATCAATGCTTGGATTCTGTATAAAGAGACGATTCAAGTAAATATTTCACGAAAAGATTATATTTTTTAATTGGCTGAAGAGCTAAAAAGTAAATATAGAGAAGAAGTCGAGAACATTTCCATTCCAATGACAGAAATTCATGCTACTGACGCACGGAAGAATTGTCAAGTTCAACAATCATGCAAAAGAAACAGATGTAAAAACCATTGTGCTAAATGTAATAAAAAAGTTTGCGGAGTATGTGTCTCAAAAACAGAGTTTATATGTAAAAAATGTTTTCCATGAATCTTTGGTAATAAACATTTCATTTAAATTGATTTGGAAATATTTTTTTTGAAATAAAACTTCAATTTTCTTGTATGAGTCAAATTGGCTCACTTCAGTAAAAATAGGTATATAATCAACATCCGAAAATCTAGTGTTAAAAGAATCATGTGTGCAGATAGTTATAGATATACAGCAAAATCGTAGGATGTTTATCAAATGAAATATAATTCGTCAGAAATTAGGTAAATATAAATAATCCTTTTTTTGAAACTCAGGTATAAAATTTTTTTTGTTAGTATGGTTTTCAATTTCCCGTTTTCATCTACATTCTTGCGCTGCTAACAAACATCTTAGGATAGACGAAATAAAGACATTACAAAAAACATATGGAAAATACTGCTGGACTGAACGAAGGTTCCGGTAAAATACAATGAAAGATCTAATAGAGATATTCTCTAGAAATGTTTTTTCAACTCTGTAGCCTGCCACACCTCGAGACCCTTATTATTTATAACATATCTTGTTTTTATTCTGTGGACAACAGACTTATCTTTCTAAATACTCTCGTCTAAATAAATATCTGAACAACGAAAAATCTAAAAAAAGCATTGAATCGTATCGCTCTCTCAACTTATCGAACTGTGTAAACAACGAGTCTCGAATTTGGGACCCGTGGTAAACTTCACCAATTCACGCTGGGCGTTCAACATCTTAAAAATGTTTTTATTTTATTGAAAAATTACTATAAGTTTCTTAAATACGCAAATATCACAATTTATAATATAATTTTCGTATATGCATGAGTCAGTACATCTCTTTGGATATTTTTCATATAAAAACGTATTGTTCGGTACCAAATCATTTGTAGACGATAAACTTATATTTAGTTATTTTTTCTTACATTCAATTTCAGTTCAAGAAAATCATACGATAAGTTTATGGAATCAAATATCATAGAATACGTTAGGCTTTAGTTAAGTATAAGGTATCGTCAATTTAAAAGGTTCCACTCAAGGATGAGAAAAATTTATGATGATCATAAATTCTCAAATCATTTCAACGACCATCGAAACATAGTGTCGTAACTAAAAGCATACCAGTATTGGGTCCTTTGAGTGGTATACAACACTTAAGTAAATATGAGACAATGCACATGGGCAGGGTACTATTCGGAAAGGAAGTTCCTTATGTTCCCAGAAATCCCCCACTACCATCCTTCCTAAAAACATAAACTTTCCCATCGGGTCACTCTGGTGGGTGGACCCTCCTACTAGTGGTTAATAAGTTGCATTCAATTCCTTCCCTCTCAAAAGGGGTGTAACTAATTTAGATATAAAAACATGTGAAATCAAGTAAGAACTCTCTCTCCGCTAAAGTCTATTATACACTTTGTTCATTATACATTTTTGTGTTATACATTTTACACATCATACATTTATACAGTCCACATTAAACAATTGTAACATAGTCGCCAAGACTTAAGCTAATAAATCATTGTTGACTGAAGAATTGCCTTTAGTATACTACAAAACCACTCACACCGTATTAATATACCGTCGTAAGACTTCCGTATAAAACGTGCTTATAATTGCAACTTAAAAATTGTGCGTTAGTTTGAAACGGATTCGCGTCAGCATAGTATATAATGCGCGCGAACATATTTTGGTCCTTCGAGCCGAATATATCAGTCGGATTTATCAGCCGGATATATCTACTACATCGCAAGTGCGCGATCATATTTGTAGACAATCACACATTGAGTGAAAAGTGAAGCGAAGAGTGAAGTGAAGAGTTAACATAAAACATAATTACGGACAGTCCAGTCATCCAATACGTGGTCCACTACAACAAAGACATTGGCAACATTGACTATATTTCTTCACACAAAATCATCATTCGTAAATCAATCAAGGTAAGCACGTTATACTAAAAAATTACCAAGTTTATCCTTTTCTAGTCCTATTTAACTACATAAATCGTAGCTAATAAAAATGCAAAATAAATTGCCGAATTAATTCATCGACGTGGTATTTTAAAGTCAAGACTAACACATTTCAAAAAATTTGTCGATAAATTCGGGGAACATGACGATAAGACGCTCTTATCGGTTCACATTTAAAAATTAGAAGAACCATTTAATCCATTTGATGATATACAAACTACATTGGAAATGTTAGAACCCACTGTAGATCATCTCGCTACACGATTAGAAAGATTAGATTCTTTTGAAGAAGCAATCGGAGATGCCAGGCATCGGTTAACACCATTTACGGATACGCGACTCACGGTTACGCCACGTGAGCAAGTCGCATAACGACTCATCAGCGGCATCGGCCAGCGGTTAGTCAAAGTATAATAATTCAAAAAAAATTAAATAAACTACAATCAAGATACGAACTTTCAAGGATTATGCCAAGTAAACAAGTATTTTTGACAAATAATATTACACCATATCCTATTTGCCAAGCTCAACATCGAGTTTTTCAATGTGAAAATTTATTAATTTATCTATAACAGAGAGGATAGAAGCGGCAAGACAAATAGATATTTGTCTCAATTTTCTACGACCAGGACATAAAACAATACAATGCAAAGGTGGTAGATGTACAATATGTAAAAAAAACACAATACACTATTGCACTTGCCGACGGCACAAGATTCTTCTCCTCCCAAACAAGAATGACACTCGGTTCATCCAATATCATTGACTAATGGAAGTGCTCTGATAGCCAACGCACACGCACACAAACTTCTCATCACCGCGCAAGTACACGTATTAGATACAAATCAAAAGGTGATTCGATGTCGTACTCTACTGGACACATGCTCCAATTTAAATTTCATCACAGAGCGCTTAGCAAAGAAACTTAATTTACTAATGGACAAATGTGATATTATCGGCAATTTAAATAATATCACCACCATTACAAATCATGTAGTAACCGTTACAATACAATCAAGATACAACAATTACATGAAAACATTGCGTTTCTACACAGTACCACATATTTCTGGTTTACTTCCAAGGCAAACATTCGATCGAGTTCACAATTGAAACTTCCACGAAACAAAACTCGCCGATCCGACATTTCATCAATCGTCGGAGGTTGATATGCTTATTAGCACTGGTCCAAGCTTATCAATGTTTTATGTAGGACAAATCAATTTATCATACAACTTAGGATCAGATTTATACATGCAAAAAACCGTCCTTGGTTGGGTTATTGGCGGAAACATTATCAACGAATTCGAAATCCCATAAAAATTCATATCATATCACCCCATTGCAATTCAACAAGACTAAATTTTGGGAAATCGAAGAACCATACGTCATTCAACATCTCACAGATGAGGAAGTAGCATGTGAGCGTCATTTCATGGACAATGTCAATCGTGACGAAACTGGTCGTTATATAGTAGTCTTACCATTCAACATAAAAAAATCTCAAGTACAAGATTCCAAGGCAACAGCTTAACACAGATTCAATGCTTTGGAGAGACAATTCAAGAAAAATCCAAAGCTCAAGCAACAACATACTGTAGTTATGCAAGAATAAATCGATCTCCAACACATGACAGAAACACAAGAGAAACATTCTGCGAAAGGAGAATTCTATTTACCTCATCACACCTTCTGAAAAGAAACAAGTACTAAGAATATTATTATGAATCAAATATATTTTATGAAGAAGCAAAATAAAAATGTGACAGTAATTTTCTTGTTTTTGAATGGAATTTGTCAGCTGCTCCTAATGTATTCTACAGCGTTCTCTAATTCTTTTCCTCTGATGTATCTAGTAATCCTTCTTTTTGAAGTGAAAACTTCTTTAGAATAGGAGTGATCTGAAAAGTAAATAAATGGTAACGAAGCTGTTTAACGAAGCTATGAAACGGCTGCTATACTAAATAATGAGAGAAAAAGAGACAAACATATAGGATTGAGCCTGTGAGAGAGAGACAGAATATAGCTATAAAGTTATTCCTACTCTCGGTCTCCTCTTCATGCTCTGCTTCGTAGTATCGCTCCTGGTATTATATGCGTGCGTTTGTGTGCGACTGCCTACTACGAAGCGTAGACACATATACAATAATTTCGATACTATATTTGTTTGTAGGTAGGAGTGATAGAGAGGTAAAAGAATAAACAGAGATAAGCACGTAGGTATTTGACAAAAAAATTGGGTGCAAGCGAACAGACGGTCGAAATAAAGAAAAAAGGTGCGTGGTCTGTTTTTCCTGACCTGTGACTTCCTATTGTTTTTTCTAAATATATCATGTTTTCATACAGTGTTAAGTTTAAACAATTTAAAGTACTTCCTTTTTTCAAATTCAAAAATATGTAAAAGCTGTTAAGTAGGAGTATTTTGGCAAGGTCTTATAAATTCGTAAAAAAGACAAGAAAATCAATATATTTTTATGTAGTTATTTCAAAAATACTAATCATACCTGTTTAATGCCTTATCAAAGCTTGTACATATTACAATAAAATAAAAATGTATAATATTGAAAACCATTTAATAACATTTATTATAAATTCAATTCGTAATTAATATTTTTATTGCTATTTTCCTTTATCTAATAGCAATACTTTACTTAGCAAGAATATCTCCAGTTGTAAGTATTGCACTTCTAACTAGAATTAAATTAGTAGATAAGAACGATGACGCACTATTAATATCTAATCTGGAATAACAACATAATCAAATCTAGTTTATAAAAAAATAAAGAATGATCTAGATCAACTTTACTATGAAGCTATTTTATTAAACATATGTTTGATGTAACCGCACGAATAAATTTATTTAAAATATTTACTCGTGCGATCTGTTTTAGCAATTTAAATACTTTTACGCAAGACGTATTGTCGATGTAGTCTTCTTATAGAAAATGTCTTTCTTAGGCCTTACAATGACATTGTGACTTTGCAATGTTCTTTTTTAAAAATAAAAAATGTTTACGTACGATGTATTACGTAAACGATTAAAGACACATTTCATTATTTTAAATTCACAAACCAATAAGCACTGCTAGTTAAGAACATTTTTTTCAAGGTCCTATAACTCTGTAAAACCGATGCAAAAAAACAACAAATTTTCACATAATAAGACTCATTGAATATTACTTATTGTAAATTTTTAATACTTTAACAACATTTCTATATATTAAAGTTTTCAACGCAAAATAAATTTTCAAAATACTATTGTAATTAAAAAACAAAATACAATACTGATTTTTTTTTATTTGCTACGTTCGACATTTTAATCTTTGAAAGAATTAGTCAGTTAACTTAATAAATTTTTATACCTTAATATAAGGGACTGAAATATAAACATTTTTTAGCGTAACGCGTATCGACATAAAGTCGTATCCTATAGATCGCTGGATCGAGTCTCATCGAATACTTCTTATTTTTGAAGTGACAACTTCTTTAAAATGGAGATGATTTAAAAAATTGCAACGTGGCGCGACGTAACCCGGCAATGGGGTACAGCGTATCGTGGCAATCCAGTGCAGCAATGAAAAGGGTACGACGATACTAAGTAAGAAGAGAAAAAAAGACAAACATATAGAATTGATACTGCGAAAGAATCGGATAGAATATAGGTGCATAGTTTTTCCTATTCTTGATCTCCTCTTTGTACGCTGCTTCGTAGACCCCACTTCTGGCTACTAAGCGTTGTATATGTGTGTGTGTTTGCATAAGACTGCAATTACGAAGCTTAGACATACATTATCTCAATACATGCCTTTAAAAATACGAGTTAGCTCTTCGACAATCAACTAGAATCACAGGCAAAGCTTTTTAATAGTATTATAAAACGACAATAGCATAAAAAAAATGTATGATCTCTTTTCACAGGATGATATTTGTAATTATTAATTATAACTAGATTAAGGAAAACGAAGTTTTATTATTGCAAATACAAAATCCCGCCAGTGTTCCCGCCGCTTAGCTTGACCCCTCAATTCGCGGTCTCCTAGACTATTTCTCTAAAATAACTCCTAATATTGTCCTCCCATCTACGTCTCGGTCTATCTACTTGTCTTTTCTTGTTCGGTACCGATCAGTATTTTATGCACCGTTCGATCCTAACACATGAGGTGGCGAACAGGGGGCCCCGGGACCAGCCCATCTTAATCGGCTTGTTTTTTTACGACATTAATTTTACGAAGAACTTTATTTTCCAAAAATCTAAATTTCTTTTCGTCCCGATGGGATGATTGTCCTGGATATCCTGATTTCTAGACGCCTAGACAGCAATCAAGAGCTGAGTAATTAATTGACCGAATGAAAGCATTAATTGCCTAAATTGATTCTTTTCTTAAATTTTTCGTTAATTTCGTTCGTCTTATTTATGATCGATCTTGAATATCTAAAGTTGCTGACCCGTTCAAAAATGTTATTCCGGACGACAAAAATTTCAGAATTAGGCACATTTTGAAGTCGATCAGTGACCATATATTTCGCTTTTTCTGCGTCTAATTGTATTCCCAGATCTTTTTTCTTATATATTAATATTTTCGCGTTATTAATAAATGACTCTTTATTGTCTCTTAGCAAAGCAATATCGTCCGTATATGTCAAAAGTTTCGTTGGCTTGTTCTAATGCAGAATATCTATACTTTTTTGCCGTTCTTTGACTGCAAATTCCATTACTAAGTTTAACAAAAGAGGTGACAATGCGTCCCCTTGTTTTAGCCCGCTATGAATACTAAAAGCTTCCGACAATTGATTACCTATTCTCACTTTACCACGAATTTTCTTCTGAAAACTTCTAGACGTAAAAAAAGGATAAGATATTAGTAAGTTTTATATCTTTTTTAAAAATAAAACTATTCCTTTGGTAGCAATATATAATTACATTTTAGTACAAGTGTAATAAAACAATAGTTTGGAGTATTCAGAAACTATTTAAATAAAATCATTAAACATTCTGAGATACAAAAAGGTAATAGACTGAAGATATAGGCGATAAAAATAATATTCTTTATTTTATTTCCTTTTCAAATACGCTATTGTAGACGATAAAATTAATATTTAGTTCTTTCTTTATTTTATTTCCTGTTTGAATACGCTATCGATTTTAGTGAAATGAAGCGCGACGAAAACCTTTGTGCAGTATTGGGTTCTTAGGGTTCTTTCGGATTTCTAAGTAAACACATGCGACATAAGAAGAAACGATATTCCTTTGTTTAAAAAAAGTTCTTTTATGCTTGATTTTCACTACGATCTTTACCAAAAATAAAAGCTATACCAATCAGTTGACTATGGCGTGGGGGATGGATCCTTCTGCTATTGGTCGTTAATAATTATAATCACTTTTCCTCTCCGAAAGGGGTGTGTGTGTTACTCTTTTATGATATAAATATGTGATACAAAGTAAGAAGGCAAGTCCTTAGTCTTCAGTTTCTTAGTTTATCAAGTCCTTAGTCTGTATCAGTCTGTATATCCGTCTGTCTGTACTCGTCTGTCCGTATCAGTTCCTTAGTCTAGTCCTTAGTTCTCAGTTCACTAATTATACTTTCAGTCCGTTATATTCGTCTGCGTATTTTATCAGTCAGTTTATCAATTTATCAGTCAGACAGTCGGTCATATAATTATAATTTTTTTGTATTCTTAATTTTTTGTAACCACACTACTTTTTGCAAACTTATGTCAATACCGCTTAACATCATTATATTTTAATAAACTATCATATATTTCATCATCATCCGTTATTTTTCTCTATCTGAACCCTACAAAGAATTTAATAATTTGCTTTGAAAAATAAAGTAATTTTATTAGAATTTAAGCTAAAAACCAGGAACTTTAAGGTATTATTAAACTTTATATTTTTTTCGATATATTCAGATAAATGTAGATATTTATTTTATACATCCATTTAATTATATTAAATAGTATATTCTCATGATCTGTTTGAATGAATAAAATAATTTTATTTATTACTTTAACGGTAAGCGTTGCAACGGCGAATAAATATGAACATCGCATAAACGATAACAAAAACGAAATTCGATAAAAACTATAAATAGAAAAAAACACGATAGTGCTGAAAATTCTACTTTTCGGGAAATAATTTCACTCTACGATTTTATTTTTACATTTTGTTAACGCTTCTATAGATGATAGCGTTTAGAATTTGAAATCTAAATATATATGTCGGGAATTTTATTTAGGGTGAGAGGTGCGAGTTGAACATACACCAAGTTTAATCCTACTAATAAGATTTATTTAATACAGGAATTAGAAAAAGTATAATAATAGTTTCACAATCTTACGGTTACAACTTAGATAAGTGACTGTATTTTTACAACTGATAACGACTTATAATACAACTGCGACTGTTACAACTAATGAGTAATTACGGCTACGACTGTGACTGCTTCTACGACTACTGCTACGACTTCTACTGCTAACATCTTATTTCTTTCCACGTATTTTATGTCAGAAATGACCTACACCCGTTCTGAGAGGGAAGGAGCTTACAAATCTTATTGACCCACAGCATAAGGATCCACCCCCCATAGTCCACCGACGGGTACAGCCTATGGTTTTTGGTAGTTGGAACTATGCATAAAGAAACTTAAATTAGCACATCGCAATGTTACCCTTTTTTTATGGTATATATCGTAATGTTTACATAGGAATCTAAAATTCTTCAAAGGGTCCCGACACTGCACACAGGGTTTTTATTGCTCCAATATATTCCGATAATCCTTAGGTTTGTTTAGGATTTTATGGCCTTTCTAATCTTTACTTTGAGTCTCTGAACAGAGTTTTCCTTTCCATAAAATAAAATATAAAGAAAAGGACTGAATACTAGTTTTTCGTCTACATCTGCTACATTTAAAACTCTCCTACATATATACTTTTGAGAAATTGTTAAGAGAGTTAATATGTTTACGAATTTATTAAAAGTCGCTTAAATAGACGAGAATAATAACAACGAGTAAGACTTTTACCACGAGAAGAGAAGAAGAACGGTATCGAACAAAGTGTTGTTTGTGTTTCACTTATCTTATTCTAAATTAATAAATAATTTAATATTACCTCTTGACTAAATAAAACTTATTATTTTCTACATAAAAAAGTACAATATATTTCTGCATATTACTTTTATTTCACATTACTATTACAACACAGTAAATCTCAAAACTTTTAGACATAAAAAAAGGATATAATTGTATTAAATTTTGAGTTTTCTTAATAAATATAATTCTTACTTTGGTAGCAATATATTAAAACATATTTGTAGAACTGTAATTAAACTTTAAATTATCCCGCCTAAATTATCATCTTCTTACTCTTCCTCTTCCCTCTTCCCCCTAGTCTGTGGCCAATGATTCTTTCATATAATTTCTAGCTTCCAGCTTTTATTGCCTTACACATTTTCTGAATTACTAATGCACTTGATTTGTAGGTTAAATAGATAGTGAAACATAAACCAATTAAGCCCGTACAAATATAAAACCGATTTGGCAGCAATTAACAGCAAAACCCAATTTGATAATATTCATTCAACTATAATGGAAATATAAGTAATTGTAATTTAAATGATTTTATTTTAAATTTTGGCGTTATATATTGTAATTATATTGCTTTAATTAAAAAAAATTGTTAACAGATATCGTTAAATTAGAAAATATTCCTAAAAGCGATGGTACTTTAGACGAATGATATAAAAATAATTATTTATGGAAACCATTAGGAACATACTTTGATGCAATATAAAATGTAGAAAAACGAATTAGGCTAATTTTAACCTAATTTTTATCTTGTCTAATTCAAAGACACGTAATCTTTTCTATTTATTAAATTCGCCATAAAATCATTAAAGTCGTTACTGCTGGAGAATCTTTCTGACATTCCAGAAATGGGAACACAATTGCAGTATCTTGCAACACTTTTAATTTTATATTTTTTAATGTATCTATACCAGCGATATTGTCGACAGATTCTTTATTTGTAGAATAAAACTATTTATTGTAGCTCGCTTTTTTTATAGACATTCAGATACGTCTTAATAAAATAATCACTTATGCAATTTTTTTTGCCATTTAAATGCATATAGTATGTATCAAAACGCATACCTTTATTGTCAATGTACTAATACATAAAATATATATAAAGATGAGAGAAAAGGTGAAAGATAAATAGTGCGTGTGCGTGTTTATGCCGAAATATTTCTGAGAGTATCGATAAGCGACGGGTAAATGACCTTATCGTGTTCGTTCGGCAATTAAATGTGGATGTGGATGTAAATGTGAATTAATTAATAAGAGCGCGTTTCATCGTGTTTGAAATACTACACTACTTGATAATATTGCTTTGTGGATTATAAATGTGCTGAAGTCACTCGAATATTCTCGGTCCGGAAGTATCAGAAGATCTAGTCTTTGGCTTATCAGGAATGATCTGGAGATATCGAGAAGGAATGTAAGAAGTAACGAAAACTTATGATGAGAGATGATAGGTAAATATGTTCAATGAAGGCAAGTGCGGGTGCCCTTATGATTCTGTGCAATTAGGAATGTGTTTCAAGCGTATTATGTTATACTATAGAAACTTACTTATAATTAATATTTCTTAAAATCTATAAATAAATAAATACTTTTTATCATAATAAGTCTTACATATATCTTTTCCCGGGCTCACTGGGCCTCATGTAGAGGTCCAGGGGCATGGGTAAGGCCAACCGGGCGCGTCTTCAGGTGGCGGATAGAAGAATGTCCAGGGGGAAAGTTGGTTTCTCGTGGCGGGAAACGGAGCGTCATTAGCGACTCCGACCCCGAGCACGAGGGCCAAAAGAACCCCGGGATAGCGCAGGCTATAAGGGACTCGGCTGACGTAAAAATCGGCCTAGGGGACCGAAGGCCACGCCGCGGACCACTCCCCAAGCTAAGGTGGAAGCAATCGTGCCGATGGCTGGATGGCACTTGGGTTAAGTGTCGCAAACGATGCCCTTGGGGTACCGGGCAACCCCCCATTGTATCTTACCTTATCACCGCAACAGGCTCTGTGGTGACGGACCGCTTATTTCCTGACTACTCGTGGGACTCTTATGGATTCCGACAAAAATACTCAAATAAAACAAAAGTTGGCGTGGGGACTTCGCAAGAGGAACCCACTCCAGTAGCCATAAATTTGATCTCGAGCGCTGGGGATGAGGGATCGGCGAAAGCCGGACCCACGGACTCATCGCCCAATACAACAAAGAAGAAGAAACACAGGAGCGGGGCTGCGAAAAAAAAGGCACGCAAAGTCAGATTGGCTTTGCAGGGCCAAACCCCCAAGCCGCACCGCGAGGATGAGGAGAAGGGGGCAGCCGATGGTCAGGGCCCTACCAAAAGGCCCAGACCTTCGGACAGCACCCCGCCGGAAAGGTCTGCGGTAAACAAGAAGAGTAGGATCACCACAAGTCCTACCAACTACGCAGATGCTGTGGCTGGGGATATGAGGCTGGCAATTGCGCCGGTTGATTTCCCCGAAGTGACACTCAGCCAGGAGCAGGGTGTACCACTAGTGCGGGCGCTCATCAGGGCGCTGGACTCGATCCCAACGGATCAGGTAGTCCCGTGTTTCGAGAGGACCCGTTACGGGCAGGGAGTTCTTTGGATAACCTGCTCGGACGACAAGGCGAAGGCATGGCTTAAAGCCATCGTCCCGGGCCTTAAACCATGGGAGGGAGCTCAACTTCAGGTGCTGGAAAGGGAATACCTCCCGAGGCTGAAGAGGATGACGGCGGTGTTCCCCGACACGGACGAAGACATGCCGACCATCTTCAAGAGACTCCAGAGGCAGAACCCGGGACTCTCAGCCTCTTTGTGGAGGGTGTGGGGCCGAAGGGCTGTCCAGGACAAGGTCCACGCGGTATTAGGTGTGGATGCGGCCTCTTTAGACCAATTGAAGAAGCGAAAGCTCGCCCCTCACTTCGGTATGGGCAGGGCCCGTTTTTACGAAGCCCCGGTCGGAGCGGAGGCGGGAGGGCGAGCACCTGCTCCTGGGGAAACCAAGAGTGATCCAGGAGCGGACGCGCAGAGGGGGGGGGTCCGGTGGAGTCGACTGCGACTACAGGGACCACCGCTACGCAGGAAGCCGTCCCCAGGCTGACGCCGAAGGAGCGGGAAGCTGCCAACGCGTCACAAGCGCCTACTGACGCAAAGGATGCGGGGCAAGGGCTCAGTCCGACGGAAATACAGAGGGCGGGGCGAGGGCCAGAGGTAGACCATCCAAGGCCATCGCCCTGGTCAAGACCACCTGTGAGGAGACCCGGCGTGGTGTCCAACGGACCATTGCTGGGTCCCTAATGGGGCCGTCCACAACGCCCCAGGGGACCATAGAGGCCTCGAAGGCAGTTGGGAGACAGGGGATCGAGGACGATGGCCGGTAGCTTGACCTGTTGTCCTCTTCCCCATTCCACACCCCCTCCAGTACCTATCCCCTCCTCCTCTTCCTTTCCTTCCCCCTCCCCTTCCCTCTCCCTAAACCAAAACAGAGGGAGAAGGGCGCACACGCCATCACCTAGGGGGGTAGCGTGCCTCCAACTCTCTCAAATCAATCTGCAACACTGCATAGCAGCCTCGGGTGTTCTCAGCCAGAACCTAGCAGTGGAGCAGACAGACATATCCCTTATACAGGAACCCTGGATCTATGGGGGACTTGTTAAAGGGATCGATCGCAGCATGGGAACATTGGTTTATGACCCATGCGTACCCGGCCCAAGGGCGTGTGTCTTTGTTTCCAAAAGGCATCACGCCCTGAAGCTAAGCAGATTCTGCAGCAGGGACCTTGCGGTGGCCTCGGTTAGGTTAAGGTTGGGAGGTGGGCTGACCGACCTAATCGTTTGCTCAGCATACTTCCCCTACGACTCGGCCGAACATCCGCCTACAGAGGAACTGAGGGCCGTAGTGGAACACTGCCGCAGAGAAGGGCTGGACCTTGTGATCGGGTGCGACGCTAACTCGCACCACGTCGCATGGGGCAGCTCAAATACAAATATGAGAGAGACGGCTTTGCTGGAATACCTCTCGTCGTCGAATCTGGAGATCCTCAACAGGGGATCCAGACCTACCTTCGTCACCTCAAGGAGACAAGAGCTGATTGACTTAACACTGTGCACCGGTTGTTCGGTGGCTGGAGGAGTGGCGAGTGGACGATGAGGATTCACTCTCGGATCACCGCCGCATCCTCTTCAAGCTCAGGACTGAGACGGAACAGCCCGTTATCAGGACCTACCGAGACCCAAGGGCCACTGACTGGGCTCTCTACAAGAGGGATCTAGAAGGCAGGCTCGGGGGTATAAGCGGAGGGATAAGAACTGAGGGTCTGATTGAGGAACGGGTGAGCCTACTCTCCTCTTCCATCACTTAGGCCTTCGAAGCTGCTTGCCCTCTTAGGACACGGGGGGCAGGACAAGAGTGGCATGGTGGAGCAAGGAGTTGAGCTCACTGCGCTCGAGTTCTCGCCGCCTCCTAAATAGAGCCTTAAAATCAAATGGCTCTGAAGATTGGGCTAATTATAGGAACGAGCAGAGAGCCTATAAGAAGCTCATCAAGAAATCCAAATGCGAGGCCTGGGGAAAATTCTGCTCTGAAGTTGAGGCCCTTCCTCTAGTGCCCAAACTTCGCAGAGTCCTCGCTATTGGCCAGCAACCAAGCCTCGGTGGACTCTCTCTCCCGAACGGGGAGCAGCTTGAGAAACACGAGGACATCCTTGCCCACCTATTGGAGGTACACTTCTCGGGATCCGGCCAGGTCGAGAATAACCCCCTTACTCAGGGGGAGCTCCGCGCCACGAGACTCGGTGACTGGACCACTGCTGCTGCAGTGGTAACGTATGACAGGATTCGCTGGGCTCTGGACTCGTTCGACGGGTACAAGAGCCCGGGGGCTGACGGGCTCTTCCCCGCTCTTCTTCAAAATGGAGGGGATGGGCTAGTCAAGCATCTGATCCGTGTCTTTAGAGCGTGTCTTGCCATGAGATACTTACCTAAGCCATGGAGGGAGGTCAAAATAGTCTTTATCCCAAAAACGGGAAGACAGATATGACCAAGCCAAGGCTTTTAGGCCTATCAGCTTGACGTCTTTCCTGCTGAAAAAGCTGGAAAGACTCGTTGATAGGTTCATAAGGGATGGAGCGCTGGCGAGATTGCCGGTGCAGCCATCACAGCACGCTTACCAAGCAGGTAAGTCTGTCAAGACGGCTCTTCATGGCCTCGTTCGCGAGATAGAAGGTGCCCTCGACAGAAAAGAAGCCACGTTATGTGTCTTCTTAGACATCGAGGGGGTGTTTGATAACACCTCCTTCGAAGCTATATGCGGAGCAGCGAGGGATTTCCACATCGACGACACTATCGTCCAGTGGATGGACTTCATGTTTCGCTCACGTATTATCACTGCTAGTCTCAGCGGGACGGACATCAGGGCGCACGTCGGCAGAGGGTGCCCTCAGGGTAGAGTTACCTCCCCACTGATGTGGCTCATGGTTGTCGATGGGCTCCTGAGCAGGCTCGGGAAGCTAGCGGTTAAAACGGTTGGGTTTGCTGATGACATCTGCATAGCGGTCACCGGCAATCACCCGGCCACGTTGTCGAGCAAGATGCAAAGAGCGCTCGACATCGTTCAGGATTGGTGCACGTAGAAGTCTTTGAGGGTGAACCCGAATAAGACTGAGATGGTGCTTTTTACGAGGAAGAGGCTTTTCAATATTTGGAACTGAGCTGACGTTCTCCCGGGAAGTTCGCTACCTGGGGGTGACGCTAGATAGCAAGCTCAGTTGGAAATGCCACATCGACAACCAGGCCAGGAAGGCTATTAATACCTTCTGGGCCTGTAAGAAGATGTTTGGTAAGACGTGGGGGTTAAAACCACGGATGTTTAGGTGGATTTACACCGCCATACTGGTCCCTCAACTGACGTACGCCTCTCTAGTTTGGTGGCCCATCGTCGAGCGGGCTCAAAACAGGAAAGCGTTAGACAGGATCTACAGGCTAACAGGGCTGGGAATTACGGGCGCAATGCGCACTACCCCGACCATAGCTCTAGGGGCTCTGCTCAACATCTTACCTCCGCACAATGCGGCGGAGGAAAGAGCCAGAAGCGCAGCCTTTAGGCTGCTAGTCAGTGGGAGCTGGAGACGGGCCTCCTACGGGCACGCATCGATCCTGTCAAGAACGGAAGACTTCGAGGAAGTCAACCGTCTTGGGGGTGATTGGTGCCCAAAGGAGTAACATTTCCAGTACAATTACGAGGTCCTCTTCCCAGATAGACAGTCATGGGCAGAGAACCCAAATCATTTATTGACACCCGCAGGGCCCGTCTGGTATACAGATGGGGCTAAAGCGGGTTCCAATGCGGGAGCAGGGGTCTGGTCTGGAGGGCCTAGGACCGAATTGTCCTACACCCTAACCGGTACCGCCTTTGTTCTTCAGACGGAGCTGTTTGCCATTTGGGCCTGCGCCCACAGTATCCTCGAAAGGGGGTACTATGGCAAACATATCTACATTTGTAGTGACAGCCACACTGCGCTCAGACTTGTACATAGCACCGTGGTCAAGTCAGGGCTGGTGAAGAACTGTGTCGACTTGTTGACACGGCTAGGCAGTGTCAACAGAGTAAGGTTGCTCTGGGTGCCGGGTCATAGTAGGGTTCAGGGCAACGAAAGGGCGCACGAGCTTGCCAGACTTGGAGCTTCACGGCACGATCTGGCAAGCCAATGCCACATCAGCGTGTCAGAGGGGCTCATGTGGTGGAGGTCTAAGAAGTGGGCTACGGACCGCTTCAGGGATTTCTGGGTGCAAGGCCCTGGCATGAGGCACACAAAGGCTCTGTTTTCAGGGCCTTCGGAGGAGCTAGGTACCGAGCTGATCAACCTGGATCGAGCCCAATTAAGGCTGGTGGTAGGATTGGTCACCGGGCACTGGCACCTTAGAAAGCACTTTACGCGACTGGGCCTTGCACAAGACTTGGTGTGCGGCAGGTGTGGCGAAGGAGAGGATACCCCCCTCCATCTGATAACTCAATGCGTTGGGCTCGCGGACGTCAGAAATGATGTCCATGGGACCAGCGACAACAACTTCGATCTAGTGGGCTAAGGGGCGGCCAGACTCCTGCGCTTTGCAAGGGAGTCGGGGCTGCCCGCGGGACCGCTATGGTCATAGGTTTTTCCCCGCAAAGAGCCCGGGTACAATGGTCCAGAGACTGAGCGCCCGGGTAAACAACCTCAAGATAAAAAAAAAAAAAACATATCTTTTTCAAAATTTCCGATGAATGGTGACTTTAATTTCTTTTTTCTTGTCTTAGAAATCTTTTAAAATGTCATAAAAAAGATATACTCTTATCTAATGTAAATCATTTAGAAATACTTAATGAATATTTTTAATGAAAAATCAAACTTTTAATATTATAGTAAAATAGAGAGAAGAATTTCTAATAATAAAGATTATTTATACGCAAGAAATATAAATTTAAATTTTATTTAATATTTTTTAAAAAGTGTTTTTAATTAGTAATACTTGGTAAATTCATAGACAATTATAAATATTGCTTTCATAGGCAATTTCAACAAAAAAAGAAAAAAGTAGGTTATTACGGTGTTGCGGTAGCAGGATCCGGGTTATCTATGAGATCTTCAAATTATAAAAATAATTACTTATTTTTAAGAAACCCAAAGACTAAACAGAGTAGAATAAGACACAAATAATTTTTTTTTAAGAGTAAATATAAAAATATTTATTAAGAATGAATGAATTTACCAACACGATTATATTTATTTGAAATATTCATTTATGCAATTTCCTTTTGCAATTCAAATTCTATTACGTATCGTCTATTGTAATTATACTTTTATTCAAAAAATATCTTTTTTAAGGTTTCTTGTTATGACCAAATTCCTCAATTAAGAGTCCTCTGGTAATTAGTTGCTGGGGATGAGGAAGAAGGGATTAGAATAAAATTAATCAAACACGTGGTTGAGCCAAACAAAGAAACAATGCCTTTTTTATTGGCTCGTCAGGGAAAAGCCTTGCGGCATAAAAACCCTGGATGATATTTGATTATAACAATGAAAGTCTACCACGTGGTGTTGCCACGCGGGTAAATACCGTCGATGTGAAATGTATATAATGGAAAGATCTCACCTCTCGCTCGCTTCGCTTACGTTCCTTAACTAATTTAACTTAACTCCTTTGATTTAGATATATATTCATAGGCGTCCAGTGATGGAATGAAAAGAACGCTTCGATAGTTACTAGTATCGATGCTCGCAATGAGTATCGATCTATAGTTCTAGTCGATAGAATCAGACGCGTGCGATTTAACTACATCTAATTACCTTACGATCATTTCGGATTGTACATTTCTGATAACCTATGTCTTTACATTTTTTTTTCTAGAAACATCATGTTTCTAATTGATCGATAAAATAAATGATTCGATGCACTTTATACTTTTAAAACCAAAGTTGCAAGGTAGATATAATTTTTTACGGTCTTACAAATCTGTTAAAACGACGTAAAATAAAAGTTATTTCTATTTATTATAGTTATTTTTAAAATACTTATAGAACATTTTTAAGCAACATCAAAAGGTATAAATATTAAGATAGAGTAGGAATGTATTACTTTAAAAAGCATTTAATAGCAGTTAATATTTTAGATAAAATTTTATATAATATTCTTTGTAAAGCATTATATTTTTTGTAAAGCATTTTCTTGTAAAGCATTATTTAATTATCTTCATTAAATTATAATGCTTGATAATTGTATTGATAATAGTTTGTACTTCCTTTATAAGCTCCCTTAAAAAAAAAAAAAAAAGGATTTTTGTACTTATGTGCAAATGTAAGTATATAATTAATAAGTATAATCTAATTTAAATAACTTTTATTTAAGCGTCTTTAAACTATTTTTACATAACTAAAAAAATTCATGTGTAAGGGTATACAAAAACATGTACCTTTAAATAAATATTCCTAATTTAGCTTCTGTGCTTTAATCTTATATATACAAGGATTATATTATAGTTTTTATTTGTGAGAAACGGTAAATAGTATTTGCCACTTAGTGTCTACGTAAAGAAAATAACTGATGTTTTTAGATATGTTGTATCGTGATAAATAAATCTACGCTTCCTATGTGCATTAACCAATACACATACTAACACACGTACACATGGACTATAGCAAGTATTAGGAAGTTTAGTATAGATATAAATATTTTCTGTAATCTATACACAATATGCGACGCCTTTTCTCTCGCTTCGACTCGGCAATATTCAGCCGCACACAAGTACACATATTAACAATGCTTAGTTGAGAAGAGTTGAGTGGTTACAAGAGACTGCATTAAGAGAGTACTGTGATATTAGGAAACGCTGTATACTGCCTTCTATCTCATTCTCTCGCAGTCTAAAGCCTATAGATGTATTTATGTTTCTCTTTTCTTGCATTTCCGTTTCATCGAATATCAAATCACTCTAATTCTAAAAAATATTTTACTTTCAAAATATATTAATTCATTCAATACTAATATAAATATATTATAATGCATTCGCTAGACTTGGTTTGAGAACATTAAATATTTGTTTTTTCTTTTACAAAAATGGTTTTTTATATTATGTTAGGAATAACGTTTCTATTAGCACTATATTTGTAGATACAATTTTTTTAATACTAAAATTTGCAACGACCTAAAGTGGTAAAATAATTTTCTACTTAGCTAGTTTTTTGCAGAAGTTTAAATGATGTTAAGAATATAAATTACTTTCGCATATCTAATGTACCTACACGTAAGCAATTCTTGGACTTTAGTACTTTTCGACAGTATTGGATTAGCATTAAACGTCAACATGTGATCACAGTTTGAAAGGGAGAAGTGAGACCTCCCTTCCACTACATCCGGCCAATACTATTATTACGTAACACTCGTACAGGTGACGAACTTTGAAACCACACATGAGAATCCGTATCATATTAAAATAATGCGAACACATTATTAATGCCGAATTCACTCACATATAAAAACTGTCATTAACGAATGTCGAAAATGTTTGTTAGATATTGATTCGAAAACGTTCTACAAATCTATCAAAACTGAATTCTATTGTCTAGATCTTTGGTGTATTTAATAAGTTTCCGGATACACTCTCTCATAAAATATATTTTATGAAATTTATTTACTTATTCTATATATAGAAAAAACTAATAAATGTTAAATATTTTGACATCCTACAATATAAGTAGACGTTTAACGAGAGTAGACGAGTTTATTAAGCAAGTAAGTAAGTAAGCGGTTTCAGGAATAAAATAGCTCTCCATATTTTCATTAAACTAATTCGTAATATGTCGTCAATCCATATCTCCTAACGCATAAAGACCAATCCTTTCTCGTACATATGTTCTTACGTATTCCGCTACCTTAACGTTATCATGGGCGTTTTAAGAAGCTACACCGTAGGAAGTATATTGTGGTAAAAGCTGACGTACATTTATATTTATTTCAATATGCTTAAGCGCCAATATTTAAATTTATCTTGTTACAAATGTTTATTTTTCGGCGATTTGCTTTGCTGAAATCTACTCACTTCCCAAATTTTTTCATGTACGTGTGTCGCGTGTAAGGATCAATTATCAAGTATAACATTTCTGTGGCATTTTCAGTTAATCCAGATATTTTCACGATAATACACTAATATTAATATAGAGCTTTTGATTATATATATAATATGTGGAAGGTCAAATTGAAGCAGAAACACAAGATTGATTCATCTAAAATATAGAGCTTTTATTATTAACAATGTAACAAATTTACTTACCCTAACGTATATGTGTCATACTTACCTAAAATATAGAGGATCAACAATTTAGTGTTTATGCCTCTCTATATTGATTGTTATATATTATTTCCTAAATTGTTTTCAAAAGGTGTTTCGCAATCAGCTGCTAGAAATTAACCCTTCTATCTACCTGGTCTATATCTCTTCTGCTCTGATATTCTACTCTCTCCTTTCAAACCACTCATCCGTTAAGTCGACCTCTCAAGTATAACCGTAGGAGTTACCGACGAACAATGTATACACAAAGCTTACATATATACATTCCGTCTTAGAAATTCTAAGCACCAAGAAGAAAAAAAAGCATAAAAATGATAGCCTTCTACTCTATAAGAATATGTTTTACACTAGAACTACCGACAGTTGAGATGTAGCTGTCTCTACAAAAACCAGTCAAACAAATGGTCCTTAAAAAAGACATAAAAGTAGAATAATTTTATATTTATTGACTTATTTTTATTTTACGAAAGGAACCCCGTGTTCTGCGATATTAAAAACTATATAATAACAATTATAATAATAAGAATGAGAAAAATAATGAAGAACATTTGGTATCAAAATCTTTGATATCAAAAATATCAATATATATAAATCAGTCCAAAAGGACTAGTGTTGTAGTTCTAGTGTTAAATAGGATGAAGAAAAAAGAAGAGAGTGAACGATTGAAAGAAGAATAAGCGGATAAAAGGCAAATAGATAAGAGAAAAAAGGAAAAAGCTAAAAAAAACTTAAAACACGCCATCCGTAATGAAGAAAAATGAAGAAAGATATAGAGTATTCATCTGAGAGTTCAGACATTAGCTTTTACATACCCGATTGTGTGGATAGTGAAGATAACGAGTATTCTACTGAAGAAAATACGTTAGCAAGAAGAGAAATATTGGGCAGGAATAAATAGCTTAGCTTTAAAAAAGATGTTACTAAGCATATAATATTTTTATATGAAGATGAAAAATGAAAAAATCCTTTCTGTTAGTAAAATTAAAGCGACTATTTCGTCTATGCAGTAGCATTAGTGATTATCTTAATCATCTGAAACTCTTGATTAAATTACAAATGAGAAATTGTTCTTTTTCTTATTAATGAGCCTACCAAAACGAGCAAAACGCCAACTATTTACTCTATACCTAAATTAGATTTGAAATGGAATTAAAATTAAATTTATTTTTCATTGAATTCCAGAAATTAGCTTCTACCAACGAGCAGATTGTCAATTATTGGTTTTCTTAGTTTCGCAAATGGTAAACTTTTAAGCTAGTGATTGACTTTTCATCAAGATTAATTTTTTTTTGTTTGACACAAGTTTTTCGAAAAATATCCTTTTTCATATGACGTCCGAAGTTCAAAGAATATCTTCACGCATCGAGACCTATTATTCAATAAAAATGCAAAAAGTTACTACTATTTAAAATAAACATTTGTCTTAATTGGTCAACGACTGATTCCTTTACCTAATTTGTAAAATGTTTATGTCTTTAATGCAGTCATTACCTCTTTTTTATTCGTTTTTTTTTTTTTTTATTATTATTTACCTCTACTGTTTTTTCATTTGTAGTGTATTCGTCTATATGTTCATTTTTCTATTAATTTACTACCGTTTATTCGTTATCATTATTCTTAACTCGTCTACTGTTTTGTTTAACAACGTTTAATAATATTGTTGGATGTGAAAATATTTAGCACTTATTAGTTTGTTCTATATATTTTATGAAAGAGTATACTCGAAAACTTATTAAATGCACCAAAGATTTAAATAATAATAATCCTGTTTTGATAGCGTTGTAGCACGTTTTTGAATAAATTTTTAAAAAATATTTTCGACATTCGTTGAGGAAACTTTTCATGTGCGAGTTAATTCTGTATTAATAATGTTTTGGCATTATTCTAATATGATACGGATTTCCACGCGTGGTGTCAGAGTTTGCCGCTTTTAAGTGTCTTACGTAAGACTCGCATTGGCTGGATTTAGTGAAGGCCAGGTCGCACTTTCCCCTTTCAATCACGTGTTGACATTGAAGGCTTATGCGACGCAGTCGTGGAATACTAAAGTCCAAGCAGTGCAAACGTATACATTATATATGCAAAAGTTATTTACATTCATATGGTCACTTTATTTTCTACAAAAACTAGCTAATCAAAAAACGATATTACCACTACAATTCGTTGTAAGTTTTAATATTGTAAGAATTTTAAATTCAAATTTACAGAGTAAATAGAAACCTTATTTTTAATATAGTTTAAAAAACTTTTTTGTAAAACAGGAAACTAAGATCTAATGTTTCTAAACAAGCATAACGAATGTAATATAGTATATAAGTATTAGTATTGAATGAAATTATATATGGACCGTCTATTTAGAAAGTGGTGTAAATCCAGTTTAAAAAAATTTGAGATATCAGGTAAATTATGCCTAATTTAATGGAAACTTTTTATGGATACCTAATTAATATTTTTATTTTTCTTTAAATTACCCATGTTTCGTATTGCCCGATACAATTTAAAATTGGTCAGTAAAAGAAATTGACTAATCATTGATATGAAAACCTTTAAGGGGATATATACATTTAGAAAAAAAAAATCGAATTTTTTTTTATTCCATTTTCTAAAAGTATATCATTCCAAAAGTATTCTGTCAAAATTTCATATAGATATGACCTTTACTTATGGAGATATTGTAGAGGATAAAAATTATTATGTAGTTCTTTCTTTATTTTATCTCCTGTTTAAACGTGTTTTTTTCGAAACCACGTTTTTAAAGTCGGTGAGTAAGAAATCTCACGAACGGATTAACCGATTGCTTTTAAATTTTAATCAGTTATTAAAAGCATAATAGAGAACAGATTGAACGATCGGTTTTTTATTTTTAATAATTACATTTTTTTTTACCCGATAAATAGGCGTTTTTTTGTGAAAAATAAGAACTGTACTTTCAAAAGTGCGCAATATTGTAAAAAATTAATATTTTGGAAAAGTCGATCGTTCAATCTGTTAAGACACATCCATACTAATAATTTACATTGATTTTTTTTATTTTGTATGATCCAGTAATGAGATTCTTTAGTCACCGCAAACCACCTGTTTTTTTGGACATCAAGCAGATTGGTTATAACTCGCTTGTGTCTCAATATTTTTACATAAAAAAATTACTGTATTATCTTCAAACATGTATATTTTGAACTACAGACTTTTCGTCAAAAAATAAATAGTAAGTTTTCCAAAAAAAAATCGTAAAAAAAGCGTTTTTTTTTGGGCCTCTAAAGGTATAAACCCCCTTAATTTTCTTGAAACAAAAGAAAGTGGACTTACAACACTTTTAAAATAGACTGTCAATATTGTTAAAGTAGAAAACTTCTTTAGAATCATGGTGATTTAATATTCGATGAATCAGAATAGTGTGAAACTTCATAAAACAAAAATGCGTCACTAAAAAGGAACAAATATAAAAAAAATCATGTGTGCATATCACACGTGTTAGAAGTGAAACCTTCAAAAAACTAAGTTTCGAGAGAATCAGACGAATGCAGAATATCAGGTGTAGGATAATTGAATGGTTTATTCGTTATAATATTATTATTAATATATTATTATTAGAATATTGCTACAATATTTAAAAATTATTTTACGTTTTACTGAAATATAATAAATAACATATTACACAGTAAGCAAGTTCTAAAATTGAAGAAATGAGACGAGCTGCTTATGGTAACTAAAATATGTATGGTAACTAAACACCTCTCTGCGTGTTTGAAATGCACGAACGCGTTCCGTCGAACTCTTTGAAACTTCGCTAATATTTTCTTTCGGCAGAGTTTCACGATACTGTTCGGCTTTAGTTTTTGGTAGAGAGACACCGATAATCACAATTCACAATATCCAATTGCGAATCATCTGAATAGAAAATAAAAATAATGTTACAAAAATGATCTATTGAGATTATGCTTGTGTAGTATGAGTAAAAGGGATTAAGAAAGAAATATATTGATTGAAAGCTATTTAATGACTTACGATGATCGTTTTCATTATTTTTAACACACTAGTTCCATTATTAAATACATTAGAGATATTATTCTGCACATTTAATAACGCCTACTGGTGTGCACTAAATGCACAAACACGTTCCGTTGTACTCTTTAGAATCTTTCATATCGTGTTTTTCTCCTTAATTTCAAACTTTTTGTCTTTGGTTAGTGGCATATTTTATATTGTTAAACAGATATATAAAAAATAAAGTCATCTGGTCTATATGAAAAGCTATGATTAGGGGAAAATGAGAGAAATTAAAATGAGAAATAATTTAGACATTTAACATTGTATAAACTTCGTTCAGTCTAAGAATGCCGTTATTAAACATAATATAAATAACAACTTTGCAGCTAAAAGAACACCGATAAGTTTAAATCTGGTAGTTATACTTTTAAAAGATTTTAATAAGAAATATTAAGGAGTAGTAGTTAAAAAAAATTAATTTTAGGAATTTAACAAAATATTTCATACGTAAATAAAACATATATGTATATATATACTTGATAATTGATCCTTACACGCGACACACGTACATGAAAAAATTTGGGAAGCGAGTAGATTTCAGCAAAGCAAATCGCCGAAAAATAAACATTTGTAACAAGATAAATTTAAATATTGGCGCTTAAGCATATTGAAATAAATATAAATGTACGTCAGCTTTTACCACAATATACTTCCTACGGTGTAGCTTCTTAAAACGCCCATGATAACGTTAAGGTAGCGGAATACGTAAGAACATATGTACGAGAAAGGATTGGTCTTTATGCGTTAGGAGATATGGATTGACGACATATTACGAATTAGTTTAATGAAAATATGGAGAGCTATTTTATTCCTGAAACCGCTTACTTACTTACTTGCTTAATAAACTCGTCTACTTTCGTTAAACGTCTACTTATATTGTAGGATGTCAAAATATTTAACATTTATTAGTTTTTTCTATATATAGAATAAGTAAATAAATTTCATAAAATATATTTTATGAGAGAGTGTATCCGGAAACTTATTAAATACACCAAAGATCTAGACAATAGAATTCAGTTTTGATAGATTTGTAGAACGTTTTCGAATCAATATCTAACAAACATTTTCGACATTCGTTAATGACAGTTTTTATATGTGAGTGAATTCGGCATTAATAATGTGTTCGCATTATTTTAATATGATACGGATTCTCATGTGTGGTTTCAAAGTTCGTCACCTGTACGAGTGTTACGTAATAATAGTATTGGCCGGATGTAGTGGAAGGGAGGTCTCACTTCTCCCTTTCAAACTGTGATCACATGTTGACGTTTAATGCTAATCCAATACTGTCGAAAAGTACTAAAGTCCAAGAATTGCTTACGTGTAGGTACATTAGATATGCGAAAGTAATTTATATTCTTAACATCATTTAAACTTCTGCAAAAAACTAGCTAAGTAGAAAATTATTTTACCACTTTAGGTCGTTGCAAATTTTAGTATTAAAAAAATTGTATCTACAAATATAGTGCTAATAGAAACGTTATTCCTAACATAATATAAAAAACCATTTTTGTAAAAGAAAAAACAAATATTTAATGTTCTCAAACCAAGTCTAGCGAATGCATTATAATATATTTATATTAGTATTGAATGAATTAATATATTTTGAAAGTAAAATATTTTTTAGAATTAGAGTGATTTGATATTCGATGAAACGGAAATGCAAGAAAAGAGAAACATAAATACATCTATAGGCTTTAGACTGCGAGAGAATGAGATAGAAGGCAGTATACAGCGTTTCCTAATATCACAGTACTCTCTTAATGCAGTCTCTTGTAACCACTCAACTCTTCTCAACTAAGCATTGTTAATATGTGTACTTGTGTGCGGCTGAATATTGCCGAGTCGAAGCGAGAGAAAAGGCGTCGCATATTGTGTATAGATTACAGAAAATATTTATATCTATACTAAACTTCCTAATACTTGCTATAGTCCATGTGTACGTGTGTTAGTATGTGTATTGGTTAATGCACATAGGAAGCGTAGATTTATTTATCACGATACAACATATCTAAAAACATCAGTTATTTTCTTTACGTAGACACTAAGTGGCAAATACTATTTACCGTTTCTCACAAATAAAAACTATAATATAATCCTTGTATATATAAGATTAAAGCACAGAAGCTAAATTAGGAATATTTATTTAAAGGTACATGTTTTTGTATACCCTTACACATGAATTTTTTTAGTTATGTAAAAATAGTTTAAAGACGCTTAAATAAAAGTTATTTAAATTAGATTATACTTATTAATTATATACTTACATTTGCACATAAGTACAAAAATCCTTTTTTTTTTTTTTTAAGGGAGCTTATAAAGGAAGTACAAACTATTATCAATACAATTATCAAGCATTATAATTTAATGAAGATAATTAAATAATGCTTTACAAGAAAATGCTTTACAAAAAATATAATGCTTTACAAAGAATATTATATAAAATTTTATCTAAAATATTAACTGCTATTAAATGCTTTTTAAAGTAATACATTCCTACTCTATCTTAATATTTATACCTTTTGATGTTGCTTAAAAATGTTCTATAAGTATTTTAAAAATAACTATAATAAATAGAAATAACTTTTATTTTACGTCGTTTTAACAGATTTGTAAGACCGTAAAAAATTATATCTACCTTGCAACTTTGGTTTTAAAAGTATAAAGTGCATCGAATCATTTATTTTATCGATCAATTAGAAACATGATGTTTCTAGAAAAAAAAATGTAAAGACATAGGTTATCAGAAATGTACAATCCGAAATGATCGTAAGGTAATTAGATGTAGTTAAATCGCACGCGTCTGATTCTATCGACTAGAACTATAGATCGATACTCATTGCGAGCATCGATACTAGTAACTATCGAAGCGTTCTTTTCATTCCATCACTGGACGCCTATGAATATATATCTAAATCAAAGGAGTTAAGTTAAATTAGTTAAGGAACGTAAGCGAAGCGAGCGAGAGGTGAGATCTTTCCATTATATACATTTCACATCGACGGTATTTTCCCGCGTGGCAACACCACGTGGTAGACTTTCATTGTTATAATCAAATATCATCCAGGGTTTTTATGCCGCAAGGCTTTTCCCTGACGAGCCAATAAAAAAGGCATTGTTTCTTTGTTTGGCTCAACCACGTGTTTGATTAATTTTATTCTAATCCCTTCTTCTTCATCCCCAGCAACTAATTACCAGAGGACTCTTAATTGAGGAATTTGGTCATAACAAGAAACCTTAAAAAAGATATTTTTTGAATAAAAGTATAATTACAATAGACGATACGTAATAGAATTTGAATTGCAAAAGGAAATTGCATAAATGAATATTTCAAATAAATATAATCGTGTTGGTAAATTCATTCATTCTTAATAAATATTTTTATATTTACTCTTAAAAAAAATTATTTGTGTCTTATTCTACTCTGTTTAGTCTTTGGGTTTCTTAAAAATAAGTAATTATTTGTATAATTTGAAGATCTCATAGATAACCCGGATCCTGCTACCGCATCACCGTAATAACCTACTTTTTTCTTTTTTTGTTGAAATTGCCTATGAAAGCAATATTTATAATTGTCTATGAATTTACCAAGTATTACTAATTAAAAACACTTTTTAAAAAATATTAAATAAAATTTAAATTTATATTTCTTGCGTATAAATAATCTTTATTATTAGAAATTCTTCTCTCTATTTTACTGTAATATTAAAAGTTTGATTTTTCATTAAAAATATTCATTAAGTATTTCTAAATGATTTACATTAGATAAGAGTATATCTTTTTTATGACATTTTAAAAGATTTCTAAGACAAGAAAAAAGAAATTAAAGTCACCATTCATCGGAAATTTTGAAAAAGATATATGTAAGACTTATTATGAAAAAAAGTATTTATTTATTTATAGATTTTAAGAAATAATAATTATATGTATATATATCTATAGTATAACATAATACACTTGTAACACATTCCTAATGGCACAGAATCATAAAGGCACTCGCTGGTTGCCTCCAGATGATTCCTGATAAGCCAAAGACTAGATTTTCTGATACTTCCGGACCGAGAATATTCGAGAGACTTCAGCACATTTATAATCCACAAAGCAATATTATCAAGTAGTGTAGTATTTCAAACACGATGAAACGCGCTCTTATTAATTAATTCATATTTACATCCACATTCACATTTAATTGCTGAACGAACACGATAAGGTCATTTACCCGTCGCTTATCGATACTCTCAGAAATATTTCGGCATAAACACGCACACGCACTATTTATCTTTCACCTTTTCTCTCATCTTTATATATATTTTATGTATTAGTACATTGACAATAAAGGTATGCGTTTTGATACATACTATATGCATTTAAATGGCACAAAAAAATTGCATAAGTGATTATTTTATTAAGACGTATCTGAATGTCTATAAAAAAAAGCGGGCTACTATAGATAGTATTAATCTACAAATAAAGTTTTTGTCAACAATTTCGCTGGTATAGATAGATTAAAAAATATAAAATTAAAAGTGTTGCAAGATACTGCAGTTGTGTTCCCATTTCTGGAATGTCAGAAAGATTCTCCAGCAGTAACGACTTTAATGATTTTATGGCGAATTTAATAAATAGAAAAGATTACGTGTCTTTGAATTAGACAAGATAAAAATTAGGTTAAAATTAGCCTAATTCGTTTTTTTGCATTTTATATTACATCAAAGTATGTTAATAATGGTTTCCATAAATTATTATTTTTATATCATTCGACTAAAGTACCATTAGGCTAGGAGCTAGCAACCGATTTTGGAAAATGACTTTCCCTACAGAATTGTTTTTCTAGAAAAGGTTGGAACGGTGTCGGCAAAAAAGTAGCCCGATCGTCAGAAGGCGATCAGAAAGATTAAAGGGAGGGCTCGGCTCCTAAATTTGTTAATTTTGGTAATAGAAAAAATAACTAGAGAAATGGGTAAAAAATTTACGTAGATATCCAGAAACATGAGAGAAAGCATGGAAAAAAATGTCAGAAGTGTAAATCGATGACAAAAGGGGTGTCGGAAGCTGGAAAAGTTGTAAAAATTTTTGAAGATTTACATAAAAAGAAAAATTTCTGACAACTTGTGTGTGTCTTGTTTATGTATAGAGAAAACTATGTGCAAAAGGTCGGAAAAAAAGTGGAGGCATTCGTGAGAAATTGGGGTGCAAATTATGAGAGCGCAAAACGGGGTGCGGCGCGCCGACTTAGGGACTGCTCCAGTTTTTATCCCGTACATGACTCATGCTACTTCTGACGATTTACCTGAATATTTATAGAGGTACAAAGAACGTACTATTAAAATGTCAAAAGTCAATTGAGAATAATTCATACATTCAATTAACTTTTAATTTAAATTTTAACAGAATTTTACAATAATTTTATTATCTTTATTAAAAACAGTTAAAAAGGTCAAATATAATATAATTACAAATTCAGCAGATTATTCCGAATTGTTTGTACTATCGCATCTGTGATCAAGGTTAATGATATCAGTAACTTCAATATTTTGATAAAAAATATCGACTGTATCGTGCAACGTGTCTTTGCCGTTCAACGTCTCAACAAAACGATCATAATTATCATATGCAACTCCTGTATAACGTTTTGGAGCTAGTATCGCATTTTCGGAAGAAATATTGAATACACTACATGTAGTAGCAGTAACTTCTGTCTCACGTTCTCCCATGATATTGTAACCACAGCAATGACTGTACTTATTTAGAAAATCAGATTACGTGTCTTTTAATTAGACAAGATAAAAAATAGGTTAAAATTAGCTTAATTTGTTTTTTTGCATTTTATATTACATCAAAGTATGTTCATAATGGTTTCCATAATTTATTATTTTTATATTATTCGTCTAAAGTACCATCGTTTTTAGGAATATTTTCTAATTTAACGATATCTGATAACATTTTTTGAAGTGAAAACTTCTTTGGAATGGGAGTGATCTGAAAAGTAAATAAACGGAAACGGAGCTATGAAACGGCTGCAATACTAAATAACGAAAGAAAAAGAGACAAAGATATAGGATTAAGCCTGCGAGAGAATAAGACGGAATATAGCTATACAGTTTTTCCTATTCTCGGTCTCCTCTTTATGCTATGCTTTGGAGTTATCGCTTCTGGTTTTATATGTGTGAAAATATTTTACTGATATAGTAATCTTTTGCAAGTCTCTTAACGCGGACATTTTCACCTTGTAGAAAGATTTTTAGAAACCTTTTTGAAAGGTTTAAAGCTTTTCAAGAAATGTTTTAGAAAGTTTTTAGAAAGTTTTTATGTTATGTGGGCCATTATAGCGCGCTTTTTCAAGCCATCTGCCAAGGCTTTAGCCCCCAAATTTTTGTCCGCCATTTAGTAAATTGTTTTCTTAATGTTTAAATAATAAAATAAAACAGTTTTTGTTCATGAACCTTGTGATTTTTTTTTAATTAATTTTTACACCCCTTTGGCGCGCTCTGGCGGCACTTTAACCCCGAGCAAACTGTCTGCCAATATTTTTTCGCGATTCCTTAATATTAATACAAGCTTTTTCCATAATTAGAGTCCGTGTACCTTATGATTTTTTTCACACCTAAATTTCACGTTTTTAATCGTACCCTTCCCCCAGCCTTAGGCCCCAGTTTTGCGATGGCAGACTTGCAGATTTATGTTCAGCTATACCAAAGGTACCTTTTTCAATAGAAATGAATCTTGAACCATATAAAAGCATTTTTATGTAGCCAGCTTTCCGTCTAAATTGTCCCCTTTTTTTACAGCATCTACAGGTATAAGTTGCAAACCAAAAAGAAATACTTGTGTATGCTAACCCATGATAAAGATATTTCACATACACAGGAAGTGTGGAAAGTGTGAAAGAAAAAATTCATCTACCTGAGTTTCAAAAAAAAAAAAATTATATTTACTAAGGTTAAGACAGGGTATCTTTCCACCGACAAACATTCTACAATTTTGGGTTTATATTTATGACTAACGCATTCGATATTCTATCTTTATTATTATTATTATTAATTGCCGTTAAGAACTCGAAAGTTCATTGCCGCAAAATACCAAATCTCGCCATTGTTCCCGTCCCTGAGCACGATCCTTCCATTCGCGGTCTTCGTATCTTATTTCTTTTAGATTCTTTTCTAATATTATCCTCGATGTTCTATTTTTATGGGTACAATTTTGAAACGTTAGTTTTTGTCAGCTACCTACATCCGAATGTTGGATCGTTTCCATGAGAACAGAATTATAAAAAACAGAGAAAGTCCGTTGAAATTTGATCTATATTCCTAATCTTTATTATCGGATTGATAATATTCATGCCTATAGTTTTGCAAAGAATATAGGCGTGTCGTCATCATTCCTACTCACTTCTCAAATCCTTTTGTTAAAGATATCTTACTCTGTATATTAAAAAATTACAAAATACATCAGAGAAAAAAATTAGACAACACTGTAGAAAACATTAGAAGCAAATGACAAACTCCATTCGGAAGCAAGTAAATTACTGTTACATTTTTCTTTTCCTTCTTCATAGAATATATTCGATTCATTAAGATTTAAATAAGTCTATTGAATTTCCTATTTATATGTTTTTACAAAAAATATACAAACACTTGTATTGACCCAGGAATACAAAGAAATTATATAAATAATTATAATACTTACGTAATAAAGAGATTTATGGTAATTTTTAATCAAATAAAAACATTTTTGACAGGCTGAACGCCCAGCGTGAATTGGTGGAGTTAACTACGGGTCCCAAACTCGAGACTTGTTGTCAACACAGTTCGATAAAGTGAGAGAGCGATATGATTCAATGCGTTCTTTTGATTTTTCTTTGTTCAGATCTTTATTTAGACGAGAGTATTTAGAGAGATAAGTTTGTGGTCTAAAGAATAAAGACGAGATATGTTATAAATAATAAGGGTCTCGATGTGTGGCAGGCTATAGAGTTAAAAAAACATTTCTAGACAATATCTTTAATAGATTTTTCATTGCATTTTACCAGAAACTTTGTTCCGTCCAGTAGTATTTTCCATGTTTTTCGTAACGTCTTAATTCCTAAAATATTTGTTAGACAGCACGAAAGTATAGATGAAAATGGGAATTCGAAAATCATCATAAGCAATAAAATTTTATACCTTAGTTTCACAAAAAAGATATTCTTTTTCTTTTCTTTTTCTTTTTCTTTTTCTTTTTCTCTATTTTCTCTTTTATTCTTTTTCTTTTTCTCTATTTTGGTGTTTATCTACGACTATCGCATCCAGCATTCCATTTTTATTGCTTGAATTTGGAAAAGTGTACTTTTTATCGGCTATTCCACTCACTAATCATACCGGTGACCTTTATTATATATGGTAATAATATTATAATAAATAAATTCTACAATTATCTTACTCTTGAAACTGTGCATTCGTCTGATTCTCTCGAAACTTAGTTTTTTGAAGGTTTCACTTCTAACACGTGTGATCTGCACACAGGATTTTTTAATTCTTCTTGTTAAAGGTTTTTATGACACAAATTTTTACTGTTGGGAAATGTAAATTGATATAACACTATTTACTGCGTGAATAAAAAAATAAAAAACGCGTGGCCTATTTACTCCCCACCATATGCCTTCCTAATCTCCCTTCTTAGAAGCAGTGGCAGGAGCACTTTATGTGTAACGTTATGTAGTAGTCCTTTGTCCAAAACTACTTGGACAAAGGCTTATAAGCCTCGCACGAGCCACGTGGTAGGCATTGCGCGTTTTTGTTGTAATTAAATATCGTTTTAGGATACTAAGTCTGCTTATCATTTTATCAACCACCTCTAATCTCAACATTTACACTTATCGATTAAATTACAAAGTGATTTAAATTGATAAAGGATTAAAAAAATTGTAAAATTTTTATTTCTATATTATTTGCTATTTTATGATTCTCAATAATTTAAAATCTTAATCTATCGTTATATTAAAAAACTTTAATTTTTTATTAGAAATGTTCGATAGGTATTTCTAAATGATCTATCTTATATAACAGTGTTTTGTTATTTACGTCAATTTGAAAGAATTACATGCGAAAAAAGAAAGGAAGTTAAAGTCACAGGTCATCAGAAGCATTTGGAGTGATATGTGTCTTGTATTAGTTCGATGACAATGTAGCTTAGTGCTTACTAAACGGATTTAAATTGCAAAAACGAATTGCGTATATAGTTATTCTAATTAGAAATATCTGTTACTCTATATAAACAGCAGACTACAATAGGAATCTTCATTTTACAAACAAAGTTGTAGTTGATAGCTTCGCTCGTATAGATAAATTAACAAATATGGAATCTAGTAGAATATTGGGAGATAGTTCAGTGGTCATTTCTGGAATATCTGGTAGATTTCCTAAAAGTGATAATATAAGTGATTTAATAGATAATCTAATGAATGGAAAAGATTGCGTTTCATCAGATAACACGAGATGGACATATAGTGAGTATAAATGAATGTAGTTGTTTGCAGAAAGTAATTTTAAATATAAATAAACTTTTTTGATTCATCGATTAAATAATTATTTTTAGATGACGCTAAAATTCCAACGCGTATCGGAACGATGTCACAAATAACAAAGTTTGATAATATTTGTTTTGGAATCAATGCAAGACAAGCAGAATTTATTGATCCGACATCAAGACTGGCAATGGAAGTTGCGTTCGAAGCGATCACTGATGCTGGGATTAATCCTGTCGAACTAAAGAACACGAAAACGAATGTTTACGGAGCATTGACTTTTTCCGAGTCAGATTTATCTCTCTTCTACGAGAATAAACTGGTAAATTGAATAAATAGTAACCTATATATAAATATCGTCACATTTATTTAATTTTATAGCAAAATGGTCTTACGATTTCTGGAAGCAGCCGAGCTATGTTTTCAAACCGAATATCTTTTTCCATTGGTTTAATCGGCTCTAGTTGCACGATCGATGCCACTTGCGCATCCAGCGGAGTAGCTATTCAAAAAGCCTACGAAGCTCTTAATGCTAAAATTTGCGATTTTGCAATTGTTATTAGTGGATGCATAATTTTATATCCACAAACGTCTTACAGCATGTCTGAATTAGGTAAAATCAAAATATTGTTTTGCATACAGACAATTATTCTTTACAAATTAGGATCTTTTAAATGTTTTTATTCAAAATCTAAACACACACAGCAAGCTTAATGTTTTATTTAAAATAAAAATAGATAAAATAATAGAAATAAAATTCGTAGGGTTATTGTCTGAAGATGGTTTTAATCGCTCTTTCGACATAAAAGCTAATGGATTTACAAGGAGTGAGTCGTTGGGAGCATTTATTATGCAAAGAGCTAAAAATGCTAAACGGATATACAGCGAAATTGTTAATACTATTGCATTGTATGGCGAATCAATAGAAGAAAAAAATTGTTTATATCCAACAGCAAAATTTCAGGCTGAAATTATGGAGAAAACTTTAATAGATTGCGACGTAAAACCAAGTGACGTAAGTTACATCGAAGCCGATGGTACGGCGATCAAATTGATGGATCGCGAAGAAATAAAGGCAATAGATCTAGTATATGGTGAAAATCGAAGTCCATCTGATCCTCTTCTAATAGGATCGGTTAAATCAAACATTGGTCATACATTTAATAATAATACAATGAATTCGATCATAAAGGTAAATTATCCGATATAAGTGTTATTATATATACTTAAGTTTAAAGTACTAATGTTCTGTCAATTTACAGGTACTTATTGCTATGGAGACAGGAGTTATACCTCCGAATCTTCATTACGACGAGCCTCCGGAAGATGCGAAATGTCTTCAGGACGGACGCGTAAAAGTTGTTACAGAATCGGTACCTTGGACGGGCGCTTATGCTGCTGTAAACACAGCCTCTATAAACGGTTTCTTTTCTCACATTATCCTAAAACGTCATTTCAAAGAGAAACTAAAGAGAGACCGTTCATCCTATAATATGCCTCGACTATATGTAATTTCTTGTAGAAATGAGGAGATGATATCATCGATCTTTAACGTCGTAAGAACTTTTCCGATTTACGACCAAGTACTGAATATGTATGACTACATAGTTATATCATATTGTATTCTTAGTTGAAGCAGAACAAAGGAGATGACGAACTGGCTCAATTAATAAATGACATTACCGAGAAACCATTTATGCATTCTCTGTATTCTGGATATATAGTAATTCCTGAATTTGAAGAAGATAATTCAGAACAATCGATAGAGCCGATTAAAGACGAATCCCGACAGATCTGGTTCGTATTTTCGGGGATGGGCTCGCAATGGACTGGAATGGGTATTAATAAAGTTACATTGATACATACACAGAAATAACGAAAAAGATGTTAGATCCTATATAAAGAATTTGTAACTTTAGGTGAATCGCTAATGAAGATACCAATCTTTGCTGAAGCAATCAAAAAATGTGATGAAATTTTAAGACCTCGAGGTTACGACATTATACATATAATATGCGACAAAGATCCAAAAATATACGACAATATTATACATTGTTTTCTGGGAATCGCAGCTATACAAGTATATTTATTATCTTTGATAGCTTTTAAAGTTTACGGTGTTTATTTAGGCTTATTTGTAATAATCATTTTTAGATCGGTTTGGTAGATATTTTATACGCCGTTGGCGTGCGACCAAATTACATGATTGGACACTCTGTCGGTGAGCTTGGTTGTTCTTACGCTGATGGTTGCTTTTCCGCTGAGGAAATGATTTTATGCGCTCTCTCACGAGGTTTGGCATCGGTAGAGAGCAATTTAATACATGGAACGATGGCTGCAATCGGACTTGGCTACCAACAAGTTAGACATCTTTGTCCAGAAGACATTGATGTTGCTTGTCATAATGGGCCCGATAGTTGCACAATAAGTGGACCTACCGAATCCATAAATGCTTTTGTCAATGAATTACAGGTAATGCTTACAAGGTTAATTATTATTTTAAGTCTACAATTATGTAATTGTAATATAATATAAGCTTTTTTTTTTAAATATCATTACCTTTTGTTTTTAGAGTAGAGGAATATTTGCTAAAACCGTGCCAACTAATAATATTGCTTACCATAGTCGTTACATTTCCCCAGCTGGTCCTAAATTGTTGGATTATTTAAAGAAAGTTATTCCTCGACCAAAAAAACGTAGTAAACGTTGGATAAGCACGTCCGTTCCGAAAAACGAATGGGACTCAACGAATGCTCTCTTTTCCTCAGCGGAATATCATACAAATAATCTCCTTTCTTCTGTTTTATTCGAAGAAGTATTAAAAACAATACCAAAAAACACTATTACCATTGAAATTTCTCCTCACGGACTTTTACAGGTTTATATACTAATAATAATAACAACATTTAAGCTATTTCAATTTTACAGTTAAATTTATATCATATTTCTACCCTATTTTAGGCAATTCTGAAAAAATCCTTGTACAACGATTGCATTAACTTATCATTAACAAAACGAGACCATAAGGACAATGCAACTTTAATTTTATCCACGTTAGGAAAGCTTTATAATCTAGGGTGTCCTATTAAGCCAGGAAAATTATATCCAAAAGTTCCTTATCCTGTTTCTACAGGAACCCCATCGATTTCTTCGCTCGTCCTATGGGAACATAATTCCGACTGGTTAGTACATAAATAATTATTTCTAAGTAAATGTCACAAATTTTTATAATTTTTCTTCGTTTTTCATAGGCGCGTTTGCTCTTCTATAGCAAAAACGAGGCAAAAACTTGGAGAACGCTCGTTTCTCTTGAATTTGAAATCAGACGAATATAAGTTTTTACGAGATTTTCAAATAAATGACGATGTGATCGTACCATCAGCAATTTATTTAAATTTACTTGCAAATATGTACTTAAACTTATTATTAAAAAAGGATGAGAAATCCCTAACGCTCCAGAATATTATTATTAACCATAAATTACTAATAGTACCTAGAAACGGCAAAATGAACTTTAATATTACGATATTAAAAGGTAAAAATGGCCATTTTATCGCATATAATATTTCGAATTAATTATTTAATATAATATACATTTCTAGGCTCGGGAAAATTTGAAATAAGAACCAAAGGTAAAATGATTGCTTCTGGAATTATAAGCCTAACAGAAACAGAAAAGAATGATATTCCTGAAGTAACTTTACGAGAAAAAGAGATGGAAATTTTAACCGAAAAAGAAATTTACTCGAATCTACTTTTACGTGGTTACCAATATGAGGAGTCTTACAATATTATAAGCAGACTTTCTACATCGTGTTCTAATGGAACGTTTAAATGGACCAGTGATTGGAGATTATTACTAGAAGGATTAATTCAAGTACATATCTTTAACAGTAGGAAT
The DNA here is from genome assembly GCF_049000335.1 of Polistes dominula. Taxonomy (NCBI): domain Eukaryota; kingdom Metazoa; phylum Arthropoda; class Insecta; order Hymenoptera; family Vespidae; genus Polistes; species Polistes dominula. Next base: position 5,713,768 of record NW_028300963.1, read on the forward strand.
AAAAATATGTTGATACCGAGAAAGATAGAAAAACTCGTCATTGACAAGGCACAATTAACAGAAAAAATGAAGGAAAGCAATGGTAAGCATTTGAAATCTAATATTAAATTATTCGTGGTTATTAACCCTTTGCGGTCGTATGTCCACTCTCAGCATCCTCAACAAAAAGTCGTACTAATCTTATACTTCATATCATCGATCCATATCAGTATACAATTTATATGCAAAAATCTAAATATCTCATGAACCTATTAACGAACTCATTGTTTGCTCCTTTGAATTGGAAATAACGAAATCCATTTCGAACAAAAGTTGTTACATCTCTCTCGCCGTGCAAGACACCGAGACGCAGAGTATTGTGCGTAATTAAATCGACACGGTTCGAAGATACATTGTCAAATTGAAAATAATATTTAACAAATTGTATTAAACTGTAATTAATCATTTTCGCTTTAGAAAATATTTCCAAATAATATTCTTAAATTGCCAAAACAAAGTTACCGAAAGAAGTGTACTTTGAAACTGAAAATAGCGATAAAGTGTTTATACATATTATTGTATAAACATACTTATGACTAGAGTTTACAAAAGTATTAAAAATTTAAATCTTCTTTATCTTTCATAATCTTGCATGTTAAGTTTAAAGAGCACTGCTCTTTAATCTTTTAATTTTTGTAATTCCTTAAATTCTGTATCGCATAAATAAAAATTAAAATATATATTCAATAAGATCTTAAGAGAATTTTGGATCTAAAAAGAAAAAAATTTGAAATTTTATTTCTTTATAAGTAAAGAATTAAAATTAAAATAATATTACATAATTTTTTCAATTATGCTTCGGTAATCCATTATTTATATCTGTTTTATTAATGGTACTAATTTTACCGCCATTCTTTAACTTGTTAGTATTAATACTTCACAATATGAAATACTAAACAATTGATTAAAAAAAAAATCATTGAAAGGCAAGAAGGATAGACTTATTTGTTTTTTTTTTTAAACGAACACAAAACAGTTTCTACGCCAAATATGCTCGTAAATAAAACTTGTTATAATATAAAAATACATGTGTCTATAATCATCTATTTAAATATAGTGTCTATAAATTCTGTCGCAAAAAATAACGTTATGTTACTAAAAGGATAATTCAAGAAACTATTTAGACTATACTGATTTTTTTTCGTAGCATTACCGATGAAGTTTGAAAAACGTGTAAACGTGATAGCATGCCCAGGAATTACAATATTTGGGATCCAATTTAGAGAAATAATATTTAAAAACCGTAATTGGAAAATTGTGACGGATGAACTTCGATTTTTCCAAAACATCAATAAATCAAAGATGGATATTGACGACCTATTAAACGCAGTACTTGGATTAATTTCAACAAATATTAGAATTAATAGTAGCAAAACGATATTGATAACGAATGCGTCAAAAAAGGAAAATGAGAATATTTTTGAGTATCTCGAGAATACCATACAAAGGACGAAGAAAAACTTCAGTGTAAAATTAATTGCTAGAGAGTTGCTTTACCAGTCATTAAATGAGAATTTTATTTTGACGATTATAAATAACGCGCATTATACCGACGTAAGAAAATTTATCAGTAATTTCGGTAAAGAATCATTTTTATTGACAATCATTGAGACAGAAGAGGAATATAATGCTATTTCTGCATTGACAAGTGTAGGATTAAACGTCGTCCTACAAATAAAAATTGCTTCTTGTCGTATAGCTCTACTTTTACATAAAGAAAGAAATATAGGAAAAACGGTTGTCGTTAATAGAAAGACAGAAAAAAATTGTTTAGATCGGTTAAAAGTCTATTTACGAGACTCGAAATATGACAATGTTATATTTGTGGTAAACACTATTATCGATAATGATATATTTGAGATACTTCGAGATATAAACCAAGAACTGGGGTATAAGAAACTTCAAATTTTTGATTTACAAGATGAAAAAGCACCAAAATTTTCACTTGAAAATGAATTCTATAAATCACAAATAAAACTTAATCTTCCTGAAAACGTCTTAGCGTCAAATGGGATATGGGGCACATACAGATGGATGCCATTGACAATAAGGACTACTTCTTCTTCGCGTCAACAAGCTAAAATTAATAAATCCGGTTCATTAATATGGATGGAAAAGTTACCATTAATTAAAGAAAAAAATGAAACAGTAGTAAAAGTAGAATGTTCATCATTTGACCTAAATGTTTATGAATACTGCTTAAAAAATGACGTCAGCCTAGAATCACAGATATCCATTACAGAATATTCAGGAACGGATGAAAAAGGTCGTAGAGTAATGGGACTAGTTGATAATTTCACTATAAGCAATGAAATTTTATCCGATCCAGATTTCACTTGGATTATTCCAGACACTATGAGCTTCGAAGATGCTGCAACAATTCCCCACGCTTATTTATCAGCATTTTGCATTTTGCATTCGGATACTTGGAGGTTTAATAAAATAAAAACTGTTTTAATTCATTACGGTGCTAGTGACATAGGACAGGCTCTCATATATTTATCTTTATATTATAATTTTGATGTTTACACTACTTATGAAACGGAAGCAGAAAAACGAGTGATCGAGACAATACGACCAAGCTTACCACAGACTCATATTATAAATGTTAATAATTATAAAAGTTATATTCTAAATATTACAAAAGGAAAAGGTTTAGATTTTGTAGTTGCAAACTATTCCATCTTAGACGATATGGAAAATTGTTTGGACATTGTTAAAACTTTCAAACATTTGGTAATGATTTACGATTCTAAAAGGTCTAGTTACAATCCGTTACCACTATCTAATTTTATACGATTCATAAGTATATACAGCTACTGTGTACAAGACCTTCTTAAGTTACCACAAGAAAAGAAAAGAGTATTAGCGGAACTGGTAAGAAAGGCTCTACAAGCAGGTACATTAAATTCAATTATATCACGAAGAATTAAGCTGGAGGGAGCAACAGAAGAGAAAAACACGGATGCTTGTGAACGTTATGGAAAAGTAATTCATTATTTATAAAGTTTATCTAATATCTAATTGTTTATCTAATCCAAACGATTTTTTAGTAATTATCATACGAATATATTTTTATACAGGTTTTGGTAAACTTGCAAGAAGAACGAAAATTCTCCAATTTCATTCCTCAATTTTGCTTACATAGCGATAAATGCTACCTCATCATCGACGGTTTCAATACCTTTGGCAGAATACTAATCGAGTGGATGATCGAGCAAGGAGTTAAAAAATTAATCATTGCTTCAAATATGTCAATACAAGACCACGAAAACTTGGTCCTTAAGTGGCGTAAAAATGGAGCAACGGTCATTGTTCGACATGAAGTGGACTTAAGCAAAGAAACAAACATTGCAGAATTACTTAAAGAAGTTTTAATAATAGGTCAACTCGATGGTATATTCGATTTACAGAGAACGGAGATAGATTCGTCGATTTCTTCGTTAAAGTATTTCAAAGTTACTGAAATACTCGATAAATATAGCAGACGGCTATGTCCCTCACATGTAAAATTCTTTATTTTCTCTTCACTCAACTTGAACGAAGATTGTTTAAGAGACACTAATGTTGAAAAATTATGCAAAGAAAGAAAAGAATCTTCCTTTCATGGATTATTTATTTTAATGCATAATGTTTTGGAAAATGCTCTAACAGAGACTAAATTTAAAAATGTATATTATAACAAAATTTCATTGTTTTTAAAAAAACTAAGGTCTATACTTTGTACAGATTCTTCAGTAATTGCTGTCCGATATATAAGAAAAAATCATTATGTAGATGACAACGAGAAAAATATCGTCGTTGGGGAAACAGACAAGGAGGTAATTTATTATATTTTTATGTTTCAAATGTCATTATTCACTTTCTTTTTCAATTAACTTACCCTATAGTATTATTATTATTATTATTATTATTATAAGTATTATATATATAACCTTGATATCTTATTAATTATGATTGTGTCTAAAATTATTTAGGAGCGATTTCATGAGGAGAATAAACAAAAAGAGGAAGTATGTCAGTTCGAACAATACATTTATAACGACAAAGAAGAAATTGTATAATATATTATTGAAATTGTATGCAAATGACGTTGATACGCATGTTGTGTAATTTATTTTTGAAAAGGATGTTATTAATTTATTCTTAGAGTAATTTAAACGTTATGTAAGTGTACTTTGGAGATTTAACGAATAAAACCATATAATTTGTTTATGTTCATTGCTGTTCTCGAATTTTTGTTTGACTTAAGTTATTTGTAGCGTCTCGCACCAGCGCAGTGCCGACACCTCTCGGCCGACAGCGCGCAGCTGTAGCAGCGCGAGTGTAGCGGTACGACCGATGGTCGCGCTCTCTAAAGTCACTAGAAGGCTAGGGAACCACGCTAACAAGTAGTGGTCACCAGACTAGAACAGTATGTGCGTAGCCGTTGAGAAGTGTACAACTAAGAAAAGTAAATCGCATCCGTTAAATAAAAATCATTAAATAAAAATTCAGTCTAATATTATCTTTACTCTAGAGAAACCCTCTACACGAGTGTAGAGGGTTTCTCTATAGTAAAGATAATATTAGACTGAATTTGTTTTATGTTCTTTATTGTTAGGATGCGACTTGCTTTCTTTTGTTGTACACTTCTCAACGGCTACGCACAGACTGTACTCGTCTGGTGACCACACTTGCTAGCGTGGTTCCCTAGCCTTCTAGTAACTTAGATGGCGCGACCATCGGTCGTACCGCTACATTACTCCCTTCGGAGCATTTTTCTTATTACATAAAATGCGAAACTTAAAATTATAGATGTTTACAAGTATATAAAAATATAAAAATATATAAAGATATATAAAAATATTGCATTATCTCTATCCTAACCTAATAAGTTTTAATTGGTACATACGAATCGGTATTGCAATCTTTTTCGACGAACGCTGGTTTTAGTCTTTCTATAGATACATTTATATGTTTTCCTTTATAGTTAATTTTGAAAATATTATCTGTAAGTCTTTGTATAATTTCGTATGGACCTTCGTAAGGTGCTTCTAATGGTTTTTTTACAGCGTCGACCCTTAAAAATATGTGCGTACATGTATATAACCTATCCTGAATAAAATGTTTCTTTTTGGTATGGTGTGCTGTGGGTATCGGTCTGATTTGCCTTATATGTTGTCTTAATTTTTCTAGGAATATGTGTGGATCTTGTAATAGCTCTTCGCTGAGGAAAAATTCTCCTGGTAGTCTGATGTTTTCACCATATACCAATTCCGCAGCTGAAGCTTTTATATCTTCTTTTAGACTTGTGCGTAGGCCAAGGAGCACTGTTGGTAATATTCCTACCCAGTCTTTTTCTTCATGGCACATTATTGCTGCTTTAAGTGATCTGTGCCATCTTTCTATCATTCCATTTGACGCAGGGTGATATGCTGTTGTTCTAATTCTTTTCGCTCCGACTAATTTGGTTAATGCTTCAAATAGTTGACTTTCAAATTGTGTTCCTTGATCAGTTGTAATTGTAATAGGAGAACCAAATCTCGAAATCCACTGCGAATAGAATGTTGTTGCCACTGTATCTGCTGAGGTATCTGGCATTGGAATTGCTTCTGGCCATCGAGTAAACCTATCGATCATAGTTAGGCAGTATCTCATATTTTTAATCGTTGGTAATGGACCTATTATATCTATGTGTACATGTTCGAAACGTCCTTGTGGTACTTCTATTTTCGAAGGTACCTGTTTGTTATGACGGCTTATTTTGCACTTTTGGCATGCTAAACATGTACTTGACCATTCTGCAATATCTTTGTTCATCTTTGGCCACATGAAGCTTTTTCCTATAAGGTGTTTTGTTACTCTGCCGCTGGGATGTGACAAATTGTGTACGTTCTTAAAAATCTGCCTCCGTAAAGAGACTGGAACGTATGGTCTTATGCTTTTTCCTACTATGTCGCCATATATGTATTTATCAGAGCTATCGAGGAAAATCTTCTGCAGGTTCCATTTTTCTTCTGCTAAAATATTCTTTAGTTCGTCATCCTCTTGTTGCTTTGCCATTAGCTCTTCTGTTGATACTAGGACTGGCATGTCTATGGTTTCCAGTCTTGACATAGCGTCAGCTGCCACATTGTCCTTTCCAGCAACGTAAACAATTTTGGAAGTAAACTGTCCTACGTAATCCAACTGTCTGGCTTGTCTTGGGCTTGCTTTGTCCGTATTTTGCTTAAAAGCGTATGACAGTGGTTTATGGTCAGTCTCTATTATTAATTCTCTTCCTTCGACAAAATACCTAAAAAACTTTAAACTTTTATAAATAGCTAACAATTCCCTATCATACACACTATATCTAATTTGCGCTTTTTCTAGTTTCCTTGAGAAATATCCTAGTGGTTCCCATTTGTTATCACAGAATTGTTCTAAAACTGCTCCAATTGCGTTATCGGAAGCATCAGTCTTTAATTTTAATATCGCTTTTTCTTTTGGGTATGCCAATAATGTTGCTGTGGCAATTGCTTCTTTGGCTTTTTTGAAAGCTTCTTCCGCTGCTTGATTCCATTCTACCAGTCTTTTGTCGTGCTTCTTGGCACCTACCATATATTTGTTAAGTGGATCAAGCCATTCTGCAGCCTTTGGTAAGAACCTCCTATAAAAATTCACTACCCCAAGGAAACGTCGCATATCTGAAACAGTCTTTGGTTTTGTATAGTTTTGTATAGCGTGGACTCGCTCATCCAACGGCGCTATACCCTTATTATCTATCTTATAACCTAAGTAGTTAACGCTATTTTGAAAAAAATTGCACTTTGAAATGTTTATTGTTAGTCCATATTGCCTAAGTCTATTGAATATTGCACGCAGATGTTTTTCATGGGATTCCTTATTTTTAGACGCTACAATTATATCATCTATGTAACAGGCACAGAAATCTAATTTGCTTAATACTATGTTCATAAACCTTTGGAACGTTTGCGCCGCGTTACATAAACCGAAAGGCATCACTGTGTATTCGTACAGACCAAAAGGTGTGATTACCGCTGTTTTTTCTATATCTTCCTCAGCCAACGGAATTTGGTGATATGCTCTAGACAAGTCTATTGTAGAAAATATGTTACAGTCACGAAATTGTTGCGTGACGTCGTGTACATGTGGAATGGGGTACCTGTCTGGTACCGTAACGCTATTTAGTCGCCTATAATCTCCACATGGCCTCCATTCGCCGTTTTTCTTTGGTACCATATGCAGAGGGCTCGCCCATTGACTCTTGGACGGGCGACAGATTCCTTCGTTGACTAGTTGCTGAAATTCGGCTTGTGCGATTCGCAGTTTTTCCGGATTTAGCCTTCTTGCTCTCTCTGCTATTGGAGGACCTTTTGTGATTATATGATGTTTCACCGTGTGGCTGATGGGTTTCTTTGAGGTTGGTTTCGTTAAATCTGCGTACTCCCTAAAAAGTTCTAAATACGGACTATTACAGTTAATGGTCAAAATGGTTGGAACGTCAATACTTACTAATTCTGCTTTCCTAGAAAGCAATGTATTGCCGTCCAACAATTTTTTGTTTCTTAAATCAGGTAATAAATTATAAAAATGCAAGAAATCGGCGCCTATTATTGCTTTAGAAACATTCGCTATAATGAATCTCCATGAAAAATCTCGACGGAGTCCAAGATTTAAGTTTAAAAGTTTTTTTTCCGAATGTGTCTATTTCTGCACCATTTGCCGCGTATAACTTACACGTATTGTCTTTGGTTTCACTTATCGAAGTACGTGGAATCACTGAGACGTCTGCACCAGTGTCTATCAGAAAACATGCTCCTGTTCTCCTATCATTTACCATGAGGCGCAGGTTTCTCGTCGCGTCGTCAACTGCCTCTATTTGAGACGCTTGCATTAGTTTTCCGAAGGCTTCCTTTTATCCGGGCCTGTCCACTTGCACGGGGGTCTGCACTTCCACGATTGTTCCGCGAATTTCCAGTGGTAGTAACATAGGCCGTCATTGTTTCGGTGTCTGCTTGATGATCGGCTTCTACTTCGGGATCTTCCGCGGAAACTTCGGTACCTTCTTCTGCCGCGCATCAATTTTTCCATCTTCTCTGTTAGTTGCGCGATTTCCCGCTTGATTTCCGCTACCTCGCTGTTGATTGTTGTTTGAGCGGTACTTCTTATTGGCGCTGCTTCAGTAATGGCGGCCGTTTCCGGCAGACGCTCTCTCCCGAGGATCTTGTCACCCATTTCCGCTAACTTTGCAGGTGACGTAATTTCGTCTGCAATGGCGAGGATCTCTTGTATCCTGGTTGGCATCCTTTGCATCCATAACGTTAGGAGCATTTTTTCGCTAACACTATCACCTGCTAGGCGTTTCATTTCTCTCCAAAGTTCGGACGGTTTTTTGTCTCCTAACTCAATTCCCATTAACAATCGCCTTAGCCGTTGTTCGTCGGATTTAGTTAGTCTGTGTATTAAGGCTTCCTTTAAATGTGTATACGTACATTGCTCGGGGGGGGATGCTAAGATGTCGTGTACCTCTCTTATCAGCGTGGTATCCAAATTCCTTAGCACCGCTGAAAACTTTACGGCATCCGATTTAACGTTGTACGCCGTGAATTCCTTTTCCAACATTACGAACCATAAATTTGGTTCCTCTTTCCAAAAAGCTGGAAGCGTTATATTTCTAAACTCACTGGCGTTGACTTCCTTTGTGTCGGTATCGGCACGGGCCACGTTGGCTTCGCTGGTTGATTGTGCCATTGTTCTTCTTTTTATTATTTTTTCTATTTTAGTTTTTGTATTATTTTTTTATTTTTTTACGCGTACGTTCCCGGGTTTCGGCACCAATTTACTGTAGAGGGTTTCTCTATAGTAAAGATAATATTAGACTGAATTTGTTTTATGTTCTTTATTGTTAGGATGCGACTTGCTTTCTTTTGTTGTACACTTCTCAACGGCTACGCACAGACTGTACTCGTCTGGTGACCACACTTGCTAGCGTGGTTCCCTAGCCTTCTAGTAACTTAGATGGCGCGACCATCGGTCGTACCGCTACACGAGCAGGAAAAGTGCTGACACCTCTCGGCCGCCAGCACTAACGTACTCAGGCACCTCGTGATGCGGTCCCGCAGGGGCATCTGATTGGCCTGACCACGCCTTTGATTGGTCAGAGCGGAAGAGTGACCACTGCGACCGTTGCTCTCTCTACTTCCGGATGCCTGGATCGCCGTGGCGGTGCACACGCAGAAAAACCACCTCACTCTTACTTCGTCCGTCGCACCGTCCGGTCGCGCTCTTCTCATCGCGCTCTTGCATTAACATTATTTTCTGTACGTAAGCACGTGGCACACCACGCCGATAAATAAAATCTCGTCCCACGGGATCGAAAACAAAATCGGAAGTTTCTTTCCTCCTCACGGAGTCTCATTGGCCCATTCCTTTCTCCGCGGCCCGTTCCTCGCGTTAGTGAGAACGCACCTTAACGCGTCTAGTGTCTAGGGAAAGAAATTCCCAAATATTTATTTCATTAACGCGCGCGCGCGAAATGGATTTTTCATTGACACACAGACTCATCCAGAAACAAATTTTCAGCGATTAATTACTCTCGACAAAAATAAAAAACGCGAGATAATGCTGAGAAAAATGCTTCCAACATTTAACTTATAACTATAGGTCGATTTGATAATTTTAAAATTTTTTAAAACCTTTATATTTTTGCATTCATTTTTGTTTTATTTTTTCCTCTGTTGCACTTGATATTTTCCTCATCAGATGGAACTTAACCTAAGACACCTTTGTCATTAAAACTAAAAAACTAGTTTAAAAATATTTTCATTAATCACTCCACACTGTCGCCTAAGAGTATAAAAAAATTTTAAATAATAATAAAATCCTGGAAATCACGTCTTTCATATCGCTCTCTAAAAATATGAGCTATTTGAAAAATGATCCGTTCTTCTGTTGGCAAAAGTAATCTCTTAAAATTCTTAGACATAATATTTATTTTAAAGTAACTTTTTAAGAATATCGCGTCAACTCTTTGTTAAAATGTAATAACAAGAATTCTTGTATGCGTCAATGTAATTATTCAATGTGAAACAAACCTTGCAGATCTTACAGACTAGATCGTTAGTCGAACAATTAACTGTTCTAAGAAATTGGTCTAAGAATATTTCTGTAAGTAAAATCAGGAATCAAAAGAGTCACTTTTAATTTTTCTGTTGAATACTATGTTTCTGTTTTCTTCTTTTAAGGACTGTTTGTTAATGAGTCCGTGTCCCGTATTTCTTTATAAGTCAATATTTTGTAACTTGTATTCAAAATTGATCGTTACCGTGTTATTATATATATAATATATATATGTATAAATGAAAACGAATTTAAAAATTATCTTTTTATAAAATTAATTATTACTTGTTTATTACTTATATTATTTTTTGCAGTTATATTTCCTTTTACTCGTAAGGGAAAAAATGATATGAGTGAATTCTTAAGATGCGCGAGTCATATGACTCGGCCACCGGGCCTCTGGAATGCCCGGGCGGCCGGCCCCGTTATCAGCATGGGTAGACTAAACATCCTCCTGGTGCTCGATTACGATGGAAGGGCAAGGGAAGGTGCTATCCATCGCTGCCTTCGCGTCAGCGACGATCATTCTCTGTCGGGCTTCTTAATTGTAAAGACGTAAATAAATCGGAAGTATTTTAATCAACGCTTTTAGTTCGATTATTTACTTGCCTATCCGAACCAAACAAATTCGTTATCGTTATTTTCTTGCGTATTCGTAATTCTCTATTTCGGACGCTTGTAACATAATTGGCGCAGCCGGTAGGATACTGTGAGGCTGACAAATCTGGATTCTCCGCCAGATCCTTGACGGAAATCATCAAAGAGGAGGCAGCTAGTGTTTTAACCCCATCGTCACAGTCCACTACGTCAAGCTTTGAAGTCCACTTGCAAGCAGAGTCTCACTTGGAATCGTCAAAGAAATTAGTAAGTCTTTGAAATTCCTTTCATTCCATTTCATTATAACCCTATTCCCAAATACGATTGTTGGAAAATATACAAAATGGCTCAGAATATACAAAGTGGTTTAGAACAATTTAAATTAAGATTAGCAATATGGCGCGACGCGATTCCCATTTATGAGGGGGGAACTAGATTTTTGTCGCACTTTCTACAAACGTGTGACAAGTTTGTCGAGAATTTGGCAACCAATGATGATGCCATAAATGTATCATTAATTGCACTCATAAAATCCAAAATACAAGGAGAAGCATTAGATTTGGTAGTTGCGAATAACCCGCCGAATTGGGCCGCATGTAAAACACTCCTAATAAATAGATATAGTGATCCTAGCTCCGAGGAGTTATTATTTAATAAGCTCAGTACGCTTTACCAATTGACGAACCAAAACTATGAAAACTATGCAGACGAGGTCAAGTTGCGGTTAAACAAACTAAAAGCGCATGTACAATTAAATGTTCAGGACGCGCCATCGGTCGTTTTAAAATGTTCATTTTACGAAAATGTCGCAAAAAATGTATTTATTAATGGTATTAAGGAACCTTATCATACATATCTTATACACTTCGAACTGGAGGATATCGAAGCCTGCCTAATGAAATGTAGGAAACTTGATAATCATGAGCAACAGGCGGCATTCCTCAGTTTTGCAAGGCACCGGGAAAATAAACCAAAATCTAACATTTTTAGTTCGAGTAATTCAAGAAACACAGATCCATTTGTAAGAGGAAATTTAAGAAATTTTAATCAATTCAGCACACCTGGAACATCAGGAAATGGAAACTCATTTCAACGATTTCAATCGCGGCCAATAATTGCACATACACAGCCTAGATTCGCAATGGCAAATTTTGGGGGTAATTCCGGAAGAAACTTTGGAAATAATTTTGGAAGCGGTGTCAATAACCAGCCTAGACAACAAAGTTATCGACCTACACCCGTGTCGGTGGATACCGGAAATACTAGTAGACCAAATGGAAATCTAGTTGATAAATCGAATAATTTATCTGCGACGCCAAGTAACTTTGTACCAAGAGCGAATAATTTCTTTAGAAGCACAGGACCCCCGAATTTCATTTCAGAGGAACTGCATAATCAGGAGGAGCGCGAAGAGACACCAGAATGTCAGGAGGAATTGCATTTTATCGATGATAACGTCGACAATTACGGAAGGGAAGAAATGTGTGATGCTGAAAATTTTCAAAGAGACCCCAATCTCACCGAAAAGATATAGTCAATTTAAATAATATTGGAAGCTCACCTGAATTGCCACACCTCATAACTAACAACCCACCGTTGAAAATTCTCATAGACACTGGAGCATCATCATCTGTCATAAATCCAGAAATAGCGTATAAATTATTTTCAAAAAATATTTTCCCATATAAATTTGAAATAAGGTCAGTGCATAAGGTAACACAGGGTACGCATGCTCTCACGTTTCCGATTTTACAGGAATTTGGAGACGACACGCCTATCACATTTCTAATAGCGAGATGGCACTCAACATATGATTGTTTAATCGGAAATAAAGACTTACAATACTTGAAAGCAAGTATAAATTATAAAACCAGGACATTCAGCACAGGAAGTTTTGAAATAGATTATTTGAATAATATACCGGGCAATGTAAGCCCGTCGTTATGAATCACCATCAGGATACGAAGACGATGATAAGGACGGATCATATGAACAGCGAGGAGAAAGAAAGAATCGTAACACTATGCTGTAAATATCGGGATTGCTTTTACAGCGATAACGAAAAGCTATCAGCAACCACTGCAGTAACACACAACATTAGAACGAAGGATGACCATCCAATCTACGTCAAAGGTTTTAGATATCCGTATCACCTGAAAGAAATTATACAGGAACAAATAAGAAAATTGCTAAACGACAAAATTATTCGGCCAAGTAACTCACCTTATTCGTCACCGGTTTGGGTCGTCCCGAAAAAATCAGATGCTAGCGGAAAAAGGAAATGGCGTATGGTCATCGACTATAGAAAATTAAATGACAAAACTATCGAAGATAAATAACCGTTACCAAGGATGGAAGAAATCTTAGAAAACTTGGGTAAATGTACTTACTTTAACACGTTGGATCTAGCGCAGGGATTTCACCAAATACCTGTAGACGAGAGCTCAATAGAGAAAACGGCTTTTTCAGTCGAAAACGGACACTACGAATATGTCCGAATGCCTTTCGGTCTGAAGAACGCTCCTGCCACATTCCAACGAATGATGGACAGAATATTGGGAAAATATTTACACCGATTTTGTTTCGTATATATGGATGACATAGTAATATTCTCCAAATCACTGCAGGAACACCTACAACATTTAAAGCTCATATTGGAAGAATTAAGGAAGTACGAATTAAAGATTCAGATAGATAAAAGTGAATTTTTAAGAAAGGAGGTTCCATTCTTAGGACACATAATAACACCCGAGGGGATAAGGACCAATCCTGACAAGATCGATGCTATAGTCAGGTATCCCATTCCGAAAACGCAAAAAGAGGTGAAATCGTTTCTGGGACTCACCGGATATTATCGAAAATTTATAAAGGACTATGCTACAATATCCAGGCCACTTACAAAAGTACTTACTAAAGGTGAACAGATAGATTGTCAAAATTCAGATTACATGGGGGCGTTTAACAAGTTAAAAGAGTTAATTACGAATGCGCCCGTACTAGCATACCCTGATTTCTCGAAGCCTTTCATTATTACTACGGACGCGTCGAATGTTGGAATCGGGGCCGAATTATCCCAGGAGAAACACCTTATATCGTGCTATTCGAGAACCTTAAATTCTGCGGAACAAAATTATTCCACTATAGAAAAGGAACTATTGGCCATCGTGGAAGCATGTAGGCATTTTCGGCCATATATTTATGGGAGAAGATTTACTATTGAGACAGATCATAAGCCGCTTACCTGGCTTTGGTCCTTAAAGACACCCAACACTCGCCTAATTCGATGGAGAATTAAATTAGAAGAATATGATTTCGACATTAAATATAGGAAGGGTCTGAAAATAGTGTGGCAGATGCCTTAAGCAGGATAGAACTCAATGCTCAGGAGAAGGATGACGATATGGCAACCGTTCGTGCATCGGATGAAAATCTAGACTTCTCTTTGCTCATAACGGAAAAAAACATTCACATGTTTAATTACGGTGTAGTAATCAAATCAGGAAGAGACTATGAGGTGAAAACGATCAAAGATAAACTCAAAATACTATACACGGTCAAAATTAATAAAGATGATGCGGAGACACAATTACTAAAATTTTTAAGAGAAAACATCAACCCTGATAAACAATATGGAATTTACTTTGCAGACGAGAATTTGGAAACCCTTATGTATAAAATACTCAAGGAACATTTCAAAGAAAGATTGAAATTGATTAAAACTAACATCTACACACCTGTAATAGATCGAAAAAAACTTTGTGAAAAAATTAGAGGAGTATCATAACCAAAACCATAACGGCATGCAGGAAACTATAACTCACTTTAAAAGAAAATTTTACACTTTAAACATGGACCGTATCATTCAAAATTTTATAAACCAATGCGAACTATGCCTAGAGAATAAATATGAAAGAAGACCTTATACAACTGAGTCTTATGGCCCTATAATTGCTAATAAACCGCTGCAACACATACACATGGATATTTTTCATATTGCTAAAGAAAAATTCTTAACGATCATAGACATATTTTCCAAATACGCTCAAGCCTATCACCTAATGGACGGAAACGCCACAACCATTTTAAATAAATTAAGACATTTTGCCTCACATCATAATTTTCCAGACAAAATCATTACAGATAACGGCAGTGAATTTAATTCGGCTGTATTCAGGGAGTTTTGCCGCATACACAAGATAGATTATCACCAAACCACCATCAATCGCCATACGTCAAATGGACCGATAGAACGTTTACATTCCACTCTAAGAGAGAAATTAAGTATCCTTATGGAACAAAATCCTGGAGAAACGATCAAAAACCATATGACTACAGCAATTTTAATTTATAATCAAAGTATTCATTCAACCACAAACTTTGCACCTTTTACCCTTTTATATGGACCGTATGAAGATTTACATAAACACGTAATCGAACCGGAGGCCGACACAATCGAGAAATATAATGAGATACGGAAAAATGAAATTTTACCTTTCTATAACACTTTATATAATAAGCAAATAAATAAGCAAAAATTACCTAACGACTCCGATAAAACATTAGAAAATAAAGAAATCTATATTACAACACATAAACAACAGCGTGACAAAACGGCAGCACGATATCAGAAAGTACTTGTAAACGAACAGAAGGGTCCCGCGTTAGAGTGTTATATACATGGTCAACCCCGACGCTATAATTTACGAAGCGCCAAGAAATTAAGAAAGATCTCTTCTTCACAGGACGATGAGGATTGCACTGATCCTGTTACTCACGGCAATGCTCGCTAGGGGTGACAATGAGGGGGACATTAGTTCGGCCCATTATGATTATCGGCAAGGAGTTGGAAGAATCATAGCAGAGTATCACCACATACACTTCAACATAAACATTCATAATCTAAGAAGCATATATACTCAAATTCTCACTAATTACCATATGTTATCTCTAAAACAAGAACTTAAAGAATCAGGATTATTAAAACAAGTTGCAATCATTTGTGAAGAAATACGTCAAAATTTACAACAGATAGCACCTTTCAATGAAAGGAGTAGGAAAGGCTTGGTGGATGGATTGGGCACTGCGATTAAATATTTTTTTGGGAACCCGGATGCGGAAGATTTGAGAAAAATCAATAGTAATTTAGAACTACTTAACTATCAACAGCAAGAGGATATAGTCATGATAAATAAATCAATAAGTGTAATATATAAGGTCGGCAAGAATATAAACGCTAACATAGGAATTATCAACGGAAGTTTGTTAAATATGGCAAAAACTTTGAATGACCAAAACATCAAATTTAATCTCTTCGAAGGAATAACCACGCTTATTATACAGGGACAAAATTTTCTCGATTTGTTAGGCAAAATAAAAAGATCTTTCATCTTTTCGGAACAATTATTCGATTTGGAAATACTTACATACGAACAAATGTCAAATATTCGTGCACACCTTTTGGGTATTTATTCTTATAAGGAGCTTATGTTACATTATCATAGCTTGTTAGATTTTCGCTTTACTAGGGGAACAATCGTATTTACCCAAGACTCTATCATATATGTCCTTAAAATTCCTATCCTAAATCCCATTGAATTCGCCTTAATTCAAAGACTTGCTATTATCAATAATAATAATCAAACGGAAATTATTACCACACCTTGGACTTTAATTGGACCTACAATTAAGCTATATATATGCAAAGGAATGTCGGCTCGTTGATAAAGAAGTACACTTATGTCAACAAATAACGGCCGTCGGAACGGGGCCGATCATTGTGGGTGTGGGCTCTTCACTGGTGCTCGTTTACAAATTAACCGAGAATTCAACGTTAATATCAAGCAACTACTATATAAAGATTAAGTATGGTAACAACGAAAACATGATCAGGAGGACACATTTGGTACAGGGGGGTAACCTACAAATCCAAGGGTACGAACTCGACAAAGATTTCGGAGAAGCAAAGCAAATTAATCTTTTACAACCTCTCATAATCAGGAATCATCAACTGAATTTCGAACCGCTGAAAAGTTTGGTAATACCCACAATAACTACCCCAAAATTCATAACTCCTAATAAATCATTCGGATTGGAATTTCATACATCGGTAACCTCGATTGTACTGGTGTTGTTGCTAATATCGGTCATGCTTGTTTACTTGTTGTATAAATGTAAGAACAGGGGGAGGCAGCATGGGGGGAGGCAACATACCACGGACGTCAAGGACGAGGACGTCCTCGAACTTCGGCAGGGAGGAGTCATATGACTCGGCCACCGGGCCTCTGGAATGCCCGGGCGGCCGGCCCCGTTATCAGCATGGGTAGACTAAACATCCTCCTGGTGCTCGATTACGATGGAAGGGCAAGGGAAGGTGCTATCCATCGCTGCCTTCGCGTCAGCGACGATCATTCTCTGTCGGGCTTCTTAATTGTAAAGACGTAAATAAATCGGAAGTATTTTAATCAACGCTTTTAGTTCGATTATTTACTTGCCTATCCGAACCAAACAAATTCGTTATCGTTATTTTCTTGCGTATTCGTAATTCTCTATTTCGGACGCTTGTAACATAACTCACGCGCGGCACCCACTTTGCACACGTCTACATAAATAATAATTGTAATTCTACATCTTACGAAACAACTACTCGACCGCTGGGAAATTTATACACATATCTTTTGAAGATAATTCTAACTAAAAACGAGGTGAGATCAATAAAACTGTCGCCATCTATGTTTAAGGCCCGGGATTTTTCTGTTAATGTGTTAATTACACCGCTAGCCAAAGAGTTATTCGCCTTGTACGTACAAGAATGGAAGTAGGAAGATTTATCTGTAATGTCAAGGGTTTATATATAGAGTATAAATCATTTAAGAGTTATTTCATACGGGAAAAATAATTGTTGCTTTAAGCTTGACAGTTCCTTGGGGGGTTTTCATTGTCAAGACCTGAACTATATAATTTTATCCAGGGTGAACATAAACGATTCGTCTCAGCTGCTATTTAATACAAGGTTACTTTTTTTCAATAAAAATTGCGACCTCTTTTATTTCCATTTTGACTTAAAAATTGACCCGTTTCTAGTGTTTTGCATTTCGCAAAAATATTCGACATACATTTGTAGCGTAATTTCATGCTGCACATTTGTAATATGTATCTAGGGTGATAATCGATTAGCTTGAATACTGTTGTCAACATCTTTAAGCAACGTTGTAAGTGATCTTTTAACTGAAAACTGCAGAAGCTAGTGCACTAGCATCATTGGAGTTATGATGAAATCGGACATAAAGCTAGCGAATTCAGTATAGCGTCAATTTTTATTGAGATTGTAGTCAATCATTTGTAATTAAAAAGTTCTTCTACAACTCGTTTTGAATAGTATTTGAAAGATTTAACTTCTGCATCCCATAATGTCTTGAAATGGAGTGGGAGTAGAGAATCAAATTGTCAAAAAATTCTCTAATCTATTGCAAAATTGTAGACTTTCGTTTGAATTTATCTCATTTTGTCAAGGCACGCAGAGAACTGCTACAAACACGTTTGCTATTAGATCGCTAAATAGCTCTGTGTTATCGGTCTTTAGGAGCATGCAAAAAAAGATGTAGACATATATTTAGCAGCAATTTTGTTTCTCTTGTACCAAATCAGACCGAATAAATCTACTTTTGCATAGGAAAACTCGTTTGCTTATTGAAATGGTAAATCTTGGTAAATCACTTATTTTATATCGGATACCCAAGATCTGGAATCGAATCCAACGTACATAATGACGTACGAATTTCCGTACATAATTATTACCGTCGAGAACACGACTTACTGACGAATTTCAAAAAAGGATTTTTGACGACAAGATTTTTTGAATAAATACAGTTGCTGAGAGTCATATCATGTTGTATGAGTTGCAGTATAGAAGTACGTATCAAGGAGAAATATTCGCCGCAGAAGTAATAGACACTAAAAAAAGCGTTTTATGATTCATACGAAAGGAACACTTTTCCCCTAAAAAGAAAGATAAAAAGAATTGAATGGAACCCAAACCACTAGACTAGCCGCGTTAATCTTATCGTAGATAAGAAAGGTTTCATACGAATTGGGGGTCGACTACGAAACGTTTATTTAGACTTTCAGGAAAAATATCCGATAGTGTTGCCATTTCATCACCCCGTAACGGATCTTATTTTTCGAGAAATTCACCAGAGAAACTTTTACGCCGGTCTTCAAAAAACCTTTTATGAGATTCGACAGCGAGTCTGGTTCTTGACGGTAACAATCATGTACGGAAGATCGTACATAGTTACGTACGTTGAATTCGAATCTGTGTTTCAAGTTTTTGATAATGATGGAATTAAGCGATATTTAGTTAACTATTTTTTATTGAAATATTTTGTACTAAATATCCAATCGATATATCTAGAGAACGTATACACATATTCCTACAGAACGCGAACGAAATAATAAGGCATCACTATTACGTCTCTTGTATAACAACCAATTAAGTAAAACGCTAAGCGAATGATATTAAAAATAGTATCCTTATTAAACACATAAACCAATAAAAATTAAATTCTAATAGAACATGGGATACTAATAAAATTGGTAAACCTGCTTCAACTTGGCCTAAAGGAAGCTAGGAATACAGAGAGAATAGATAATAAAATTTCGGGAGCTTTTAGTATTTATAGCAGGCTAAAACAGGTGGACGCAATGTCACCTCTTTTGTTAAACTTAGTACTGGAATTTTCAGTCAAAGAACTGCAAAATAGTATAGACATTTTTCATAAGAACGAGACAACGCAACAGTTGACATACACGGACAATATTGCTTTGCTAGGAGACAATAAAGAGTCGTTAATTAATAACGCGAAAATATTAATATATAAGACAAGAGATATGGGATTACAAATAGGCGTGAAAAAATCAAACTATATGGTCGCTGATATACTTCATAATGTGCCTAATTCCGAAACTTTGGTCGTTCGGAATAATGTTTTTGAACGGGTCAGCAACTTTAGATATTTCAGATCGATCATAAATAAGACGAACGAAATTAACGAAAAATTTAAGAAAAGAATCAATTTAGGCAATTCATGCTTTTATTCGGTCAATTGATTACTCAGCTCGCGTGGCTGCTCTCTAGGCGTCTTAAAATCAGGATATAAAGGATATACAGGACAATCATCCTAGCGATGGTTTTTATGGTGGTGACATGATGTCGCTTACGTTACGGGACGAAAAAAAATTTATGGTTTTTGAAAATAAAGTTTTTTGTAAAATCTACCGCGCAAAACGCGATGAAGAAACGGGCGAATGAAGAAGACTCCATAGCGTATAAGTACATTAACTGTACAACAAGACGGACATCATTAACGTCGTAAAATCAAGCTTATGAAGATGGGCATGCCACGTGGAACGCGTAAGGGATTATATAACAGCGTATAATATACTGGTAGTAGAAAAAAGGACGTAACAATGTAAAAGTTTCATAAAAGTTAGAAAATGATAAAATTGACCGATAGTTATCGTTAAATGTCAAAGACAACCTTCATAGCAATACGTCGTATTAGTTTATTTTTTCTCGTCATTTCTAAAATAATTAATCACAGAAAATTTTTTTAGTGAAAACTTTTGTCTGGACAAAGCTAAGTATGTACCTACATACGTATACGCCAGTGGAAAATGTGTTTCATGGAACAAGTGAATAACTTAGTTTAGTCACAAAAAAAGGAGAAAAATCCGTAAAAATCGAAAAACAGTATAATTTTATTGATTTATTTATTTTTTAAAGTACACTTAAAACGTTCATTAAACTAAATATAAAAAAAACATCATTATTATTAAAAAAAAAATAAAATTAATCAAAATGATAATATAAATATTGAACAAAGAGAAAAATGATTAAACGTATGAATCGTATACTTAAAGTAACTTGCATAATTTCCTTAAAATATTTTGTATTTATTTAATCATAGTTATAAAGATATTTTTCGAACTGACGTACTTCCTCTTCTTGTGGATCCTTTTCTTCAGATCGTTGCTAAATTATTTTAAACACAATCATGATTAATAAGATGTAAAGCTTATATTTAATAAAAATATTTAAAATAATAATACTATTGTTAGCTAATGGAAACAAAAAGTGAATAATGAAATTTATACCATAAAAATAAAATAAATTACCTCCTTTTCGGTCTCCCCAACAAGAATATTTTTCTCGTTGCCTTCTACGGAATTATCTTTTATTAATTGGCGAACAGCGATTATTGAAGATTCTGTGCATAGTATAGAGTTTAGTCGTTTTAAAAGTAATGACATTTTTTCGTAATATACATTTTTATATTTATTGTCAGCTACTGCATTTTCTAAAAGATTAGGCAATAAAATAATTAGACCATGAAGGGAAGATTCTTTTCTTTTTTTGCATAATTTTTCAATATTAGTGTCTCTTAATCCATCTCCGTTTAAGTCGAACGAAGAGAAAATAAAGAATTTTACATGAGACAGACAAAGCTTTCTGCTATATTCATCTAGTATTTCAGTAACTTTGAAATACTTTAACGAAGACATTGAAGAATCAATCTTCGTTCTTTGTAGATCAAATATGCCATCTAATGGACCTATAGTTAAAACTTCTTTGAATAATTTCTCAATACATGTGACATTGCTTAAGTCATCTTCATGTCGGACAATGACCGTTACTCCATTTTCGCGCCATTTAAGGACCGCACATTCGTGACCCTCTATAGACATATCAGAAGCGATGATTAATTTTTTAACTCCTTGTTCGATCATCCACTCGATCAGAATTTTGCCAAAGATATTGAAACCATCGATGACGAGGTAGCATTTATCGCTATAGAACCAAAATTGAGAAATGATATTGGAGAGTGTTTTATCTTCTTGCAAGTTGACTAAAACCTGCAAAAAAATGCATTTGTAATATAATTGTCAAAAAAGAAAATTAAATTTTATTAGATAAACAGCATAAATAATTATTTACTTTTCCATAACGTTCACAAGCATCAATGCTTCTTTCTTCCGTTGCTCCTTGAAGAAAAAGTCTTCGTGATATAATTGGTTTTAAGCTGCCCATTTTAAGAGCTGTTCTCATCAGATCTGCTGCTTCTCTTTTAATTTTCGTTGGCAACTTAATAAGGTCTTGTAAACAGTAGCCGTATATACTTATGTTCCTATCAAAATTATATAGTGGTATCGGATTGTAACTAAGCCCTTTATAATCGTAAGTCATAATCAAATGTTTTAAATCTTTAACAATGTCTAAACAATTTTCCATATCGTGTAAGACGGAATAGTTTGAAACTACTAAATCAAAACCTTTGCCTTTTGTAATATTTAGAATATAACTTTTATAATTATTAACATTTATAATATGAGTCTGTGGTAAGCTTGGTCGTATTGTCTCGATCACTCGTTTTTCTGCTTCCGTTTCATAAGTAGTGTAAACATCAAAATTATATAATAAAGATAAATTTATAAGAGCCTGTCCTATATCACTAGCACCAAAATGTATCAATACAGTTTTAATTGTTTTTAACCTCCATTTATTTGAATGTAAAATAATAAAAGCTGCTAAATAAGCTTGGGGAATCGTTGCAGCATCTTCAAAGCTTAAACTTTCTGGAATAATCCAAGTTAAATCTGGATCTGGTAAAATTTCATTACTTATAGTTAAATTATCAACTAGTCCCATTACTCTACGACCTTTTTCATCTGTTCCTGAATATTCTGTAATAGATATCTGTGATTCTAGGCTGACGTCATTTTTTAAGCAGTATTCATAAACATTTAGATCAAATGATGAACATTCTACTTTTACTACTGTTTTATTTTTTTCTTTAATTAATGGTAACTTTTCCATCCATATTAATGAGCCGGATTTATTAATTTTAGCTTGTTGACGCGAAGAAGAAGTAGTCCTTATTGTCAATGGCATCCATCTGTATGTGCCCCATATCCCATTTGACGCTAAGACGTTTTCAGGAAGATTAAGTTTTATTTGTGATTTATAGAATTCA
This sequence comes from Polistes dominula, assembly GCF_049000335.1. Lineage (NCBI taxonomy): Eukaryota > Metazoa > Arthropoda > Insecta > Hymenoptera > Vespidae > Polistes > Polistes dominula. The sequence goes on from NW_028300963.1 coordinate 5,736,537, forward strand.
TTTTCAAGTGAGAATTTTGGTGCTTTTTCATCTTGTAAATCAAAAATTTGAAGTTTCTTATACCCCAGTTCTCGTTTTATATCTCGAAGGATCTCAAATATATCATTATCGATAAGAGTGTTTACCACAAATATAACATTGTCATATTTCGAGTCTCGTAAATGGACTTTTAACCGATCTAAACAATTTTTTTCTGTCTCTCTATTAACGACAACCGTTTTCCCAATATTTCTTTCTTTATGTAAAAGTAGAGCTATAAGACAAGAAGTAATTTTTATTTGTAGGACGACGTTTAAACCTGCACTTGTAAATGCAGAAATAGCATTATATTCCTCTTCTGTCTCAATGATTGTCAATAAAAATGATTCTTTACCGAAATTACTGATAAATTTTCTTACGTCGGTATAATGCGCGTTATTTATAATCGTCAAAATAAAATCCTCATTCATTGTCTGGTTAAGGAACTGTCTGCTAATTAATTTTATATTGAGGTTTTTCCTCGTCCTTTGTATGATATTCTCGAGAAACTCCAAAATGTTTTCATTTTTGTTTTTTGAGTCATTTATTACCAATATCTTTTCTATATTTTTTTTGCTAATATTTGTGGAAATTATTCCTAGTACTACGTTTAATACGTCGTCAATATTCATCTCTGTTTTATCTATATTCTGGATAAATCGAAGCTCATCCGCGATAATTTCCCAATGACTGTTGTCAAATATTATTTCTTGAAATTGAATCCCAATCATCTCAATTCCGGGGCAAGCTATCACATTTATCTGTTTGTCGAATCTCATAGATAGCTCTGTGAAAACAAATCATAATATACTGTATAATTTATTAGACTATGATATATGTCGTTTTTTTTGTGTGGAGGAACTTACCAAAAAAAAATATTTAAATAATTGTTTAAAAAAATGTATTTCAATAAAATAACAATTATAATTTACGAGAATGTTTAATGCAGAAATACTTGAATATGGTTTAAAAAAAAATTAGAGATATTGCCTTCTTTCTTAACAATGACTTTTGTTTTAATAAATTTTTTATTATTTCACAATTATAACTGTTAGTACTAAAACGTTACGAAAAGACTGCCGATTATTACAAATAACGAAATAATTGTAAATAATTTAATATCAAAGCAAAATTCAATAAATAATATAAATTTTAATTGTTTATTCTTTAATTATAAATAAATGAAAATTAAATTTATTTCGTTTTACTCCTAATATGATCATAAAGTAGTATAAATACATTCTAATTTTGATTTATCTGTTAGAGAATTTGAAGAGTTTTACACACAACTCTTGGTCTATATTACATCTTAATAACCCCGAAAAAGTTAACATTAACATTCAAATGCTTACCATTATTTTCTTTCATTTTGTCAGTTAATTGTGCCAAGTCGATAACGAGTTTTTCTATCCTACTCGGTATCAACATATTTTTGTTCCTACTGCTGATAATATGCACTTGAATTAATCCTTCTAGTAATAACATCCAATCGCTGCTCCATTTAAACGTACCATTGGTACACGATGTAGAAAGTCTGCTAATAATATTATAAGATTCTTCGTACTGGTAACCACGTAAAAGAAGATTTGAATAAATATCTTCTTCGTTTAAAAATTCTGTTTCCTTTTTCAGTAAAATAATTTCAGGAATAACTTTTTTCTCAGTTTCTGCTACTCGTATAGTTCCAGAAGCTAACATGATTCCTTCTTTACATTTAACTTCAAATTTTCCTGAGACTAAAAATTTACATTTTTTCAAATATAGTTACGAAATATAATATTTTGGTAATTAAAATTTTTACCTTTTAATATCATAATTATTAAGTGTATTTTATTGTCTTTTGGTACTTTTAATAATTTATTGTGATTTATAATATTTTCCAGTATAATAGAATTGTCATGCTTGTGTGGATTTAAATTTAAGTAAACATTTAAAACTAATTTTGAATAGACAGCTAAAGAAATAATAACTTTATCGTTCATTTTAAAGTTTCGTAAAAACTTGAATTTATCTGAGTCAAGATCTATCAGTTCTTCGGTTTGTTGAATTTCATACGCGTTATCAGCTTCTACGTTCCTGTCCAACATATGAAATAGTAGTTTGTACAATTCATTTTAGAAAAAAGTCTATTTTATACTTACCAATCAAAACTATGTTCCCATCCGCATAGTGAAGAAATCGACGGCGTTCCTTTAGAAACAGGAAAGGAAATTCTCGGATAGAGCTTCCCTGGCTTAATAGGTAACCCAAGATTATAAAGCTTTCCTAATGTTGATAGTAATAAGATTGAATTATCTTTATTACCTCGTTTTGTTAATGTTAAATTAATGCAGTTGTCTTTTAACGTTTTTTTCAGAATTGCCTGATAAATAAAATGTAATAAGTAATAGAGTTAAAATAACATATAATAAATATTTTATTCTAAGTAATAAACCTGTAGCAGTCCATGCGGTGAAATTTCAATGGTTATAGCATTCCTTGGAATAAGTTTTATTACTTCTTCGAATAAAACAGGAGAAAGAAGATTATTTGTATGATATTCAGGTGAAGAAAATTGAGCTTTCATCGAAAGCCATTCGTTTTGTGGAATAGACGTGCATATCCAACGAGAACTGCGTTCTTTTGGAAAAGGAATGACTTTTTTTAGGTAATCCAACAACTTTGGACCAGCTGGAGAAATGTAACGACTATGATATGCAATATTATTAGTTGGAACGGTTTTAGCAAATATTCCTTTATTCTAAAAATGAAAAATTAGGACTCTATAAATAAAACCTTATTATTATGACTGTCTATTAAAAAATCTACTTAAAATCTGCTAAGAATTACCTGTAATTCTTTTACAAAAACATTTATTGATTCGGTTGGTCCACTTATTGTAGAGCTTTCTGGTCCATTATGACATGCAACGTCAATGTCTTCAGGGCAGATATCTCGAATTTGTTGGTAGCCAAGACCAACTGCAGCCATCGTTCCATGTATTAAGTCACTTTCTACAGAAGCCAAACCTCGAGAAAGAGCACTTAAAATCATTTCCTCAGCAGTAAAGCAACCATCTGCGTAAGAACAACCGAGCTCACCAACAGAATGTCCGATCATGTAATTCGGTTTAACGCCAACAGCATATAGAATATCCACTAGACCAATCTGTATAGCAATCATGAGAAATTATTTATACAAAAATAAGAAGAAATAAAAAAATATTAAAGTGTAAATATTAAATATATTATTACTTGTATTGCCGCTATTCCTAAAAAGCAATTTATAATATTATCGTATATAGTTGGATCTTTGTCACATATAATATGCATAATATCATAACCTCGAGGTCTTAAAACATCATCACACCTTTTTATTGCTTCAGCAAAGATTGGTATTTTCATCAGTGACTCACCTAAAAAAGATTTATTTTGAAATTTAATAGCTATCAAGTAACATCTTTTTTATTATTTATATGTAAAATTTGTATTACCCATTCCAGTCCATTGTGATCCCATCCCCGAAAAAACAAACCATATCTGTCGAGATTGAAGTGACAAATTATTATCAATCATCTCTATCGATTGTTCTGAATTAGTTACTTCAGATTCTGGAATTACTGTATATCCAGAATACAATGATTGAGGAAATGGTTTCTCAGTAATATCATTAATTAACTGAGCAAATTCATCATCTTCTCTGTTCGAATGCAACTAAACACGTATACCATATTATTAACAATCATTTTGTATAATTAGTTTTGTCGTAAAATAAATAACCTACAGTATTGAAGATCGATGTTATCATTTCCTGAGTTCGACAAGAAGCTACAAAAAGCCGTGGCATATTATTTTGTGAAAGCTTTCTACCCAGCTTCTCTTTTGAATGGCGTTTTAAGATAATGTGTGAGAAGGAACCATTTAATGCAGCAGTGTTAACAGCAGCGTAGCAATCCGTCCAAATTGTTGGTTTTGTAATGACTTTTACGCGTCCCTCCTGAAGACATTGAGCTTCTTCCGGAGGCTCGGAATAATGAAGATTCGGTGGTATAACTCCGGTCTCCATAGCAATTAGTACCTAGAAATTACAAAGAGAATATAATGTAGAATATGAAAATAAATTTGTATTGTGTTAAATTTAATTTTGTCTTTTCAGTTATTTTACCTTGATTATCGAATTTAATGTATTATTATTAAATGTATAACCAATGTTTGATTTAATAGATCCTATTAAGAGAGGATTAGAATAACTTCGATCTTGACCATAAACAAGATCTATCGCCTTTAATTCTTCTAGATCCATTGATTTGATTGCTGTACCATCAGCCTCGATGTAATTTACATCGCTAGGCTTTAAACTGCATTGTTTCAATGTCTGTTTCATTATTTGAGCTTGAAATTCAGCTGTAGAAAATATACAAGTTTTTCTTGAAATTGCTGGAGTGTAACTAACACAAATATTAACGACCTCAGCATATACTCGCTTTGCGTCTTTAGCTCTTTGTAAGAAAATAGTTCCTATTGACTCGCTTCTTAAGAATCCAGAAGCATTTTTGTCGAAAGACCTGTTTAGCCCGTCGGATGACAACAAACCTAAATCACGAAATGTATACAACCAAAAATTATTAATAAATTAGGAATATATTCATTTGATAATGTAGAAATTTTCATTATTATTTATATGATCAAATTACAAGAAACAGTTGCCTTTTTTCTTTACATATAAGTAATGGAAGTAATTATTCTTGACATACTCTTATTTTACCTAATTCAGAGAGTTGATAGGATGTTTTTGAAAGTAAACTTAAGGCTCCACTACATACAATCGCATTATCGCAATCTCCAGCTTTAATAGCTTGGTAAGCTTTTTGAATTGCTAATGCACTTGAAGTGCAATTTGAATCAATACTACAGCTTGATCCAATTAGATCCATAAAAAATGAAATCCGGTTTGCTAGTAGACCACGGCAATACCCAGTTAAAGTATATCCATCTCGCTATTATAAAAATAAAGCGAACTGTACTTATAGTTTTTTTACATTTGTATAGAATCAATTAGAGATGAATCTATTAACTTACGTTTCCTGTACCGGCTATAAGATAACTATCTGACTCATATAAACTCAATACCCCGTAAACATTGGTTTTCTTGTCGCGTAGTTCTGCAGGATTTATTCCAGCATCAATAATTGCTTCAAACGTAGTTTCCATTGCAATTCTTAATTCTGGCGCCATATTTTTTGCCTGGATTGTACTAATTCCAAAAAAAGAAATTGTCGAATTTCGTTAAACCAGAAATTATTCCCAAACGAAATGGTATTTTAGACATAGGATCTAGAAAATAATAATTTATTAAACCAATAAAAAAAGTACTTTAATATGATTGTTGAGAACAATAATTTTTTTCTTTTTAGGCAACATGGCACACACATACACAGGCATACATAGGCGATTAAACAAGGTGACATAAGGGACAATAAAAGCGGCTCTTTCTATCGGTCGGATTTTCTTAAAGACGTTAGGAAGAAGTGAGAGACGGACGGAAGTATCTGTATAGCTTCATAAATAACCGCCGACTAATGCAAAACGTTTTTCCAACATCTTCTATCAAAGCATTTTACATGCATTTTCGAACAGTTAAATATTTTCGTGTAAAAACTAATTTAAGGGGGTATTCTGGTCTAGAGGCATGAATTTTTCGTACTTTTTCAAGTGTAATAACAAAAAGACGAATAATATTTTAACTATCTATAATGTTACAAGATATTCAATAATATTTCGAGAATACAAGGAAAAAAAATAGTATAAAAATTTAAAAATGAAAAAGATTTAGGCTGATGAAGTGGAGGGTCCTAAAAAGACAGCGCGCGGCGATTGTCAAGATTGCAGCTCTCCTGGTAATCCGAAATTAAAAAATAAAAAACATTATTAATTTAGAATAATGCCGCTATCGTTCGATCTAAAAGAATTGAAAACAGTTTTTTTTATTTTCGCTAAATTACAACTGTTTGAAAAAAAAAATACATTATTTTTACCACTTTTTTTACTTTTCCGAATTTTTTTGAAAATAGTAAAAATTGAAAATTTTGTAAGATTTTAGTTTACAAGATAGAGTAATGCATAGAGAAGTCTCTCAACAAATTTCAAGCAAATCGGTTTAGTAGAACTTGAGATATCTTGACAATTGTGAAAAAAGAAAAAAAAAACAGTTTTGAGAAAAATGCGTTCAAAGTTTCGCGTAGTAGGGGTAGGATATAGGATACTGCGTCACAAAAACAGCTATATCTTCGAAAATAATTTCTATTTTGAAAAATCCTCTTGAGGACATATTCTTAAAGGGTTAAGCTTATATGTATAAAAAAAAAAGAAAAAAAAAAAATAAATAAATCGATTATTTCAAATTTCTAGACCAGAATACCCCCTTAACTTATTCTTACCTAATTTCCATCTTTCATGATCTATAGTCGAGCAATCTTTTCCACTTATTAAATTCGCTATTAATTCATTAATATTTGCACTTTTCGGAAATCTTCCAGATATTCCAGAAATAACCACTTCTTCTTTGCCTTCTAAATTCATACTTGCTAAATATATCTATATAGAAGCTACAATCAAATACGATTTTACTTATCAACTAAAGCTATTAATTGTTGCTGCTGTTTATATAGCCTTCGGCATAGGTCTAATTAAAATTGATATTTAGGCCATTTGTTTTTAAAATTTAAATATCTTACGCGTAGAAAGCATTGTCATTATATTGAAGTAAGAACTTCATTAGAATAGGAAGTGATTTAAAAAAAATGAAATGCGCTGGCGAGGCAAGGGAGCGGTGTGTGGTGAGGCAACGGAGCGGCCATCATGGCTTTGTAACGACCATGATACTTATTAAGAAGAGAAAAAGAGACAAACATATAAGATTAAGCCTGCGGGAGAATGAGACAGAATATAGCTATAAAGTTATTCCTATTCTCGGTCTCCTCTTTATGCTCTGCTTCGTAGTATCGCTCCTGGTATTATATGCGTGCGCTTGTGTGCGACTGCATACTACGAAGCGTAGACACATATACAATAATTTCGATACTAAATTTGTTTGTAGCTAGGAGTGATAGAGAGGTAAAAGAATAAACAGAGATAAGCGCGTAGGTATTTGACAAAAAAATTGGGTTCAAGCGAACAGACAGTCCAAATAAAGAAAAAAGGTGCGTGGTCTGTTTTTCCTGACCTGTGACTTCCTATTGTTTTTTCTAAATATATCATGATTTCATACAGTGTTAAGTTTAAACAATTTAAAGTACTTCCTTTTTTCAAATTCAAAAATATGTAAAAGCTGTTAAGTAGGAGTATTTTGGCAAGGTCTTATATGTTCGTAAAAAAGACAAGAAAATCAATATATTTCTATGTAGTTATTTCAAAAATACTTATCATACATTTTTAATGCCGTATCAAAGCTTGTACATATTACAATATAATAAAAATGTATAATATTGAAAACCGTTTAATAACATTTATTATAAATTCAATTCGTAATTAATATTTTTATTGCTATTTTCATTTATCTAATAGCAATACTTTACTTAGCAAGAATATCTCCAGTTGAAAGTATTGCACTTCTAACTAGAATTAAATTAGTAGATAAGAACGATGACGCACTATTAATATCTAATCTGGAATAACAACATAATCAAATCTAGTTTATAAAAAAATAAAGAATGATCTAGATCAACTTTACTATGAAGCTATTTTATTAAACATATGTTTGATGTAGCCGCACGAATAAATTAATTTAAAATATTTACTCGTGCGATTTGGTTTAGCAATTTAAATACAATAAAATAAATAACACATGAGGTGGCGAACAGGGGGCCACGGGACCAGCCCATCTTAATCGGCTTGTTTTTACGACATTAATGGTGTCGGGTTTGTTGTACATTCGGTGTACTTCTACGTTTTACGGTTTCTTCTATTCGCTCGTTTACCCACCGCCTTTTTAAACCAAAAATTTTACGAAGAACTTTATTTTCCAAAAATCTAAATTTCTTTTCGTCCCGATGGGATGATTGTCCTGGATATCCTGATTTCTAGACGCCTAGACAGCAATCACGAGCTGAGTAATTAATTGACCGAGTGAAAGCATGAATTGCCTAAATTGATTCTTTTCTTAAATTTTTCGTTAATTTCATTCGTCTTATTTATGATCGATCTTGAATATCTAAAGTTGCTGACCCGTTCAAAAATGTTATTCTGGACGACAAAAATTTCAGAATTAGGCACATTTTGAAGTCGATCAGTGACCATATATTTCGCTTTTTCTGCGTCTAATTGTATTCCCAGATCTTTTTTCATATATATTAATATTTTCGCGTTATTAATAAATGACTCTTTATTGTCTCTTAGCAAAGCAATATCGTCCGTATATGTCAAAAGTTTCGTTGGCTTGTTCTAATGCAGAATATCTATACTTTTTTGCAGTTCTTTGACTGCAAATTCCATTACTAAGTTTAACAAAAGAGGTGACAATGCGTCCCCTTGTTTTAGCCCGCTATGAATACTAAAAGCTTCCGACAATTGATTACCTATTCTCACTTTACCACGAATTTTCTTCTGAAAACTTCTAGACGTAAAAAAAGGATAAGATATTAGTAAGTTTTATATCTTTTTTAAAAATAAAACTACTCCTTTGGTAGCAATATATAATTACATTTTAGTACAAGTGTAATAAAACAATAGTTTGGAGTATTCAGAAACAATTTAAATAAAATCATTAAACATTCTGAGATACAAAAAGGTAATAGACTGAAGATATAGACGATAAAAATAATATTCTTTATTTTATTTCCTTTTCAAATACGCTATTGTAGACGATAAAATTAATATTTAGTTCTTTCTTTATTTTATTTCCTGTTTGAATACGCTATCGATCTTAGTGAAATGAAGCGCGACGAAAACCTTTGTGCAGTATCGGGTTCTTAGGGTTCTTTCGAATTTCTAAGTAAACACATGCGACATAAGAAGAAACGATATTCCTTTGTTTAAAAAAAGTTCTTTTATGCTTGATTTTCACTACGATCTTTACCAAAAACAAAAGCTATACCAATCAGTTGACTATGGCGGGGGGATGGATCCTTCTGCTATTGGTCGTTAATAATCCTAATCACTTTTCCTCTCCGAAAGGGGTGTGTGTGTTACTCTTTTATGATATAAATATGTGATACAAAGTAAGAAGGCAAGTCCTTAGTCTTCAGTTTCTTAGTTTATCAAGTCCTTAGTCTGTATCAGTCTGTATATCCGTCTGTCTGTACTCGTCTGTCCATATCAGTTCCTTAGTTTAGTCCTTAGTTCTCAGTTCACTAATTATACTTTCAGTCCGTTATATTCGTCTGCATATTTTATCAGTCAGTTTATCAATTTATCAGTCAAACAGTCGGTCATATAATTATAATTTTTTTGTATTCTTTATTTTTTGTAACCACACTACTTTTTGCAAACTTATGTCAATACCGCTTAACATCATTATATTTTAATAAACTATCATATATTTCATCATCATCCGTTATTTTTCTCTGTCTGAACCCTACAAAGAATTTAATAATTTGCTTTGAAAAATAAAGTAATTTTATTAGAATTTAAGCTAAAAACCAGGAACTTTAAGGTATTATTAAACTTTATATTTTTTTCGATATATTTAGATAAATGTAGATATTTATTTTATACATCCATTTAATTATATTAAATAGTATATTCTCATGATCTGTTTGAATAAATAAAATAATTTTATTTATTACTTTAACGGTAAGCGTTGCAACGGCGAATAAATATGAACATCGCAGAAACGATAACAAAAACGAAATTCGATAAAAACTATAAATAGAAAAAAACACGATAGTGCTGAAAATTCTACTTTTCGGGAAATAATTTCACTCTACGATTTTATTTTTACATTTTGTTAACGCTTCTATTGGTTAAAACGTGGGAAGTGGAGAATGGTTAGGCGCACTCCTGAGTAAACGACAGTTCGGAGCTTACTCAATTTAAATTTAAACGTTCACGCGTTTCCACAAGAAAATATACACATACATGACCGAGTAAATACAAGTACTACTAATACATATTTTTCAGTGTTTACTTTCAATACTCCCACTCAATGAAAAAAATGTTATATTTTAAATACAATGATTATTTAAATGAATTTGTGATTCCACTTTCATACATGAAATAACAAAATTTCTTTCGAGGCAATGCCTTAGTAAACGGATCAGCTAATTGTTCGTTTGTTGGAATATATGTAACTTTGATCTCTTCATTTCTTTCCTTTTCGCAAGTATAGAAAAATTGTGTTTCGATATGTCTTGATCTATTACTCGCTGCAGGATTTTGAACTAAACGGATAGCAGGTTGGTTGTCACAGTAAACAGTAGTAGGTAAATTTTGACTCAATTTTAATTCATTTAATAACTTTCTTAACCAAATCACTTCTTTTGTTACTGAACATAGAGCTATAAACTCTGCTTCTGTTGTAGAAAGCGCAACAGTCGACTGTTTACGTGACGACCAAGCTACGGGTCCTCCATTCAATAAACATAACCATCCAGTCGTACTAATTCTATCATTTAAATCTCCTGCCCAATTGGAATCACTGTATGCAATAAGATTTCCGTCATTTATACGTCCAAAAATTATACCATGATCAATTGTTCCTTTAATATAACGTAATACATGTTTTACACCATTCCAGTGACTTCGATCTGGCATGTTAGAAAATTGACTCAACAAACTTATAATATAAGCTAAGTCCGGTCTTGTACCAGTCATAAGAAACATCAGAGAGCCAATTGCTTGTTGATATGGAAAAACTTCTGAATTTTCATCATATAAATTTTCAATACTTTTACGAAATTTAACACCAGGATCTGCTGGAATAGAAAGAGGATTACAATCAGAATGTCTAAATTTTTCTAGAATTTTAGTAGCGTATGCGCTTTGAAACATTTTTAACATTCTCTGTTGTCTGTCTCTTTCTATTTGTATACCAACGAAACATTCAGCCTCTGATATTTTAATCTTAAATGAATCGCTCATTTGTTTCAATAAATCATTCATTTTAGTTTCATTATTACAACAAGTTATTCCATCATCAACATATAGGATTACATACAAAATAATTTCATCATTTATTAAATAATATAAACATGGATCTGCGTGTGATTGTTTTAGACCATAGTCGGTGAAAAATTTATTTATCATTTTATTCCATTGCCTAGGAGCCTGTTTTAAACCATAGAGACTTTTCTTTAAGAGACAAACTCTATCATCTACTTCGAAACCGAAAGGTTGTTCCATGTAAATAGTCTCTTCGAGTTTGCCATACAAAAAAGCGGTTTTCACATCGAATTGTTTCATGTGTAAATCATTTACAGCAACAATTGATAATATAGTTCTTACAGTATCATATTTTACAACAGGGGCAAAAACTTCATAAAAATCAACGCCTTCTTTTTGTGAAAACCCTCTAACTACTAAACGTGCTTTATATTTATCAACTTCACCATTAGCTAAATATTTTCGTTTAAAAATCCAGCGATTGGATATTACATTTTTGTTTTCAGGACGTTGTACTAGAATCCAAGTTTTATTCTCTTCAAGAGATTGTAGCTCTTCATTAATTGCTGCGATCCATTGAGATGCATCATATGATTCTATCGCTTCATACAAAGTTTGTGGCTCACAGACTGAGAGTAAGGCTTCTGCAATTTTTAATTCAGCTTCATTTTTAGCGAACGTTTGTTCAGAAGGTGCACTGAATGCACGTGATCTAAACGGGTAAGGCTCTCTTGGGATAGGTTCCCTTGGATTTCTTCTTTTTGGTTTTTCTTTCTGATTATCAACGTTCTCAAAAACATCATCATTCTGATCATCAATTTCATTTTGCGAATTTTCCTGAATTATAATAGTATCATTTTGGTTAAACTTTTCGTCAAATATAACATCTCGTCTAACAAAACTTTTTCTGGAAATTGGATCGTACACTTTGTAAGCCTTACTACCATCACTATATCCAATCATCATCATTTTAACAGAATTTTTCTCCCACTTAGTTCGAACGTCCTTTGAAATATGTACATAACAATCACTACCAAATATTTTTAAATGACCGACGGAAGGTTTCTCTCCAAACCAAAACTCGTACGGTGTTTTTCCTTTCAAAGTATTAGTAGCCGTTCTATTCTTTACATACACGGCTGTCGCAGTAGCTTCAGCCCACAAATACAGTGGTATATTTCTAGCATGTAACATACTCTTCGCACATTCAATAATAGTTCGATTTTGTCTTTCGATATATCCATTCTGTTCAGGAGTTCTAGGTGTTGTTAATTCATGTTTTATACCATTTTGGAGTAAGAAAGTATCAACCGCGTCATTACAAAATTCTTTTCCACAGTCAGTTCTTAGTCTTTTAATAACTTTATAAGAAGGATCTTTTTCATACGTTTTATTGAACAATTTACTTCTAGAACTATCAGCTTGCACATCTGTGATAAATTTTCGTAGGGCTTCAAGAACATTATTTTTCTCTTTTAAAAAGTATACATAACAGAACCTTGAGAAATCATCTTTCAATAATAGAAAATAATTGGAACCACCAATTGAACTCGTACTCATTTTACCACAGAGGTCAGCATGAAATAGTTCACCTGGATATTTGGCTCTGACAGCCTCGCCTTGTGGAAAAGAATTTCTGTGTTGTTTACCAAAAACACAGCCTTTACAGAATGGATTTTCTACATTCAAATCTGTTACTTTCATGTCATCTACACATGAACTAGAAATCATTTGACGCAAAGTTTGAAAATTTACGTGGCCTAATTTTTCATGCCAATCCATCAAAGTACCATTAACAATTACATTTGCCTGACTAATTTTAATTGATGGTAGTAAATTTAATTTATATAATTCACCATGTTGCCTTGAACCGTTAACAATTAATTTATCATTTTTATAGAATGCAATTTCTTTACCACCTGGTTCATGAACAACAGCAAAACCTTTTTCACATACACGACCAATAGAAATTAAATTTTTATGAATTCCAGGCGCATACCAAACATTAGCAATAGTATAAGTATCTACACGACCATCAGAATTTTTAACATTTACATTAATATCTCCAGTTCCATACGCATTTACTAAATTTCCATTACCAACTCGAACTTTATAATTATCATCTTTAAACGGAATATATTTTGTATACCAATCGCGCCTAATACAAATATGCTCAGTCGCTCCTGAGTCAGCGAACCATATCTCTTTTACATTAGATTCGATTTCAGCATTAACGCATTCTACATTAAAAAGAAACGTATCACTCTGGTTTGAATTTGTTTCGGCAACTAGTGATTGATTTTTATTCGAATTTTTAAAAAAATTTTTATTTTCTAAATACGCCTTCTTTTTACGACAATCGCGTGCATAATGACCCGGTATTCCACAAAAATGACATTTTCCACGTTTTACGTTATCATTTGAATTCGAATTTTTCTCAGTATTATTATTATTATTATTTATGCTAGCACGTTTAGAATCGTTTTGAAAAAATTTTCTAGCATTATTATGATTATATTTACCACGCGTTAAATACACTTCTTGAGAAATGTCGTTTACATTCTCTTGTTTACGCATATTTAAAAGCAACTCTTCATTTACAAGGTGATCCGTTAGAGTTTCGATAGTTTGTTTATCTTTCGGAACAGCGTACCAAGCAGTGCGTACATTATCAAATTTCGATGGTAAACTCGATAAAATTTTGGCAATAACTACAGGCGATTTTTGTTCCATATCCATATCTCTAAGTCTTTGCGCGAGAGATACAATTTTTGCAATGTGATCAGCCATACTTTCATTTGGCTCCATTTTTGCATTAATAAATTGATTTAATAGTACCTGTATAGATTGGTCGCTTTTCTCAGCATGAATCATTCGTAAACGTGCCCACATACTAGCCGCTGTATGACAATCCGTTAGAAAACGTAGCTGCTCCAATTCAAGACCACGCATGAGAAAAGCTTGCGCTTCAGCGTCCTTCGATTCCCAAGCTGGTATGTCGATGTCAGTAGTAGGCTTCGGTGTAGATCCATCAATGTATTTCTTCAATTTGTTTTCAACCATATAAATTTCCATCTGCCGTTTCCATAATTGATAATTTTGACCGTTGAAACGGTGAATATGGTAAACTTTTGGTTCAGACATTATGTCTAGTTCAGAATCACTACTTTCAGGCTCACTCTCACTATTTCTCAAAAATTTCCGATTTCGTCTCCGTCTTCTTGATTAAGTACAGAGAGCTCTGGGCCCATAACCTATTGGTTAAAACGTGGGAAGAGGAGAATGGTTAGGCGCACTCCTGAGTAAACGACAGTTCGGAGCTTACTCAATTTAAATTTAAACGTTCACGCGTTTCCACAAGAAAATATACACATACATGACCGAGTAAATACAAGTACTACTAATACATATTTTTCAGTGTTTACTTTCAATAGCTTCTATAGATGATAGCGTTTAGAATTTAAAATCTAAATATATATGTCGGGAATTTTATTTAGGGTGAGAGGTGCGAGTTGAACATACACCAAGTTTAATCCTACTAATAAGATTTATTTAAAACAGGTATTAGAAAAAGTACAATAATAGTTTCACAATCTTACTGTTACAACTTAGATAAGTGACTGTATTCTTACAACTAATAACGACTTATAATACAACTGCGACTGTTACAACTAATGAGTAATTACGGCTACGACTGTGACTGCTTCTACGACTACTGCTACGACTTCTACTGCTAACATCTTATTTCTTTTCACGTATTTTATGTCAGAAATGACATACACCCCTTCTGAGAGGGAAGGAGCTTACAAATCTTATTGACCAATAGCATAAGGATCCACCCACCATAGTCCACCGACGGGTACAGCCTATGTTTTTTGGTAGTGGGAACTATGCATAAAGAAACTTAATATCGGATATTATCGGAATGTTACCCTTTTTTTTATGGTCGTTATGCGTAAATCGCATATGTTTACATAGGAATCTGAAATTCTTCAAAGGGTCCCGACACTGCACACAGGGTTTTTATTGCTCCAATATATTCCGATAATCCTTAGGTTTGTTTAGGGTTTTATGGTCTTTCTAATCTTTTATTTTAGTCTCTGAATAAAGTTTTCCTTTCCATAAAATTAGATATAAAGAAAAGGACTGAATTCTAGTTTGTCGTCTACATCTGCTACACTTAAAACTCTCCTACATATATACTTTCGAGAAATTGTTAAGAGAGGTAATATGTTTACGAACTCATTAAAAGTTGCTTAAATAGACGAAAATAATAACAACGAGTAAGACTTTTACCACGAGAAGAGAAGAAGAAAGGTATCGAACAAAGTGTTACTCGTATTTCACTTATCTTATTCTAAATTAATAAATAATCTAATATTACCTCTTGAATAAATACAACTTATTATTTTCTACTTAAAAAAGTACAATATATTTCTGCATATTACTTTTTTTCCACATTACTATTACGACACAGTCAATCTCGAAACTTTTAGACATAAAAAAAGGATATAATTTTAATAAATTTTGAGTTTTCTTAATAAATATAATTCATACTTTGGTAGCAATATATAAAAACATATTTGTAGAAATGTAATTAAACTTCAAATTATCCCGCCCAAATCATCATCTTCTTACTCTTCCTCTTCCTTTTCCTCTTCCTCTTCCTCATCCACTTCCCCTAGTCTGTTGCCAATGAGTCTTTCATATAATTTCTTGCTTTCAGCTTTTATTGCCTTATACATTTTCTGAATTACTAATGAACTTGATTTGTAGGTTAAATTGATAGTGAAACTTAAACCAATTAAGCCTGTACAAATATAAAACCGATTTGACAGCAATTAACAACAAAACCAATTTAATTCTATTCATTCAATTTTAATTAAAAGTTAAGTAATTGTATGAATTCCTCTCAAATGACTTTTGACATTTTAATAGTACGTTCTTTGTACCTCTATAAACATTCAGGTAAATCGTCAGAAGTAGCATGAGTCATGTACGGGGTAAAAACTGGAGCAGTCCCTAAGTCGGCGCGCCGCACCCCGTTTCGCGCTCTCATACTTTGCACCCCAATTCCTCACGAATGCTTCCACTTTTTTTCCGACATTTTGCACATAGTTTTCTCTATACATAAACAAGACACACACAAGTTGTCAAAAATTTTTCTTTTTATGTAAATCTTCAAAAATTTTTACAACTTTTCCAGCTTCCGACACCCCTTTTGTCATCGATTTACACTTCTGACATTTTTTTCCATGCTTTCTCTCATGTTTCTGGATATCTACGTAAATTTTTTACCCATTTCTCTAGTTATTTTTTCTATTATCAAAATTAACAAATTTAGGAGCCGAGCCCTCCCTTTAATCTTTCTGATCGCCTTCTGATGATAGGGCTACTCTTTTGCCGACACCGTTCCAACCTTTTCTAGAAAAACAATTCTGTAGGGAAAGTCATTTTCCAAAATCGGTTGCTAGCTCCTAGCCTAATGGTACTTTAGTCGAATGATATAAAAATAATAATTTATGGAAACCATTATGAACATACTTCGATGTAATATAAAATGCAAAAAAAAAAAAAGAATTAAGCTGATTTTAACCTAATTTTTATCTTGTCTAATTAAAAGACACGTAATCTTTTCT
Organism: Polistes dominula; assembly: GCF_049000335.1. Classification (NCBI taxonomy): domain Eukaryota; kingdom Metazoa; phylum Arthropoda; class Insecta; order Hymenoptera; family Vespidae; genus Polistes; species Polistes dominula. The sequence continues at coordinate 5,753,269 of NW_028300963.1, forward strand.
ATTTATTAAATTCGCCATATAATCATTGAAATCGTTACTGCTGGAGAATCTTTAAGACATTTCAGAAATTGGAACACAACTGCAGTATCTTGCAACACTTTTAATTTTATATTTTTTAATGTATCTATACCAGCGAAATTGTCGACAGATACTTCATTTGTAGAATAAACTATTTATTGTAGCCCGCTTTTTTTATAGACATTCAGATACGTCTTAACAAAATAATCACTTATGCAATTTTTTTTTGCCATTTAAATGCATATAGTATGCATAAAAACGCATACCTTTATTGTCAATGCACTAATACATAAAATATATATATTAAGATGAGAGAAAAGATGAGAGATAAATAGTACGTGTGCGTGTTTATGCCAAAATATTTCTGGGAGTATCGATAGGCGTCGGAAAATGACCTTATTGTGTGCGTTCGGCAATCAAATGTGGATGGGATGCAAATGTGAACGTTAATTACTTAATAAAAGTGCGTTTTATCGTGTTTGAAATATTACACCACCTGATAATATTGCTTTGTGCATTATGAAAGTGCTGAAGTCTCTCGAATATTCTCGGTCCGGAAGTATCGGAAGATCTAGTCTTTGGCTTATCAGGAATGATCTGGAGACATCGAGAAGGAACGTAAGAAGTAGCGAAAACTTATGATGAGAGATGATAGGTAAATATGTTCAATGAAGGCAACCAGCGGGTGCCTTTATGATTCTGTGCCATTAGGAATGTGTTACAAGTGTATTATGTTATACTATAGATACTTACATATAAATATTATTTCTTAAAATGTATAAATAATTAAATACTATTTATCATAATAAGTCCTACATATCTTTTTCAAAATTTCCGATGAATGATGACTTTAATTTCTTTTTTCTTGTCTTAGAAATCTTTTAAACAGACATGAAAAAAAATATACTATTATCTAATGTAAATCATTTAGAAATACCTAATGAATATTTTTAATGAAAAATCAAACTTTTAATATTACAGTAAAATAGAGAGAAGAATTTATAATAATAAAGATTATTTATACGCAAGAAATATAAATTTAAATTTTATTTAATATTTTTTAAAAAGTGTTTTTAATTAGTAATACTTGGTAAATTCATAGACAATTATAAATATTGCTTTCATAGGCAAATTCAACAAAAAAGAAAAAGTAGGTTATTACGGTGATGCGGAAGCAGGATCCAGGTTATCTATGACATCTTCAAATTATAAAAATAATTACTTATTTTTAAGAAACCCAAAGATTAAACAGAGTAGAATAAGTTACAAATAATTTCTTTAAAAGTAAATATAAAAATATTCATTAAGAATGAATGGATTTACCAGCACGATTATATTTATTTGAAATATTCATTTATGCAATTTGCTTTTGCAATTGAAACTCTATTACGTATCGTCTATTGTAATTATACTTTTATTCAAAAAATATCTTTTTTAAGGTTTCTTGTTATGGCCGAAATTCCTCAATTAAGAGTCCTCTGGCAATTTGTATATGCTGTGGAGTGAGGAATAAGGGGTTAGATTAAAATTAATCAAACACGTGATTGAGCCAATCAAAGAAACAATGCCTTTTTTTATTGGCTCGTCAGGGAAAAAGCCTTGCGGCATAAAAACCCTGGATAATATTTGATTATATACAAGTAAGAATTCACCACGTGGTGTTACCACGTGGGAAAATATCGTTGATGTGAAATATATATATATATATATATATATAGTTATTGGAAAGATCTCACCTCTCGCACTCCTCAAATATAGCGATCACAACCTCAAGGGTTGTGATGTTGAATGAGCTCACTTTCACGAGTCTTGAAGATTAGGATATTCTTTCGGTTGACCTTTGTGAATTTTCAAAGCCTTTGTTCAATATGCCCTCTATAATCCTTGAAGATGTGTAGTCGTAGGCGTCCGGTGAAGTAGTAGGATGAATGTCCCTTTGTACTGGCCCAGCAGGGCGTATGTACTAGGGGATTGAGAAGTGGGGATGCGAGAGGTGGGGGTAGCTAGAGAGGCGCTTCGATAGATACTGGTGGTTGATCGATGCTCACAATGAGTATCGATCTAGAATCCTAATCGATGGAAGCGGACGCGCGCGAGTTTCGAATACCGCTAATTACCGTACGATCCTTTCGGATCGTACAAGCGAAATTGTCGACAGATACTTCATTTATAGAATAAAACTATATATTGTAGCCCGTTTTTTTTTTTATAGACATTCAGATACGTCTTAATTAAATAATCACTTATGCAATTTTTTTTTGTCATTTAAATGCATATAGTATGCATAAAAACGCATACCTTTATTGTCAATGCACTAATACATAAAATATATATAAAGATGAGAGAAAAGATGAGAGATAAATAGTACGTGTGCGTGTTTATGCCAAAATATTTCTGGGAGTATCGATAGGCGTCAGGTAAATGACCTTATTGTGTGCGTTCGGCAATCAAATGTGGATGGGATGTAAATGTGAACGTTAATTAATTAAAAAGAGCGCGTTTCATCGTGTTTGAAATTATTTCACCACCTGATAATATTGCTTTGTGCATTATGAAAGTGCAGAAGTCTCTTGAATATTTTTTTCGGTCCAGAAGTATTGAAAGATCTAGTCTTAGTAGTGAAAACCTATGATGAGAGATGATAGGTAAATATGTTCAATGAAGGCAACCAGCGGGTGCCTTTATGATTCTGTGCCATTAGGAATGTGTTACAAGTTTATTATGTTATACTATAGATACTTACTTATAATTATTATTTCTTAAAATCTATAAATAAATAAATACTTTTTTTTTTTTTTTTTATCATAATAAGTCTTACATATATCTTTTTCAAAATTTCCGATGAATGGTGACTTTAATTTCTTTTTTCTTGTCTTAGAAAACTTTTAAAAAGACATGAAAAAAAATATACTATTTTCTAATGTAAATCATTTAGAACTATTCAATGAATATTTTTAATGAAAAATCAAACTTTTAATATTACAGTAAAATAGAGAGAAGAATTTCTAATAATAAAGATTATTTATACGCAAGAAATATAAATTTAAATTTTATTTAATATTTTTTAAAAAGTGTTTTTAATTAGTAATACTTGGTAAATTCATAGACAATTATAAATATTGCTTTCATAGGCAAATTCAACAAAAAAGAAAAAAGTAGGTTATTACGGTTATGCGGTAGCAGGATCCGGGTTATTGTATTATTGTAATTATACTTTTATTCAAGAAATATCTTTTCTAAGGTTTCTGATAACCTATGACTTTACTTTTTTTTTCTAGAAACATCATGTTTCTAATTGATAGATAGAATAAATGATTCGATGCACTTTATACTTTTAAATCCAGAGTTGCAAGGTAGAAATAATTTTTTAAGGTCTTACAAATCAATTAAAACGACGTATAAAAAAAATTTAATTCTATTTATTGAGTTATAGGGGATATTAGAAATACTCTTTCTTATAACACAATATTCTCTTTATTTTATATGATAAGGTGGAAGTACGTCTTTACTCAATCAGCAGTAGAAAAGAAAGAAACGAATAACGAATAAACCAAAAGAAAAATATTTCTCCTCCAAGCACTTAAAATGCAGCTGCCCCTTGGTAGGGATAAAGAAAACAAAATTAAGAAGGACCGCCCATCGATTGAACAAAACACTCTGTGTCCCACACTAGATATCGGATATTATTTATATACATAAAAGTATCGATTGTATTTTGTAGATATGGTAAATAAACGCAAAATAAAGAATACTGCGTAGCATTTAACACCATTTATATTAGTTATTTTTGAAATACTTATAGAACATTTTTAAGCAAGATCAAAAGATATAAATATTACGATAGAATAGGAATGTATTACTTTAAAAAGCATTTAATAGCAGGTAATATTTTAGATAAAATTTTATTTAACATTCTTTGTAAAGCAATAATGCTTTTTTTTTGTAAAGCATTATTTAATTATCTTGGTAATGCTTGGTAAATGCTTGGTAATTGTATTGATAATAGTTACTACTTCTTTCATGTATCTCTATAAAAAAAATGTGTTTGTATGTTGTATTAAAGTAAGAATATAAATATGTATTATCAATCTAAATAATTTTTATTTTTTTGTTTAATTTACATTAAATAGTAATGCATGTATGGGAGTATACAAAAACATGTACCTGTAAATAAATATTTCTAATTAAACTTCTGTGCTTTAATCTTATATATACAAGGATTATAATATAGGTTTTATTTGTGAGAAACGGTAAATAGTATTTGCTACTTAGTGTCTACGTAAAAAAAATAACTGATGTTTTTAGATATTTTGTATCGTGATAAATAAATCTACGCTTACTATGTTCATCAACCAATACACATACTAACGCACGTACAAACATACACATGGACTATAGCAAGTATTAGGCAGTTCAGTATAGATATAAATATTTTCTGTAATCTATACACAATATGCGACACCTTTTCTCTCGCTTCGACTCGGCAATATTCAGGCGCATACAAGTACACATATTAACAATGCTTAGTTGAGAAGAGTGAAGTGGTTACAAGAGACTGCATTAAGAGAGTACTGTGATATTAGGAAACGCTGTATACTGCCTTCTATCTCATTCTCTCGCAGTCTAAAGCCTATAGATGTATTTATGTTTCTTTTTTCTTGCATTTCCGTTTCATCGAATATCAAATCACTCTAATTCTAAAAAATATTTTTCTTTAAAAATATATTAATTCATTCAATACTAATATAAATATATTATAATGCATTCGCTAGACTTGGTTTGAGAACATTAAATATTTGTTTTCTCTTTTACAAAAATGGTTTTTTGATATTATGTTAGGAATAACGTTTCTATTAGCACTATATTTGTAGATACAATTTTTTTAATACTAAAATTTGCAACGACCTAAAGTGGTAAAATAATTTTCTACTTAGCTAGTTTTTTGCAGTAGTTTAAATGACGTTAAGAATATAAATTACTTTCGCATATCTAATGTACCTACACGTAAGCAATTCTTGGACTTTAGTACTTTTCGACAGTATTGGATTAGCATTAAACGTCAACATGTGATCACAGTTTGAAGGGGAGAAGTGAGACCTCCCTTCCACTACATCCGGCCAATACTATTATTACGTAACACTCGTACAGGTGACGAACTTTGAAACCACACATGAGAATCCGTATCATATTAAAATAATGCGAACACATTATTAATGCCGAATTCGCTCACATATAAAAACTGTCATTAACGAATGTCGAAAATGTTTGTTAGATATTGATTCGAAAACGTTCTACAAATCTATCAAAACTGAATTCTATTGTCTAGATCTTTGGTGTATTTAATAAGTTTCCGGATACACTCTCTCATAAAATATATTTTATGAAATTTATTTATTTATTTATTCTTATGAAATTTATTTACTTATTCTATATATAGAAAAAACTAATAAATGTTAAATATTTTGACATCCTACAATATAAGTAGACGTTTAACGAAAGTAGACGAGTTTATTAAGCAAGTAAGTAAGTAAGCGGTTTCAGGAATAAAATAGCTCTCCATATTTTCATTAAACTAATTCGTAATATGTCGTCAATCCATAGCTCCTAACGCATAAAGACCAATCTTTTCTCGTACATATGTTCTTACGTATTCCGCTGCCTTAACGTTATCATGGGCGTTTTAAGAAGCTACACCGTAGGAAGTATATTGTGGTAAAAGCTGACGTACATTTATATTTATTTCAATATGCTTAAGCGCCAATATTTAAATTTATCTTGTTACAAATGTTTATTTTTCGGCGATTTGCTTTGCTGAAATCTACTCACTTCCCAAATTTTTTCATGTACGTGTGTCGCGTGTAAGGATCAATTATCCAGTATAACATTTCTGTGGCATTTACAGTTAATCCAGATATTTTCACGATAATACACTAATATTAATATAGAGCTTTTGATTATATATATAATATGTGGAAGGTCAAATTGAAGCAGAAAAACAAGATTGATTCATCTAAAATATAAAGCTTTTATTATTAACAATGTAACAAATTTACTTACCCTAACGTATATGTGTCATACTTACCTAAAATATAGAGGATCAACAATTTAGTGTTTATGCCTCTCTATATTGATTGTTATATATTATTTCCTAAATTGTTTTCAAAAGGTGTTTCGCAATCAGCTGCTAGAAATTATCCCTTCTATCTACCTGGTCTATATCTCTTCTGCTCTGATATTCTACTCTCTCCTTTCAAACCACTCATCCGTTAAGTCGACCTCTCAAGTATAACCGTAGGAGTTACCGACGAACAATGTATACACAAAGCTTACATATATACATTCCGTCTTAGAAATTCTAAGCACCAAGAAGAAAAAAAAGCATAAAAATGATAGCCTTCTACTCTATAAGAATATGTTTTACACTAGAACTACCGACAGTTGAGATGTAGCTGTCTCTACAAAAACCAGTCAAACAAATGGTCCTTAAAAAAGACATAAAAGTAGAATAATTTTATATTTATTGACTTATTTTTATTTTACGAAAGGAACCCCGTGTTCTGCGATATTAAAAACTATATAATAACAATTATAATAATAAGAATGAGAAAAATAATGAAGAACATTTGGTATCAAAATCTTTGATATCAAAAATATCAATATATATAAATCAGTCCAAAAGGACTAGTGTTGTAGTTCTAGTGTTAAATAGGATGAAGAAAAAAGAAGAGAGTGAACGATTGAAAGAAGAATAAGCGGATAAAAGGCAAATAGATAAGAGAAAAAAGGAAAAAGCTAAAAAAAACTTAAAACACGCCATCCGTAATGAAGAAAAATGAAGAAAGATATAGAGTATTCATCTGAGAGTTCAGACATTAGCTTTTACATACCCGATTGTGTGGATAGTGAAGATAACGAGTATTCTACTGAAGAAAATACGTTAGCAAGAAGAGAAATATTGGGCAGGAATAAATAGCTTAGCTTTAAAAAAGATGTTACTAAGCATATAATATTTTTATATGAAGATGAAAAATGAAAAAATCCTTTCTGTTAGTAAAATTAAAGCGACTATTTCGTCTATGCAGTAGCATTAGTGATTATCTTAATCATCTGAAACTCTTGATTAAATTACAAATGAGAAATTGTTCTTTTTCTTATTAATGAGCCTACCAAAACGAGCAAAACGCCAACTATTTACTCTATACCTAAATTAGATTTGAAATGGAATTAAAATTAAATTTATTTTTCATTGAATTCCAGAAATTAGCTTCTACCAACGAGCAGATTGTCAATTATTGGTTTTCTTAGTTTCGCAAATGGTAAACTTTTAAGCTAGTGATTGACTTTTCATCAAGATTAATTTTTTTTTGTTTGACACAAATTTTTCGAAAAATATCCTTTTTCATATGACGTCCGAAGTTCAAAGAATATCTTCACGCATCGAGACCTATTATTCAATAAAAATGCAAAAAGTTACTACTATTTAAAATAAACATTTGTCTTAATTGGTCAACGACTGATTCCTTTACCTAATTTGTAAAATGTTTATGTCTTTAATGCAGTCATTACCCCTTTTTTATTCGTTTTTTTTTTTTTTATTATTATTTACCTCTACTGTTTTTTCATTTGTAGTGTATTCGTCTATATGTTTATTTTTCTATTAATTTACTACCGTTTATTCGTTATCATTATTCTTAACTCGTCTACTGTTTTGTTTAACAACGTTTACTAATATTGTTGGATGTGAAAATATTTAGCACTTATTAGTTTGTTCTATATATTTTATGAAAGAGTATACTCGAAAACTTATTAAATGCACCAAAGATTTAAATAATAATAATCCTGTTTTGATAGCGTTGTAGCACGTTTTTGAATAAATATTTAACAAATATTTTCGACATTCGTTAAGGAAACTTTTCATATGCGAGTTAATTCTGTATTAATAATGTTTTGGCATTATTCTAATATGATACGGATTTCCACGCGTGGTGTCAGAGTTTGCCGCTTTTAAGTGTCTTACGTAAGACTCGCTTTGGCTGAATTTAGTGAAGGCCAGGTCGCACTTTCCCCTTTCAATCACGTGTTGACGTTGAAAACTGATGCGACGCAGTCGTGGAATACTAAAGTCCAAGCAGTGCTAACGTGTACATTAGATATGCAAAAGTAATTTATATTCATATGGTCACTTTATTTTCTACAAAAACTAGCTAATCAAAATACGATATTACCATTACAATTCGTAGTAAGTTTTAATATTGTAAAAATTTTAAATTTAAATATAGAGAGTAAATAGAAACGTTATTTTTGATATAATTTAAAAAACTTTTTTGTAAAACAAAAAACTAAGATTTAATGCTTCTAAACAAGCATAACGAATGTAATATAGTATATAAGTATTAGTATTGAATGAAATTATATATGGACCGTCTATTTAGAAACTGGTGTAAGTCCAGTTTAAAAAAATTTGAGATATCACGTAAATTATGCCTAATGTAATGTAAACTTTTTATGGATACCTAATTAATATTTTTATTTTTTTTTAATTTACCCATGTTCCGTATTGCCCGATACAATTTAAAATTGGTCAGTAAAAGAAATTGACTAATCATTGATATGAAAACCTTTAAGGGGATATATACATTTAGAAAAAAAAATCGAATTTTTTTTTATTACATTTTCTAAAAGTATATCATTCCAAAAGTATTCTTAGACGATTATATTCATGCCTATAGTTTTTTTTTACAACGTGTCATATCTTTTTTATTTAAAAATGTTTTTATTTTATTGAAAAATTAGTATTAAATTATTTATTTCACAAATATTAGAATAAATAATTATGAAGTACATAGAATATATAATAATTGTATTATCTGAAATATTAAAAAAAAAAAAATGATTACCAGATACATCAGAGAAAAAGAATTAGAGAATACTGTAGAATAAATGAGGACCAGCTGACAAATTCCAATCAAAAGCAATTAAATTACTGGTATATTTTTATTTTGCTTCTTTATAAAATATATTTGATGCATAAAGACAAAATATGTTTATTAAATTTGATTTTTATATGTTTTTATGAAAAATATTCAAAGAGATGTACTGACCCATGCATATATGAAAATTATATTATAAATTGTGATGTTTGCGTATTTAAGAAATTATAGTAATTTTCCAATAAAATAAAAACATTTTTAAGATGTTGAACGCCCAGCGTGAATCGGTGGAGCTTACCACGGGGCCTAAATTTGAGACTCGTAGTGTACACATTTCGATAAGCTGAGAGAGCGATACGATTCAATGCATTTTTTATATTTTTCGTTGTTCAGATTTTTATTTAGACGAGAGTATTTAGAAAGATAAGTTTGTTGTCCAAAGAATAAGAACGAGATATGTTATAAATAATAAGGGTCTCGAGGTGTGGCAGGCTACAGAGTTGAAAAAACATTTCTAGAGAATATATCTATTAGATCTTTCATTGTATTTTACCGGAACCTTCGTTCAGTCCAGCAGTATTTTCCATATGTTTTTTGTAATGTCTTTATTTCGTCTATCCTAACACATTGTACGCCGGTGGCATCTGAGCCATTCAAAGTCTGAGCGCCGGCACGGTGTCAACCGCCTAAAGCGTGGGCGCCGGCATGATTCGCTTGTTGACGACCAATGAATAGGTGAAGAAAATATTTAAAATTTTATACATTATTGTAAAACACTAAATTTGGTTTGCATATTCGTTATATGCAATTTAACGATAACGAAAAATAGAAGCAAAATAAACAAATTTAATTTATAATTATAAAAAAATACACCTGTTTTATTTGATGATTGATTATTACATATATATATATATATATATATATATATATATATATATATATATATATATATATATAATATAAACACAAAGAAAAATATTAGTATTTAAGGGATGTATGGTATTGTTCAAAACATTTTCCAAGATGTAATGGTACTTGGCAAAGAGAACACATAAAGCTACTCTCGCTTCTTTTTTTGCTAGCAGAGCAAACTTTGCATGGACGTCGTACATATCGGTTTTTGTTCCCAGATCCAATAATTCGAGTAACGTTGTGCTTCTTCATATCACCCGATAGTCTCTGATGGTGATCATATTTTGATCTGCGAGGTGTAGGAACTAATACCGAAGGTTGTTCGCCACGAACATTCGATACATCTTGAGTACTTGTATATTCTTCGATCCATAAAAGTGCAACAGCATGTAAAAATTTCTGATATTTTATAGTGTTACCATTGAACTCAACATATAATCTATATGCATTGAACAATGCGCAGTTTAAAAGGAACAAAACTGTTTTTTTTGTCCATTTCACGGTTTTCCTCATAATGGAAAAATATGATAAAAACTGATCGGCCAAATCTACGCCCATCATATATTTGTTATAATCTATGACCGATTAAGGTTTTATAATTTCTTGTTTTGTTTTCCAATGTACTTTTTTTGTGTTTGTTAGTTCTCCCGAATGTATTGTAGAAACCATGTATACGATTTTGCGTTTTGGCTTCCATGCCTGTACTAAAATTTCATTTTTTCTTTTAAATGTATAATCTCCAGTTTTTAAACTGATATGCTTCATAGATTCTGGAACACCTCTATTTACTCTCATTGTACCGCAAACTCGTGTGCCATTTTTCAGAAGCAATTCTGCGGTACGAATACTGTTATAGTAATTATCCATGTATACATGATATCCCAAACCTATATTTTTATCGAGCAACGACATTATAGTTTGGTCCAGTTTTTTGCCGTTCGCACAGTATATTTCCAAGTTGCAAATATATCCACTTCTAGCTTCACATAACATACGACAAAGTAGGCCATACTTTACTATTTTTGCTGGATTGTACGTTTTTATAGACAATTTTCCACGCCATGGAATGATGGATTCGTCAAGCGAAAGCTCTTTTTTAGGCGTGTATACTGATTTAAATTTATCTAATAAATAACTTAGTATCGGCTGAATCTTCTCGAGCTTATTAGAACCAGCTGTTGTAAGATTATTTGAAAAATGCCATGTGTCCCAAATCTGGCGAAATCTGTTACGCGACATTACCGTGGAGAACGATGGTGTTTTGGTATAAAACTCTGAGGACCAGTAATCATCTTTTCAATCTTTCTTTACTTGGCCCATCAATATAATCAAACCAAGAAATTTCTTCATGTCGGCCAGAGAAACATCATTCCACTTAGACATTTTTTTACCCTTACACATCTTATCCTTATTTTGGTGATAATAGATGTTTGATTCATTTACCATCAATTGAAATAAATCATTGCCAATAAACATTTCCACAATTTCTTTTATGCTTTGCTTATTGGCAGGAAGGACTTTTGGACCAGATTGCGCAATAAAATCTGGTACATTAGGAGCTTTATCAACATCCGACCATGATTCGATGTAACTAGGTGATTCTGTAAACATTTCACTATCACTCAGATCATCGGAATCACTGGAATACTGTAATGGAGCAGCTCTTGATCTTCTTTTTGGCATCACATCACTGTCACTGTCCTCGACCCCTATATCAGAATCTTCTGATTGTATTGAATAATCTGATAGAGGATCAGCAATATAGTCAGTAAATTCACTCATATTAGAGGGGTAAAAATGCACAGAATAAGAAGGCTTATTATGCTGTTCAACTAAAAGCGTAAAGCTATGAAGGATGTACTGGCTACGGAACACGATACTCAAGAATGACTCTTGTTTGTACTTGTTCCTGAACCATCGTATACATTTTGTTTCGACGTAATAAAAAATGACGATCGGCGTAGTCATGACGACAGCAAACAAATCGCCAAAAAAAAGAATGTTGCATTATCGCAGAGCCGGCGCTGAAACGACAGACCTCGAAACCCGCGTTTTCGCGGGGGCGGCGCTCAAGCGATAGACTTCGAATCCCGCGTTTTCGCGGGGCCGGCGTACAATGTGCTAAAATGTTTGTTAGCAGCGCAAGAATGTAGATGAAAACGGGAAATTGAAAACCATACGAACAAAAAAAATTTTATACCTGAGTTTCAAAAAAAGGATTATTTATATTTACCTAATTTCTGACGAATTATATTTCCTTTGATAAACATCCTACCATTTCGTGACTATCTATAACTATCGCATCAGCATTTCGTTGTTATTGCTTGAATTGTTAAAAGTGCACTTTTTATCGGCTATTCCACCCAGAGACCATACCGGTGTGACCTTTATTATATATAGTAATAATATTATAATAAATAAATGCTGCAATTATCTTACTCTTGAAACTGTGCATTCGTCTTATTCTCTCGAAACGTAGATTTTTGAAGGTTTCACTTCTAACACGTGTGATTTGCGCACATGATTTTTTTTGTAATGTGTCTAGTTTCATCTATTTAAAAACTTATCTATTTTATTGAAAAATTAGTATAAATTTCCTAAATAGGCAAACATTATAATTAAAAAACATGTCTTTGGATATTTATAAGAAAAATATTCTACAATGTTGTCTAATTCTTTTTCTCTCATGTATCTGATAATCAATTATTTTTTTTGTAAAATATTGCAGACAATACAATTATTTCATTCTATATTGTTGAATTCTACGCAGTATTCTTTATTCTGCATTTATATTACCATATCTACAAAATGCAATTGATACTTTTATGTATATAAATAATATCCGATATCTAGTGTGGGACACAGAGTGTTTTGTTCTATCGATGGGGTTTCCTTCTTAATCTTTGTTTTCTTTATCCCTACCAAAGGTCAGCTGCATCTTAAGTGCTTGGCGACGAAATATTTTTCTTTTGGTTTATTCGTTATTCGTTTCTTTCTTTTCTACTGCTGATTGAGTAAAGACGTGCTTCCACCTTATCATATAAAATAAAGAGAATATTGTGTTATAAGAAAGAGTATTTTTAATATCCCCTACAACTCAATATGTGTTATACATTTTACACATCATACATTTATACAGTCCACATTAAACAATTGTAACATAGTCGCCAAGACTTAAGCTAATAAATCATTGTTGACTGAAGAATTGCCTTTAGTATACTACAAAACCACTCACACCGTATTAATATACCGTCGTAAGACTTCCGTATAAAACGTGCGTATAATTGCAACTTAAAAATTGTGCGTTAGTTTGAAACGGATTCGCGTCAGCATAATATATAATGCGCGCGAACATATTTTGGTCCTTCGAGCCGAATATATCAGTCGGATTTATCAGCCGGATTAAACAGTCGGACTTATCAGTCGGATATATCTACTACATCGCAAGTGCGCGATCATATTTATAGACAATCAAACATTGAGTGAAGAGTCATACAACTTAGAATCAGATTTTTACATGCAAAAAACCGTACTTGGTTGGGTTACCGGCGGAAACATTATCGACGAATTCGAAATCCACTAAAAATTCATATCATATCACCCCATTGCAATTCAACAAGACTAAATTTTGGGAAATCGAAGAACCATACGTCATTTAACATCTCACAGATGAGGAAGTAGCATGTGAGCGTCATTTCATGGACAATGTCAATCGTGACGAAACTGGTCGTTATATAGTAGTCTTACCATTCAACATAAAAAAATCTCAAGTACAAGATTCCAAGGCAACAGCTTAACACAGATTCAATGCTTTGGAGAGACAATTCAAGAAAAATCCAAAGCTCAAGCAACAACATACTGTAGTTATGCAAGAATACATCGATCTCCAACACATGACAGAAACACAAGAGAAACATTCCGCGAAAGGAGAATTCTGTTTACCTCGTCACACCGTCTGGAAAGAAACAAGTACTAAGAATACTATTATGAATCAAATATATTTTATGAAGAAGCAAAATAAAAATGTGACAGTAATTTTCTTGTTTTTGAATGGAATTTGTCAACTGCTCCTAATGTATGCTACAGCGTTCTCTAATTCTTTTCCTCTGATGTATCTAGTAATCATTCTTTTTTTTTAAATATTTCAAACAATACAATTATTATATATTCTATGTATTTCATAATTATAATTTATAATATTTGCGAAATAAAGAATTTATTATAAATTTTTCAATTAGATAGAATTATTTTTAAATAGAAATAGAAAAATACAATAGAAAAATAGAAAAGAAATAGTACGTTTTGTGAAAAAAAAATTAAAGACATGAATATTATCTCATCGATAATAAAGATTATAAATATAAATCGAATATCAACAGACCTTCCTTGTTTTTTATAATTATGTTCTCATGAAAAGGAACCGACATTGTGGTGCAGGTAGCTGACAAAAACTAATATTTTCAAAATTCTATCCATCAAATGGAATGCTGAATGCGATAGCCATAGATAGAAACAAAAATTGTAAAATATTTGTCGACAGAAAGATACGCCGTCCTTAACCTAGTAAATATAATATATATTTTTTTGAAACTCAGGTAGATGAATGTTTTTTCTCTTACACTTTTCACACTTTCTGTGAATGAGAGATATCTTTATTATGGGTTAGCATACACAAGTATTTTTTTTTTCGTTTCATCGGGTCTTGAATTACAACGATTTTAAAACCTATTTCTATTTTCGTTGTTTTATTTTATAATAATAAAAATTTTTTTTAAATTTATTTTCTGTATTTTTTTTTCTATATTTGTAACATAAGTTATATTACTTTATTCTTATTGGAAAAATAAAGTAGGTAAGGTTTATTTGTTTTTGTAGCGTGTCTAGTTTCTTCTATTTAAAAACTTTTCTATTTTATTGAAGAATAAGTATAAATTTCCTAAATATGCAAACATTATAATTAAAAAACATGTCTTTGGATATTTATAAGAAAAATATTCTACAATGTTGTCTAATTCTTTTTCTCTCATGTATCTGATAATCAATTATTTTTTTTTGTAAAATATTGCAGACAATACAATTATTTTATTCTATATATTTCATATTTGTTAATATTAATAATATTTGCGAAATAAATAATAATTTATTATTATATTTTTCAATAAAACAGACCCATTTTTAATTAGAAAAGAGATACCACGTTTGGTAAAATAAAAACAGACCACGCACCTTCTTTCTATATTTTGACCGTCGGTTTGTTTGGACCTTATACTTTTGTCACATACCTACGTGCTTATCTCTGTTTATTCCTTCTATCCTTCCATCGCTCCTACCTACAAACATTTCGAGTATCGAAAGAATGCATGTCCACGCTTTGTAGTATGCAGTCGCACACAAACACACACATATACAACCAGGAGCGATAACTACGAAGCATAGCATAAAGAGGAGACCGAGAATAGGAAAAACTGTATAGCCATATTCCGTCTCTCTCTCGCAGGCTCAATCCTATTTGTTTGTCTCTTTTTCTCTCGTTATTTAGTATAGCAGCCGTTACATAGCTGCGTTTCCGTTTATTTACTTTTCAGATCACTCCCATTCTAAAGAAGTTTTCACTTCAAAAAATATTATAATTACTAGGTTATTGACGGCGTAGGGAAGCATGCGCAGTAATTTATTAAAACATTTTTAAGGTTAAGAAACTAGTTCGCATGCGCTAAAAAATTGAAGCATGCGCAGTAATTTATTAAAACATTCAAGTGGGAGGGAATGTGGCACTTTCGCCCCTGAAAACAGGTTTAAGCGGGCGGGAATGTGGCACTTTCGCCCCTAAAAACAGGGAGCAAAAACGAACTTTCGATCCATGTGTAAGCAAAAAAAATTATATACCTCAGTTTCGAAAAAAGGTTTCTTTATATTTATTTAATTTCTGACGAATTGTATTTCCTTTGATAAAAATCCTACGATTTTGGTGTCTATTTATAACTATTGCATTCAGCATTCCATTTTTATTGCTTGAATTTTACTTTTTATCAGCTATTCCACCCAGAGACCATACCGATGACCTTTATTACATGTGGTAAGGATATTATAATAAATAAATCCTATAATTATCTTACTCTTGATACTGTGCATTCGTCTTATTCTCTCGAAACTTAGATTTTTGAAGGTTTCACTTCTTCACTTTCACTTCTTACACTTTTGTAATCTACATACATGTTTTTTTTAAATCACCCCTATTCTAAAGAAGTTTTCACTTCAAAAAGAATAAAAAGAGAAGAACAAAAGGATACTAGGAATTTACTTGATTAGACATATCGCGCTTTCATGCGCTCCACGGTCGCTACACTAACTGGTGCTTCATTACTTGAAT
Source organism: Polistes dominula (assembly GCF_049000335.1). Taxonomy (NCBI): domain Eukaryota; kingdom Metazoa; phylum Arthropoda; class Insecta; order Hymenoptera; family Vespidae; genus Polistes; species Polistes dominula. The sequence goes on from NW_028300963.1 coordinate 5,769,499, forward strand.
TTCGGGATGCCTTGGCATAATCCGGCCACTTCGACGACAATCTTTTAAAGAGAGGGTTGCATAAATGCTTAACGACGCTCCTGCGTTTCTCCCCTATGCTCGCTCACCTCTTCATCATCTCTTCATTATAGAGAACATACGTAACTTTTATTTCGTCATTTGGTATACAATTTTTTAAATAAATAACAAAACTATAAATAGCTTTAAATATATTCTTAAACAAATATTCCTAACTTGTTAATCATCTATGATGAAAAAGCCATTCCTATTCCTGGTCCTTAGTCATATTTCAATTTAGAAAATTTATTTTTTATTTTTAAACGTCGCAGCTATTATTTTTTCAATTAATAAAAGGTTTGATACTACCTCTCATTGGAAAACCTCCAAGTATTATAAAAAAAACAATTCAATGAAATCTAATTTTTCACGGATGATAAAATCCGGATCTTGTTTTGAAAATTATGGATGTTTCGGTAGGTAAATAAAAGTAGCATTAGTCTATAATAAAAAAAAATTAGTCTATAAACAAACGAAATCAATTGAAATAAACTTCCAATATTAGTAATACATGTTGCAATAGATTGTCAAGGCTAGTTATTCAGATTAAAAAATATCGTTAAAAAGAAAGACGCTTAGAATTTCAACGCGACTCAAGTGAAACTTCTTAAGATTTGTATATGTTACGAATTTTGATATTGAATTATTAGATAATAGATTTTTTTTCTTTTTTACAGATTAGTGCAGTACTTGAAAACTAAAATTAATAAAACTATGTATGTATATACACTTTAAATGTTTATTTCATATATACATACATTTACATATTTTTACAAGTTATTTGAATAAAAGAACGAAGTGTCTCTTTATTATTTCGAAAAAAATGATATGTCAGAAGAAAAAAAAGAGAATATTAATAAAACATGTAAACTATTATAATTTTGCACTGACACATTCGCTAAGCATTATTTTTATTACAAAGTTTACAATTAAATTAAGTTATATCGCAAGAGTGTGTTATGTTGTGCGTCCCGTTGGATGATCAACTGGTACAAAAGTAGATTTATTAAAATTGGTAGGTATTTACAAATTGAGATTCCGTCAGTAATTAATATTTCAATGATTTGTTTATTTCAGATTCTTTAATCGATGGACGATAAAAAGTCGATGGTCGTTGAATGTTCGAGATAAGCGATGTCGTATACCTCGATCAATACCGAAACGAGTCTCACCGGGAGAAGGTTGCTATAATTCCTGATCTACAGCCAAAGATTATACATTTACATTTTTTTTCAAAAAAATTCATTTTATTAGTAATATATATAAAAAAAATATCAAATATTTATTCTTCCGTTGTCATTTACGAAATAATCTATTATTACATGGCTTACAACGATTATTTATGCATCTGTGTATAATAGAGTTGCAAAAACGGTGAAATATTCGTATTATATTTATTCTTGTAAATTTTTTTTAACAAAATATAGAATTAAAAAAAAACCCTTGAATGCCAGATTCTTTTCTTTTTTTGCATAAATTGTCTACTTTAAGGTCTTTTAAGTCATCCACACACGTTTAAATCAGCTGCGTTGGACAACGAAAAAACGAAAAATCTTACACGTGACGGGCAAAATGTTTCGATATACTTATAAAATACTTTTATAACTTTGTATTAGGTCAGCGAAAGATCTTACGAATTTTTCTTTGTTTCTTGTAGATCGAATGTGCAATCGAGTTGGGCCATCGAAATAGTTTCTTAAGCACTTTATCGCATACAATGACTGTTACTATAAGTTCACGACATCTTTAATAATCATCCGGTTTTTATGATCTAAGGATGGCATATCAGGTTCTATGAATACATTTTTGAATAAAAATCTTTAATTAAAATAAGAGATTAATACCATCTTTAAGTGACAATCTAACCTCAAAGACTGCTAACGGAAAAAGAACGAAAGCAAGTAATATTGTTGTAAATTACCTAAATAATAGTCGCTGCTATAAAAAAAATTATCTCGTGAATAGTAATTCATGTTTATCTATCTAGCACAGATCTAATAATCCTTACATTAATTACGAAAAAAAGAACACGATTAAAATAACGATCTCGCTACAAATAACATTACTTTCATTTCAATTGACATAGTTATTATCTTTAGTTGTGTGTTTCCCATTCTTTTTTTCCAAAAATTAATATTAGATTTGTAGTCAAGTACTTTAAAAATATTCATATACTTATTTTCCAAAATATTAAACCATATTGCCATTTTTTGGAAACATATTATTAATTTGGGACTACTGTACGCTGTCTAAATTGCTAGTTTTCTTCGAGAGTGTACCGTGGTCAAAATGGTAATAGTTTACGATAAGAAAATGCTATGAGACCGTGTAAAATTTAGAATAATTCAATTAGCATGTTATTGTAAAACGAACATTCTCACGATGACTATGTTGTTTCCTGTTGTATTGTATGCAAATTGATAATATGAAGTGTGCATTGTACACGAGTGGAATTGTGTATATATATATATATATATAAATGCAGAAGCGGATTACCGATATTCGACAGTCGATATATAAATGGATTTGTGAATTACTTTACTTAGAAAAAGTTCAACAGATATTATTATCGAGAGGATGTTTTTAATACTTAGTTTGTTTTATTTTTTTTTAATAACCCACAAATATACTTAGTTCTTCGTAAGATGAAAAGTTATTAAAGGTTTTTTTTTATATGTATAAAATCGAAAAACTAATAACATTTTATTATATTCTTTGTGGAAATATTTTTTGGATTATAAATAGATAATTTCTTTATTTTTTAACATTTTCAATCTTTTCTAAGTGTGAAGATCACAAATTGTCAAATTATATAATTGAGTTTAATTAGTGTAATTACATATTTAAGATCAAGTGTCAGTCTAATTAAATTCATAAGTTTAATTTATTTTGTGAATAAAATTAATATGGATTACTGATAAATTATTAAGAGTTTTCATTGATCGAGATATTATATGAGCCAAAGATTGGTAAAGTGACTTCAGTTATTGTAAATATTATTTGCTATATTAAGCGTCATTTTTGAAAAAATTTAATATGTACATAATAATAATACATGTATAATAATACATAATAGTACATGAAATAAATACTTTTTAACAGTAAATATAGTTACTCCATTTATGTTCTTAGTAATAACATATTATTTTTATATAAATTAGAATTGAATTTTTCAGTAATCCGAAAATAAATATCTTATAACTGCAATTAGTATCAAAATCATCTATTTCAATCACTAATAAATATTTACTTATCTTCAAAAATTGTCTGTTATAGATAATTATTATAAAGTGAAATTTTTCTTATTTTATTTGTATGTAATATTTTTTTTATTATAAAACAACTCAAGAAATGGCATCATTAAGAAGCCAAACGTATCAAGAGGAACTATTTTTGATGGTAGAAGAGCCGAATTATTATAAACAACGGGGTGACATTGCTACAATTTATTCTGGAAAGAAAATTTTTATAACAGGAGGCTTAGGATTTATAGGAAGGCTTATAATGGAAAAACTTTTGAGGTAAAATTGTTTCATATATGTTTTTATTACTGATCAGATTTGTACATTCGTTATAAGTTTTAAATTATAAATTTTACATTAATTAGGATAGTTTGTACAATCGGATAATTTTTTATTAGTAGTTTTATTCTCCTAGAGATAGATTTATATTGTTTGAAATAAATAAGAAAAAATATTTTTCGAGTTTAAAGTCTATTAATTAATTTTAACTTTCGTAACACACCAATGTAAGTTTATTAAATAGGAAAAAGAGCGTAGAGTTTTTGTCATAGAAAAATATGAATTTTTTTTTTTTTTAGCAAATAAAATTTCTTTTAAATTATTATATTAAGCGGATACTTTCTATTTAATACTACCTGTTTTAAAAATTAACATAATTATTCTTTATTTCTTTCTTTTTCTATTTCACTTTTTATTTCTATATGTAAACCTATATAATAATGTTTTATTTTATAAGAATTAATTTGCCGCTAAGAACTTTTACTATAAATGCCATTGCTGCCTTTTGCAGATGTTGTCCAGAAGTAACAACGATTTATTTCCTGATAAGAGTAAAGAAACAGAAGGATCCGCAAACTCGATTTAAAGAATATTTCAATGATATTGTAAGTAAAGTTACATGCTCTGTACTAATTATTATGCGAATAAAAGTTATCACCGAAATTACAGTTTATAATTAAATCTTTAGATTTTTGATATTTTGAAGAGAGAGCAAATAGATGTCGAAAAGAAGATTATTCTGATAGAAGGAGACACGAGTCAATTGAATATAGTATTGTCAGAGAGAGACCGCGAACGCATTAAAGATACCGATATAATTTTTCACAGTGCAGCATCCGCACGAGTTAAGTAGTCGAGAAAGTTAAGTCGAAAGAGTTAAGTAGTCGAGAGAATTAAGTCGCAGGAGTTAAGTCGAAGGAGTTTAAGTCTATACGAGAGGTGAGAGGGAACATAAACGAAGCGGACGAGAGGTGAGAACTTTCCATTATATTTATTTTACGTTAACGATATTTTCCCGCGTGGCAACGCCACGTGGTGGATCCTCATTGTTATAATCTAAAATTCATCTAGGGTTTTTATGCCGCAAGGCTTTTCCCTGACGAGCCAATAAAGCATTACATCTTCGTTTGGCTCAACCACGTATTTAATTAATTTTGTTCTAACCCTTCTTTCCTCTTCTTTAGCAACTAATTGCCAGAGGACTCTTAACTGAGAAATCTACGTCATAACACCTCTATTGTTTTAATCTATTAGCCATATTGATATTGTAGGGAAAACACTTATACGTATCCGATAAAGGATATCTGAATTCCCCGAGAAGCCAGTACCACACAAAAGATTAAGAAACGAACACTTTAATTAACAATATAACAAATTACAAAACGTTTACAATAACGAACACGCAAAAGTCAAAAGAAACTCCCTTCGCTTCTTCCCGTAAACACTCTCGCTTAAACCCGCTCGCAACGAAACACTGTTTAACTAAACGCCAAAACGCTCTAAAAGAATCCGCTCTCACTTACACAATTTAACACTAAATCGCTCGCAAAACGCCCGTTTATAAATCGCTCTTTTCTTACATTCGACGACACCTCCGCACGCACGTATCGTTCTCGCTTTTTCTCCCCCTCACGTTCCCTTGTTCCCTCTTATATATCAAACATCCCCTTGTTTAGGCTGCTAAGCAACTTTTTCTCGTGGCAACATCTTGCCAGGCAACAAGTTTGTCTCTATTTACGCTGCCAGGGAAAGCTCTCCTATAGCTACAACTCAACATACCACGAACTTGCCCCTCTGTTTACGCTACCAGGCAACGTACCCTTGTAGCTTCTTCACGCCGCACACGCACACGCACATACAACAAACGCTCCTACTCCCACACTATTATATCTTTCAGCGCGTATACTTAAACCTTAAATTAGGAATAGAAGAAATTGGGCATTATTGGCTATCCCTTTTTTAACAAAAACTAAAGAACTATTGGGTCTACAAGTAAGTTTCCAGCGTTTTAAAGTAGATGGTGTCACGAGTAGATTCCGGGCAGAAATGTTATCTTATGTGTCATTTTTGAAGCTTGTGTATCTGTTAACAACATTGCATCATTATATTTGCGCATTTCTATCAGCGTCGTATATTTTATGAAGCAAAAACATGGCAAGTTATGTGTCAAATAAGCGGGAATTCCCGCTTCATTTGCGGGAAGCACTGCTTCTATTCTTAATTATGAAAAAAAGGGTAGCTTAGGCCTATTGTTTGCTTCTGGAAACTTACAAGCGGAATGTATTGGTGAATCGACGTGTCATGAGTGGTTCAAACGGTTCAAAATAGTGATTTTGACATTGCAGACAAGGAGCGCTCCGGAAAGCCGAAAAATTTTGAAGACGAGGAATTGAAGGCTTTGCTGGATGAGGATCCGTGTCAAATTCAAGAAGAGCTTGTGCATCATTGGGCGTCACACAACAAGCCATTTCCCTGCGCCTAAAAGCTTTGGGATTCATCCAATAAGTTGGAAGATGGGTGCCGTACGAGTTGAAGCGGAGAGATGTCAAACGGCGATTTTGCATGTCAGAAATGTTACTGCAGCGGCATAAAAAAAAAGTCGTTTCTGCAGCGTATTGTCACTGGTAACGAAAAGTGGATCTATGAGAATAATCCTAAATGCAAAAAAACATATGCAAAGCCTGGCGAGCCGGCCAAATCGACGTTGAAGCGAAATATTCACATGAATAAGGTAGTGCTCTGCATATGGTGGGATCAGAAGGGTGTCATATACTACGAACTGCTTTCGAGTGGTCAAACCATCAAAGGATTATTGTATCGATCGCAACTAATTCGTTTGAAGCGGGCATTGGCGGAAAAACGGCCAGAATATCAGACCAGGCACAAGTACGTAATTTTTCACCACGACAACGCTCGGCCACATATTGCTGCTTCGGTCAAAAACTACTTGGATAATAATGGATGGGAAATTCTGCCTCACCCTCCTTATATTCCAGATTTGGCGTTATCCGACTACCACTTGTTTCTGTCGATGCAGAACGCTCTTACCGGAATGCGCTTCACTTCAGTAGGAGGAATCAAAATTTGGCTTAATATGTTCTTGGGCTTAAGAGACAAGAACTTTTTTTAGTCCAGAATTCACAAATTGCCAGAAAGGTGGGGAAAAATTGTATCTTCCGATGGACAGTATTTCGAATGAAAAATTTGTAACCAATTTTTCAGAATAAACCCTCAAATTTTATGAAAAACGCTGGAAACTTACTTGTAGACCAAATAGTTAAAAAATATTTTCATTATTCACTCCTCACTGTCGCCTAAGAGTATAAAAATATTTAAAACAGTAACAAATCCTGGAAATCACGTCTTTCATATCGCTCTCTAAAAATATGAGATATTTGACAAATAATCCGTTTTTCTATTAACACAAGTAATCTCCTCAAATTTTAAAGATAATATTTACTTAAAAGTATATTTTTTATAACTTGACCTATGATTTAACTTCACGGTGGCGTTACCTTGCGCTACGATTTAACCAGCGCTATAGTGTCTTATTCTCACACTTCACTTCCCTTCTAAGAGCTTCAGTGAAACCAAGATTTTAACATGTTTAAAATCTTTTTTTGCTTCAGGATAAAGTGCATATTGTTTTTAGAAATCTAAAGTACACTTTAAGATAAAAAAAAAATCATGTGTGCAGATCACACGTGTTAGAAGTGAAATCTTAAAAAAACTTAGTTTCGAGAGAGTAAGGCGAATGCACAGTAGCAAGAGTAAGATAATTGTAGAATTTATTTAATATAATATTTTTACCATTTGCATATATCAAAAGGCGCTGGAATGATTTTGGGATAGGGGTAGTTAACAAAAACTATCACTTTCAAATTGTATCAATTAGGATAGAATGCCGAATGCGATAGCCATAGATAGAAAAAGAAATTATAGAATGTTTATCGACGGAAAGATAAGCCGTCCTAACCTAAGCAAATATAATATATCCTTTTTTTAACTCAGGTAGATGATAGTCTTTCTGTGAATTTGAGTTATCTTTATCATGGGTCAGCATACACAATTATATTTTTGTTGTTGCAACTAATACCTTTAGATGCTTGAAAAATACCAGAACAATGGGTATAGCCGGATAAGTATGGGAAATCTGCCCCCGTGGCTTTTTTGACTCGCACTTGGGGGATCGATTTGGTGTTGAATAAAAATAATTCACCCCAAATTTTAGCTCTTTTACTCAAACGGTTCTCGAGATTTTTAAAAAAACCTGTTTTTTCGATTTTATTTTTTTTTTATAGTAAAATTCAAAACTAATCAATGATGATTTTTTTTCTAGTTCTTAGGAGTCTAAGACATGAAAAAAAAATATTATCATAATATTTTAACGAAAAGCCGATTTTTGGCGGACGAAAGAAAATTAAATTTTTTTTTTTTTTTTAGCTTTTTTGAAATATGTCAGTCACCAAAATTTTTCAGAAAATGTCTTTTATACTCCTCTACACTCAGGAATTTTCTTGAATTTTTTGAAGTGGTGGAACAATATGAAAAAAATTAAAAACTCATTTTTTTCTAAAATCCCAAGTTTTAACTAATTTATATTTTTTTTTTTCAGTTAAAAATAAAATGTGAAAAATTATATTTTTACTCAAAATACACAATAACATTACTTATCAAACATTTTCAATCATTTGGTTTCACAATGATTACGTAAAAACTATTTTTTTTTTAATACGTTCCGAGCTGACGCATTTCAACGCTATATATCGGGATTTTCACTAACCAGCAATCATTTTTTCTAAAGTTTCGCTTTAAAGTTTTCTTTATTTTGCTTTGTTGTTTGCTTACAGTTGTAGCATTACAACCACTTGAATAAGTAAATTTTTTCATTGAATCTGTCTGTATATTTCTTAATTCCCTATACTGTAGGGAAAAAATCTAGTATTCAGCTCTTTTCGTTATATTCTATTTTCTGGAAAGGAAAATTCTATTCAGAAACTGAAGGGAAAGTTTAGAAAGGCCATAAAACCATAAACAAACATAAGAATTATCGGGATATATTGGTGCAATAAAAACCCTTTGTGCAGTGTCGGGACCCTTTGAAGAATTTCGGATTCCTATGTAAACATATGCGGTATACCATAAAAGAGATAACATTCTGATGTTCCAGATCAAGTTTCTTTATGCATTGTTTCCACTACCAAAAACTATAGGCTGTACCCATCGGTGGACTATGGGGTGGATCCTTATGATATTGGTCAATAAGATTTATAATCTCCTTCCCTCTCCAAAGGGGTGTAGCTCATTTCTGATATAAATATGTGGAAAGAAGTAAGAAAGTGTCCTTAGTCTTCAGTCCTTAGTTAGTCCGTCTGTATCTGTCCTTAGTCAGTTATCTTCAGTTTTAATATTTCTTTCTCTGTCTGAAAACCTCACAATACATAATTAAAATCTTTATTTCAGAATGGATTTTGATAAAAAATGCATTAATTGTAACAGATATTTGCGAAAAACAGTTGGATATAAAAAAGTTATTATGACAATTGATGAGGCTAATATTGCGACAGAAAAAATTGGAAAGAGAGTCTTTATTAATGATACCTTTTGTGGTAAGTGTCGAGTTATTTTAACAAGACCACCTATACTTAAGAACACTGAGGATTCATCTCCAGATCAAGTAAGTATCGAAAGTCAGCCAATTTCATCTCAATCCTCATCCACTGCTATTTCATCTGTATCGTCAACTGAAGATCCTTCATATGTTATTGAAGAAAAAATGGAAGAAGAATTAGAATTTGTGGAGTTGGGTTTTCCTCGAATTGTTGCTACTCACAAATACTGTTGCATTTGTGGATCATCATCAAATATCAAATCTGTTCCATTTGAAGCACGCAAACAAGTGTTTTTCAAAAGACAACTCCTTATTCCCGAAGGAAATCGGTGTTGTAAAGACCATCTTATAAAAAAGCGGTTCTACGATGAAGACATTAACAATTTTCGAATTTATTCGAACACCAGTGTATTTGAAGTTCGTGATTTGGAAAAATTACTGGGGCAGCTCGCTATTGGTACTGACTCGTCCATAATTGATAAAATTGGAGATCACTCGTTTTCAGAAAAACAGTTAGAGGCATTTACTAGTATTACCTGGGAAAAATTGATAAAACTTCGTGAAAAGTTAACATCGATGAGAAACTCAGTGAATCGTAATATCGTTCAAGCTCTTGTTATTTTTTTATTCAAATTACTAACCGGAAATTCGAATGCAGTAATATCTTCCGTTTTTGGTTTAGTTCGGGAACAAATTGTATCTGACTACTGTGATGAAGTTATATCTTCGTTTGAAAAAGATGTTTTACCTCAGCATTTTGGAATTGATGCCATCAGTTGGGAGACAATTACTCACTAATACGTCAAACACTGCTAAAAAATTGTATCAAGTAGAAGATGACCAGTTGATATTCATTTGTGATGGAACATATATCGTCATGAAAAAAGTGCAAATAACGAATACCAGAGGAAATCATATTCTGGTCAAAAAAAGGTTCCTTTGTGTAAACCATTCACGATATGCACTACGAATGGTTTCGTTATAGATATGCTTGGGCCATATACAGCTAATATGAACGATGCTGAAATTATGAGAGTGATCTTAAATGACCCCAATGGTCTGATTAAATTGCTGAAAAAAGATGACATTATTGTGGTTGATCGTGGCTTTCGTGATGTGATTGTATCCTTAGAAGAATTAGGGTTCAAAGTGCTAATGCCTGCTCTCAAAGGAAAACGCAATCAGTTGACCACAGATGAATCGAATAAATCCCGTTTCGTTACCAAAATTCGTTGGGTTGTTGAAGCAGTACATGGCAATATTAAACAGAAGTTTAAGCTATTAGATCATAAACTGGATAACAAATTGCTTCCAAAAACTAGTGTTTTTTGTCGAATCGCTTATTTTTTGCACAATGAATTTGGAACAAGACTTGATTCTGATCTTAAACTTGCAGAAAAAATAATTGCTGCCATGAATTCAAAAAAAGATCAAGAGAATACTTTAGCTTTGGAGATAGAAACTAATCGTTGGGCCAGAAGAAAAGTTCCTTTTGCAATAATAACTTCAGAGCAATTAACTGACTTTCCAGAATTATCAGAGCAAGAACTCAAAATTCTTTTCACTGGATCATATCAAATGTCTCAAGCTGTATCGTATTTAGCTGAGATGATGGATGAAAACGGAATAATCACATTCCATTTTTTAAAAATTACACCTAATATTATAAAGTTTGAAGTCAGATCTCGACATATTAATTCGAAGACTATCGTAGTTTTATTGAATATCAGCCAGATAAGAACGATATTTCCGGAATAACTCGATATTGTTGTGATTGTGCGAATGGTAGACGCACTGTTGGATGTTGCTCTCATATTGCTGCTATCATATATTATTTATCTTACGCTCGATATTTGGCTAAAATTGTAAGACCTGCTGAGATCCTGAGTCGCCTGTTCATTGATGAAAAAATAAGTGTCGTAGTGAATGAAGACAGTGATGAAGACTAATATAGTTACATCTTTTATTATAATTTTTATTTTTGTTGCATAAGATTTAGAATAATATCTAACCGTATAAAGAATATATAAGTACTATTTTTAAATGTATTTTCAATAATCAATAACCCTTCTAATTATGTTGGACGGAATATATCTTAATTGTTTTATAATAATCTTTATGTTTATTTCTGGCAAAGTGTATTTTGAGTAAAAATATAATTTTTCACATTTTTTTTTAACTGAAAAAAAAAATATAAATTTGTTAAAACTTGGGATTTTAGAAAAAAATGAGTTTTTAATTTTTTTCATATTGTTCCACCACTTCAAAAAATTCAAGAAAATTCCTGAGTGTAGAGGAGTATAAAAGACATTTTCTGAAAAATTTTGGTGACTGACATATTTCAAAAAAGCTAAAAAAAAAAAAAAAATTTAATTTTCTTTCGTCCGCCAAAAATCGGCTTTTCGTTAAAATATTATGATAATATTTTTTTTTCATGTCTTAGACTCCTAAGAACTAGAAAAAAAATCATCATTGATTAGTTTTGAATTTTACTATAAAAAAAAAATAAAATCGAAAAAACAGGTTTTTTTAAAAATCTCGAGAACCGTTTGAGTAAAAGAGCTAAAATTTGGGGTGAATTATTTTTATTCAACACCAAATCGATCCCCCAAGTGCGAGTCAAAAAAGCCACGGAGGCAGATTTCTCATACTTATCCGGCTATACCCTTTGGTCGTACTTTTTTCGTTTCATCGTGTTTTGAATTACGACGATTCTAAAACTTACTTTTCATTTCCATTGATTTATTTTATAATTTTTTTAACATTTTTAAATTCTTTTTCTATATTTTTAATAAAAGTTATATTATTGTATTTTTTATTTAAATATAATAGTAAATAAAATTTTTTCTTGTCACAAATCCAGTTTCTTCTATTCTAAAATGTTTCTATTCTATTGAAATATTAGTAAAAATTTCATAAATACGCAAATATTATAATAAAAATAATTAAAATAATAAAGGTTACCGATATTATCTCTGGGTGGAAGAGCTGATAAAAACAACACTTTTCCAAATTCAAGCAATAAACATTAAATGATGAATGCGATACTCATAAATAGACCTCAAAATCGTTGAATGTTTATCGAGGGAAATAAAACTCGTCGTAAACTTAGTAAATATAAAATATCCCTTTTGTAAAACTCAGGTATAAAATCTTATTTCATAGGATTGTTCTAGATTTCTCACTTTCATCTATATTTCTGCGCTGTCTAACAAACATTTTAGGAATAACGAAATAAAGACGTTACGAAAAACATATGAAAAATACTGCTGGACTGAACGTAGGTTCTGGTAGAGATGTAATAAGAGATCGATTAGAGATCTTTTCGAGAAGTGCTTTTTCAACTCCAAAGCCTGCCACTATTGTTCGATATTCGTACGAGTATCGATCTAGAATCGTAATCGATAGAATCAGTGGCGCACATTTCGAATATAGCTAGTTGCCGTACGATCATTTCGGATCATGCAAGAGGGATACGAAGCGTATTCGGTATAGGTCAGTCGATATAGATCATTCGTAAGCGCAGACGTATAAAGAGAAACAATATAATAGAATATTGTTAATTATATTATTTTATATCATTTATAAAGTATAATTAAAGTAGAATTGTAATGCTGTTACAATTATTATAATATAAAACCTACCGAACCCACTGCATATTTTCTCAATACAAGAGAAAATTTAACAGTTTTAATGACAAATGTTTCTTTGGTTAAGTTACTATTTGATGAGGAAAATATCGAGTGCAGCAGATGAGAAAAAAAAACAAAATGAAATGAAAAAATATAAAAGCTTTAAAATAGTTTAAAAATTATAAAATCTACTGATAGTTATAGGTTAAATGTTGTAAGCATTTTGTTAAACATTATGTCGCGTTTTTTCTTCTTCTCTCTTCTTCATTTTGAGAGTAATTAATCACTAAAAATTTGTTTGTTTCTGGATGAGTCTGTGTGTCAGTGAAAAATCCATTTCGCGCGCGCGCTTTAATTAAATGAATAACTTATGTCAAACAAAAATTCGAAAACAGCAATGAACATGAAAAAATAATATAGTTATGTTCGTTTAATCTCTAAAATACACCTATATAACGTTTAAATTACTCTAAGTATAAATTAATAACATCCTTTTCAAAAATAAATTACAAAACATGCGTATTAACGTCATTTGCATAATTCCAATAATATATTATACAATTTCTTCTTCATAGTTTTAAAGATATTGTTCGAACTGACGTACTTCCTCTTTTTCTTTATCCTTCTCATCAAATCGCTCCTAAATAATTTTAAACACAATAATGATTAATAAGATATCAAGATTATATATATAAGTTTTGCAGACGTGCAAAAAAAATTTTTTCAAAGTCGCACTTTTTTTTTTGTTTAAAAAAATTAATTTATTTTGTTATTTTTAAAAAATGTTTTCATGTTTTTGTTTCAGATGACTATAGAAGGCTGTGTGCCTCCCCGAGATAACCTACTTCTTTATTGAGGACTCCACTTTGATTTAGAAAATCATAAACAAATTTATGTAAAATGAAGTCTGAAAAAATTTTTCTGTACACTTTAAGACAGTAATAAAAACATTTCAAAACAATCGCTTTTTATTTTCATGTATACAAAAATTCATGAAAAAACGTCGAAATTTTGGGTGTCACACCGGGCTTATACCTTAACACGTTCACGTTGGCTCGTATCACCGGTGGCTCGCGCTAGACTGTCCTATCGAACGGCGCGTACCACCGGTTGCCAGCACTAAATTTTTTCATCGGGCGTCGCATACCACCGGTGGTCCACCTTGGTCCAGGTTTGAATAAGCAAAAATCGCGCGTCGCCAGATGAAGCGCACCATAGATTCGAGCGCCGCCATCAGCGCAGATACTGAAAATCGGCGCCGGCGTGAACGTGTTAAGCCATCTATCTTCGTCCATGTTGAGTGATGAGAAAATAAAGAATTTTACATTTGAGGGACATAGCCGTCTGCTATATTTATCGAGTATTTCAGTAACTTTAAAATACTTTAACGAAGAAATCGACGAATTCTTCGTTATCTATCTCCGTCGAACGGAGATAGATATCTACGTTTTCTGTAGATCGAATATACCATCGAGTTGATCTATTATTAAAACTTCTTTAAGTAATTTGTCAAAGTTTTTTTCTTCTTTTTCTTTGCTTAAGTCCACTTCATGTCGAACAATGACCGTTGCTCCATTTTTGTGATATTTAATGACCAAAATTTCGTGATCTCTTATTGACATATTTGAATCAACGATTATTTTTTTACTTCTTGTTTGATCATCCACTCAATCAGTATTTTGCCAAAGGTATTGAAACCGTCAACAATGAGGTAGCATTTATCGCTACGTAGGCAAAATTGAGGAATGAAATTGGAGAATTTTATTCTTCTTGCAAGTTGACTAAAACCTGTAAAAAAAAATATTCTTATTATCATTGCTAATAAATCATTTAGATTAGATAAACAATTAGATATTAAATAAACTTTATAAATAGTTAATGATTCTTCCATATCGTTTATAAGCCTCCGTGCTTTTCTCTTCTGTTGCTTCCTGAAACTTAATTCTTCGTGATATAATTGGTTCTAATGTACCTGCTCGTAGAGCTTTTCTCATCAGTTCTGCTAATACTATTTTCTTTTCTTGTGGTAACTTAAGAAGGTCTTGTACACAGTAGCTGTATATACTTATGAATCGTATAAAATTAGATAGTGGTAACGGATTGTAACTAGACCTTTTAGAATCGTAAATCATTACCAAATGTTTGAAAGTTTTAACAATGTCCAAACAATTTTCCATATCGTCTTAAATGTAATAGTTAGCAACAACAAAATCTAAACCTTTTCCTTTCGTAATATTCATAATATTAATTTGATATTTTTTTACATTGATAATATTAGACTGTGGTAAACGTGGTCGTTTCGACTCGATCACTCGTTTTTCTGCTTCCATTTCGTAAGTTGTGTTAACGTCAAAATTATATAATATAAAGATAAATATATGGGAGCCTGTTCTACGTCACTAGCACCGTAATGTACTAATACAGTTTTTATTTTATTAAACTTTCAAGTATCCGAATGCAAAACTCAAAATGCTATTAAATAAACATGGGAAATTGTTGCAGCATCTTCGAAGCTCAAAGTGTCTGGAATAATCCAAATGAAATCTGGATCGGATAAAATTTCATTACTTATAGTGAAATTATCAACTATTCCCATTACTATACGACCATTTTCATTTCTTCCTGAATATTCTGTAAAAAATATTTTTGATACTAAGCTGACGTCACTATTTAAATAGTACTCGTAAACATTCAAGTCGAATGCTGCAAACTCTACTTTTACGACACTTTCATTTTTTCTTCTAGACAATGGTAGGTCTTCAGTCCATTCTAAAGAAATTGGTTTATTAATTTTTGCTTTCTTACGAAAAGAAGAAGTGAGCTTCATTGGCAATGGCATCCATCTGTATGTGCCCCATTCCCCATTTGTGCTTTGTGCTTTGGTGCTTTTGCATCTTGTAAATAAAAAATTTGAAGTTTTTTATACCCTGGTTCTCGTTTTATATCTCGAAGTATCTCAAATATTTTATTATCGATAATAGTGTTAACCACAAATATAACATTGTCTTAATTCGAGTCTCGTAAAAAGACTTTTAACCGATCTAAACAGTTTTTTTCTGTCTTTCTTATAACGACATCCGTTTTTCATAAATTTCTTTCTTTATGTAAAAGTAGAGCTGCACGACAAAAGCAATTTTTATTCGTAGGACCACGTTTAATCCTACAGTTGTCAATGCAGAAATCACGTTATATTTCTCTTCTGTTTCAATGATTATTAATAAAAATGATTCTTTACCGAAATTACTGATAAATTTTCTTACGTCGGTATAATGCGCGTTATTTATAATCGTCAAAATAAAATTCTCATTTAATGACTGGTAAAGCAACTCTCTAGTAATTAATTTTACATTGAAGTTTTTCTTCGTCCTTTGTATTGTATTCTCGAGATACTCAAAAATATTCTCATTTTCCTTTTTTGACTCATTCGTTATCAATATCAATTTGCTACTATTAATTCTAATATTTGTTGAAATTAATCCAAGTACTGCGTTTAATAGGTCGTCAATATCCATCTTTGATGTATTGATAATTTGGAAAAATTGAAGTTCATCCGTCACAATTTTTCTAATTACGGTTTTTAAATGTGCCCATAATTATGAAAGTGGTCTAAGTAATATATCTCTTGTTTTGAGATATTTAAAGATTTATACTTCAACAATATACGAATTCTATACAATATTAAAATAACAAACATTTTCTAATGATTCATTTTTGATAAAACCGTGAAAAAACATTGAATTTATTTAGTTTATAATAATGTAGTGCGTAATAACTGATAAACTTATTTTTTATTAATTTTAACTTAGACCACTTTCTTAATTATGGGCACAAATATTATTTCTTTAAATTGGATTCCAAATATTTTAATTCTTGGGCATGCTATCACGTTTACACATTTTTTAAACTTCATCGCAATGCTACGAAAAAAATCAGTATAGTCTAAATAGTTTCTTGAAATATCCTCTTAGTAACATAACGTTATTTTTTGCGGCAGAATTTATAGACACTATATTTAAATAGATGAATATAGACACATGTTTTTTTATATTATAACAAGTTTTATTTACGAGCATATTTGGCGTAGAAACTGTTTTGTGTTCGTTTAAAAAAAAACTAATAAGTCTATCCTTCTTGCCTTTCAATGATTTTTTTTTAATCAATTGTTTAGTATTTCATATTGTGAAGTATTAATACTAACAAGTTAAAGAATGGCGATAAAATTAGTACCATTAATAAAACAGATATAAATAATGGATTATCGAAGCATAATTGAAAAAATTATATAATATTATTTTAATTTTTATTCTTTAATTGTAAAGAAATAAAATTCCAAATTTTTTTCTTTATAGATATAAAATTCTCCTAAGATCTTACTTAATATATATTTTAATTTTTATTTATGCGATATAGAATTTAAAGAATTAAAAAAATAAAAAGATTAAAGAGCAATGCTCTTTTAATTTAACATGCAAGATTATGAGAGATAAAAAAGATTTCGATTTTTAATACTTTTCTCAACTTTAGTCATAAGTATGTTTATACAATAATATGTATATATCGCTATTTTCAGTTTCAGAGTGCATTTCCTTCGGTAACTTTGTTTTGGCAATTTAAGAATATTAGTTGAAAATATTTTTTAAAGTGGAAACGAATAATTACAGTTTAACACACCTTGTTAAATATTATTTGGATTTTGACAAGGTTTCTTCGAACCGTGTCGCACATCCTCGATCGATTACGCGCAATCCTTAGCGTCTCGGTGTCTTGCACGGCGAGAAAGATGTAACAACTTTTGTTCGAAATGGATTTCGTTATCTCCAATTCAAGGGAGCAACCGTTGAGTTCGTGAATAGGTTCTCATGAGATATTTAGATTTTTGCAGATAAATTGTATATTTCTATGGATAGATGATATGAAGTATAAGATTATTACGGTTATTTGTTTTATTTGTTTTGGATGTTGCGAGTAGACATACGACCGCAAAGGATTATAACCACTGTACGATCCGAAATGATTGTACGGTAACTAGCTGTATCAAAATGAGTGCGTCCGATTCTATCAATTAATATAAGATTCTAGATCGATACTCGTTACGAAACACTAACCTCACCTCTCGCATCCCTACCTCTCGCACCCCTACCATACATGCGCCCTGCTGGGCCAGTTCAAAGGACCATTCTTTCTATTCCACCACCGGACGCCTACAACGATATATCTTCAGCAGCTAAGGAACACAGAAGCCACAAGGAACAAAGGTCTTCAGGATTCACAAGGAACAACAAAGGGAACATCCCAACCTTTCCGATTGTGAACGTAAGACTATTCAGCCCCACAACCTTTAAGGTTGTGATCGCTATATGTGAAGAGTGCGAGAGGTGAGATCATTCCATTATATAATTTTCTCGCGAAATATAGTTTCCCGCGTGGCAATGCCACGTGGTAGATTTTCATCAATGTATTATACAAATATCAACCAGAGTTTTTATGCCGCAAGGATTTTCCCTGACGAGATAATAAAGCTTCGCATCTTTTATTAGCTCAACCACGTGTTTTATTTTACACCTGAACCTAACCTTTTATTCTCAACATCAAAGCATATACGAAATTGCCAGAGGACTCTTAATTGAGGAACTTAGGCCCCATACAACCACGAATAAGTAAATATTAAGTTTCCAATGCTTACCATTGCTTTTCTTCATTTTTTTTTTTTGTTAATTGTGCCTTGTCAATGACGAGTTTTTCTATCTTTCTCGGTATCAACATATTTTTATTCCTACTGCTGATGATATGTACTTGAATTAATCCTCCTAGTAATAATCTTCAATCACTGGTCCATTTAAACGTTCCATTGGAATACGATGTAGAAAGTCTGCTAATAATATTGTAAGATTCCTCATATTGGTAACCACGTAAAAGTAGATTCGAGTAAATTTCTTTTTCGGTTAAAAATTCCATCTCTTTTTCTCGTAAAGTGACTTCAGGAATATCTTTCTTTTCTGTTTTTGTTAAGCTTATAATTCCAGAAGCAATCATTTTATCTTTGGTTTTTATTACAGATTTTCCCGAGCCTTGAAATGTATATTATATTAGATAATTTTTTCGAAATATTATATGCGATAAGATGGCCATTTTTACCTTTAAGTATCGTAATAATAAATATCATTTTGTTGTTTTTAGGTACTTTTAGTAGTTTATGGTGAATAAAAATATTCTTGAGCGTTAAAAATTTCTCATCCTTATTTAGTAATAAGTTCCAGTAAATATTCGCAAGAAACTTTAAATAGACGGCTGAAGGTATGGTCATATCATCGTTAATTTGAAAAACTTGTATCTGTCTGATCTCAAATCCAAGAGAAACGGCCTATCAAGCCAGGAGAGTTATATCCGAGAGTTCCTTATCCTGTTTCTAGAGGAACCCTATCTATTTCTTCTCTAGTCTTATGGGAACATAATTCCGACTGGTTAGTACATAAATAACTATTTAGAAGTGAATGCTACAAATTTTAATAATTTTTCTTCGTTTTTCATAGGCGTGTTAACTCTTTTATAACGCAAACTAGGCAACGAATGGGAGAACGCTCGTTTCTCTTGGATTTGAAATCAGATAAATACAAGTTTTTCAAATAACCGATGATGTGATCATACCTTCAGCAGTCTATTTAAGGTTTCTTGCAAATATGTACTCGAACATATTACTAAATAAGGATGAGAAGTCTTTAATGCTCCAGAATATTTTTATTCTCCATAAATTACTAAAATTACCAAAAAACAAAAGAATGATCTTTATTATTACGATACTTAAAGGTAAAAATGGTAATCTTATCGCTAATAATATATCGAGAAAATTATTTAATATAATATACATTTCTAGGCTCGTGAAACTGGAGCCGATTAGATCCATTGAAAAAGATATTCGGTTTGATAACATATCCTGGCAAATTCCAGTAAGTGCATAACCAGCTTGCTATAAAATCAAAAAAATATGAAAATATTTATATACATTTATTATTATATTTAATTTACCTGCCCTTTTTCGTAGAAGAAACATTTATCTGACTCGCATAAAGTCAATGCTCTGTAAACATTCGTTTTCGTTTTCTTTAGATCAACATGATTAATCCCAACATCAGTGATCGCTGCGAAAGCAACTTTCATTGCCAATCTTGATGCCGGATTAATAAATTCTGCTTGTCTTGCATTGATTCCAAAACAAATGTTTTAGTCTAAGAGCCCGTGAACCCCAGACTTTCGTTATTTTATAAAAGCTGAAAGTTTGTCAGCGCATGCTCCCAACACAGGTAAGAACGATGGACCATTATGAAGTTTATCGTGGTTAAGGTTATCGTTGCTTTGGCAGGTAAACGGTACTAAAGGTGTGTAGAATACCGATTTAAATTCATCAAATAATAAAGTGTGATTTTTTGGTATTACCTTCAGAATAATATTATAAATCAAGTTATTCATTGCCAGACACTTATTATCGTGGCAATCTTTTACCAGATACCCTTAATGTTCATAAAATTATAATTCTACTTACGTAATAGTATAAAAGCTGATTTTTATATACAATACTTGGGTAATAATTAGATGATGTTTCTTTATTAGCCAAACATTTTTTATAGCTCCAACCCCGTGCCAGACTAGCATGTAAATCTTAAGAAGACATTCGTGATTAGAATGACTTATGCACATAAACTTTTGGGCATTACATGAACATTAAGGGTGTCTGGTAAAGGGTTGCCACGTTGTTAAATGTCTGGCAATAAATAACGTGATTTATAATATTATTTTGAAGGTAAGACCAAAAAATCACACTTTATTATTTGATAAATTTAGATCGGTATTTTACACACTTTTACTACCATTTAACTGCCAAAGCTAAGGTAATCAAAACTTCATAATGGTCAATCGTTCTTATCTGTAATGGGAGCATGCGATGACAAACTTTCAGCTTTTATAAAATAACGAAGGTCTGGGGTTCACAGGCTCTTGCTCTATTATCAAACTTTGTTATTGGTGACATCGTTCCAATACGCACTGGAGTCTTAGCGTCATCTAAAAATAATAATTTAATCGATGTATCAAAAAAGTTTATTTATATTTAAAATTACTTTCTGCAACCAACTACATTCATTTATACTCACTAAATGACCATTTCGTTTTATATGATGAAACGCAATCTTTTCCATTCATTAGATTATCTATTAAATCACTTATATTATCGCTTTTAGGAAATCTACCTGATATTCCAGAAATGACCACTGAACTATCTCCCAATATTTTACTAGATTCCATATTTGTTAATGAATCTATACGAACGAAGCTATCAACTACAACTTTGTTTGTAAAATAAAGATTTCTATTGTAGTCTGCTTTTTATATAGACAAACAGATTTTTCTAATTAAAATACCTATATACGCAATTCGTTTTTGCAATTTAAATGCGTTTAGTAAGCATTAAGCTACATTGTCATCGAACTAACACAAGAAACACATCACTCCTAAGACTTCTGATGACCTGAGACTTTAACTTCCTTTCTTTTTTCGCATGTAATTCTTTCAAATTGACGTAAATAACAATACACTGTTATATAAGATAGATCATTTAGAAATACCTATCGAACATTTCTAATAAAAAATTAAAGTTTTTTAATATAACGATAGATTAAGATTTTAAATTATTGAGAATCATAAAATAGCAAATAATATAGAAATAAAAATTTTACAATTTTTTTTAATCCTTTATCAATTTAAATCACTTTGTAATTTAATCGATAAGTGTAAATGTTGAGATTAGAGGTGGTTGATAAAATGATAAGCAGACTTAGTATCCTAAAACGATATTTAATTACAACAAAAACGCGCAATGCCTACCACGTGGCTCGTGCGAGGCTTATAAGCCTTTGTCCGAGTAGTTTTGGACAAAGGACTACTACATAACGTTACACATAAAGTGCTCCTGCCACTGCTTCTAAGAAGGGAGATTAGGAAGGCATATGGTGGGGAGTAAATAGGCCACGCGTTTTTTATTTTTTTATTCACGCAGTAAATAGTGCTATATCAATTTACATTTCCCAACAGTAAAAATTTGTGTCATAAAAACCTTTAACGAGAAGAATTAAAAAATCCTGTGTGCAGATCACACGTGTTAGAAGTGAAACCTTCAAAAAACTAAGTTTCGAGAGAATCAGACGAATGCACAGTTTCAAGAGTGAAATAATTGTAGAATTTATTTATTATAATATTATTACCATATATAATAAAGGTCACCGGTATGATTAGTGAGTGGAATAGCCGATAAAAAGTACACTTTTCCAAATTCAAGCAATAAAAATGAAATGCTGGATGCGATAGTCGTAGATAGACACCAAAATCGTAGGATGTTTATCGAGGAAAATATAATGCTTCGTAAACTACGTAATTATAGAATATCTTTTTTGTGAAACTAAGGTATAAAATTTTATTGCTTATGATGATTTTCGAATTCATATTTTCATCTACACTTTCGTGCTGTCTAACAAATATTTTAGGAATTAAGACGTTACGAAGAACATATGGAAAATACTACTGGACGGAACAAAGTTTCTGGTAAAATGCAATGAGAAATCTAATAAAGATATTGTCTAGAAATGTTTTTTCAACTCTATAGCCTGCCACACATTGAGACCCTTATTATTTATAACATATCTTGTCTTTATTCTTTAGACCACAAACTTATCTCTCTAAATACTCTCGTCTAAATAAAGATCTGAACAAGGAAAAATCAAAAGAACGCATTGAATCATATCGCTCTCTCACTTTATCGAACTGTGTTGACAACAAGTCTCGAGTTTGGGACCCGTAGTTAACTCCACCAATTCACGCTGGGCGTTCAGCTTGTCAAAAATGTTTTTATTTGATTAAAAATTACCATAAATTTCTTTATTACGTAAGTAATATAATTATTTATATAATTTCTTTGTATTCCTGGGTCAATAAAAGTCTTCGTATATTTTTTATAAAAACATATAAATTGGAAATTCAATAGACTTATTTAAATCTTAATAAATCGAATATATTCTATGAAGAAGGAAAAGAAAAATGTAACAGTAATTTACTTGCTTCCGAATGGAGTTTATCATTTGCTTCTAATGTTTTCTACAGTATTGTCTAATTTTTTTCTCTGATTAAAGTTAAGAGACTAGCAAAAGATTAATCTATCAGTAAAATATTTTCTTAACGCGGATATTTTCACCCTGTAGAAAGATTTTTTAGAAACCTTTTTGAAAAGTTTAAAGCTTGTTAAGAAATGTTTTAGAAAGTTTATAGAAAGTTTTTATGTTATGTGGATATTATAGCGCGCTTTTTCAAGCCGTCTGCTAAGGCTTTAGCCCCCAAATTTTTGTCTGCCATTTAGTAAATTGTTTTCTTAATGTTTAAATAATAAAATAAAACAGTTTTTGTTCATAACCCTTGTGATTTTTTTTTAATTAATTTTTACACCCCTTTGGCGCGCTCTGGCGGCACTTTAACCGCGAGCAAACTGTCTGCCAATATTGTTTCGCGATTCCTAAATATTAATACAAGCTTTTTCCATAATTAGAATCCGTGTACCTTATGATTTTTTTCACACCTAAATTTCACGTTTTCAATCGTACCCCCTCCCCCCAGCCTTAGGCCCCAGTTTTGCGATGGCAGACTTGCAGATTTATGTTCAGCTATACCAAAGGTACCTTTTTAAATAGAAATGAATCTTGAACCAGATAAAAGCATTTTTATTTAACCAGCTCTTAGACTAATTCCAGTCGTATTTTTTTCGTTTCATCGGATTTTAAATTACATCGATTTTATAATCTATTTATCCTTTCCGTTGTTTTATTTTATGATATTAAAAATTTTTTTTTTTTAATTTATTTTCTATATTTTTTTTTCTATAATTGTAAATTAAGTTATATTATTTTATTTCTATTGAAAATATAAAGTAAATAAGGTTTATTTGTTTTTGTCACGTGTCTAGTTTCTTCTATTTAAAAACTTTTCTATTTTATTGGAAAATTAGTATAAATTTTCTAAATACGCAAACATTATAATTAAAAAACACGTCCTTGGATATTTATAAAAAAATTATTCTACAATGTTGTTTAATTTTTTTTCTCTGATTTATCTGATAATCATTTCATTTTTTTGTAAAATATTGCAAACAATACAATTATTATATTCTATATATTTTATAATTGGTAATTATAATATTTGCAAAATAAAAAATTTAATATTATTTTTTAATAAAATAGAAAAACTTTTAAGTAGAAATGAAATACCACGTTTGGTAAAAAAAAAACAGACCACGCACCTTCTTTCTTTATTTCGACCGTCGGCTGGTTTGGACCTTATACTTTTGTCGCATACCTACGTGATTATCTCTGTTTATTCTTCTACCCTTCTATCGCTCATATCTACAAACATTTCGAGTATCGAAAGAATAAGTGTCCACGCTTTGTAGTATACAGTCGCGTACAAACACACACATCTAAAACCAGGAGCGATAACTACCAAGCATAGCATAAAGAGGAGACCAAGAATAGGAAAAACTGTATAGCTATATTCCGTCTCATTCTTTCGCAGTCTCAATCCTATATGTTTGTCTCTATTTCTCTCATTATTTAGTATAGCAGCCGTTTCATAGCTGCGTTTCCGTATATTTACTTTTAAGATAACTCCTATTATAAAGAAGTTTTCACATTATTAAATTTTTAAAATAAAAAATAAATAAATAAATTTCATAAAATATATTTTATGAGAGAGTGTATCCGGAAACTTATTAAATACACCAAAGATCTAGACAATAGAATTCAGTTTTGATAGATTTGTAGAACGTTTTCGAATTAATATCTAACAAACATTTTCGACATTCGTTAATGACAGTTTTTATATGTGAGTGAATTCGGCACTAATAATGTGTTCGCATTATTTTAATATGATACGGATTCTCATGTGTGGTTTCAAAGTTCGTCACCTGTACGAGTGTTACGTAATAATAGTATTGGCCGGATGTAGTGGAAGGGAGGTCTCACTTCTCCCTTTCAAACTGTGATCACATGTTGACGTTTAATGCTAATCCAATACTGTCGAAAAGTACTAAAGTCCAAGAATTGCTTACGTGTAGGTACATTAGATATGCGAAAGTAATTTATATTCTTAACGTCATTTAAACTACTGCAAAAAACTAGCTAAGTAGAAAATTATTTTACCACTTTAGGTCGTTGCAAATTTTAGTATTAAAAAAATTGTATCTACAAATATAGTGCTAATAGAAACGTTATTCCTAACATAATATAAAAAACCATTTTTGTAAAAGAAAAAACAAATATTTAATGTTCTTAAACCAAGTCTAGCGAATGCATTATAATATATTTATATTAGTATTGAATGAATTAATATATTTTGAAAGTAAAATATTTTTTAGAATTAGAGTGATTTGATATTCGATGAAACGGAAATGCAAGAAAAGAGAAACATAAATACATCTATAGGCTTTAGACTGCGAGAGAATGAGATAGAAGGCAGTATACAGCGTTTCCTAATATCACAGTACTCTCTTAATGCAGTCTCTTGTAACCACTCAACTCTTCTCAACTAAGCATTGTTAATATGTGTACTTGTATGCGCCTGAATATTGCCGAGTCGAAGCGAGAGAAAAGGTGTCGCATATTGTGTATAGATTACAGAAAATATTTATATCTATACTGAACTGCCTAATACTTGCTATAGTCCATGTGTATGTTTGTACGTGCGTTAGTATGTGTATTGGTTGATGAACATAGTAAGCGTAGATTTATTTATCACGATACAAAATATCTAAAAACATCAGTTATTTTTTTTACGTAGACACTAAGTAGCAAATACTATTTACCGTTTCTCACAAATAAAACCTATATTATAATCCTTGTATATATAAGATTAAAGCACAGAAGTTTAATTAGAAATATTTATTTACAGGTACATGTTTTTGTATACTCCCATACATGCATTTTTTTTTTAATTCTGTAAAAATAGTTTAATGACAATTAAATAAACGTTATTTAATTCGGATTATACTTATTAATTGTATACTTACATTAATACATCAGTACAAACATCCTTTTTTTTAAAGAGAGCTTATGGAAGCAGTAGTAACTATTATCAATACAATTACCAAGCATTTACCAAGCATTACCAAGTTAATTAAATAATGCTTTACAAAAAAAAAAGCATTATTGCTTTACAAAGAATGTTAAATAAAATTTTATCTAAAATATTACCTGCTATTAAATGCTTTTTAAAGTAATACATTCCTATTCTATCGTAATATTTATATCTTTTGATCTTGCTTAAAAATGTTCTATAAGTATTTCAAAAATAACTAATATAAATGGTGTTAAATGCTACGCAGTATTCTTTATTTTGCGTTTATTTACCATATCTACAAAATGCAATCGATACTTTTATGTATATAAATAATATCCGATATCTAGTGTGGGACACAGAGTGTTTTGTTCAATCGATGGGCGGTCCTTCTTAATTTTGTTTTCTTTATCCCTACCAAGGGGCAGCTGCATTTTAAGTGCTTGGAGGAGAAATATTTTTCTTTTGGTTTATTCGTTATTCATTTCTTTCTTTTCTACTGCTGATTGAGTAAAGACGTACTTCCACCTTATCATATAAAATAAAGAGAATATTGTGTTATAAGAAAGAGTATTTCTAATATCCCCTATAACTCAATAAATAGAATTAAATTTTTTTTATACGTCGTTTTAATTGATTTGTAAGACCTTAAAAAATTATTTCTACCTTGCAACTCTGGATTTAAAAGTATAAAGTGCATCGAATCATTTATTCTATCTATCAATTAGAAACATGATGTTTCTAGAAAAAAAAAAAAGTAAAGTCATAGGTTATCAGAAACCTTAGAAAAGATATTTCTTGAATAAAAGTATAATTACAATAATACAATAACCCGGATCCTGCTACCGCATAACCGTAATAACCTACTTTTTTCTTTTTTGTTGAATTTGCCTATGAAAGCAATATTTATAATTGTCTATGAATTTACCAAGTATTACTAATTAAAAACACTTTTTAAAAAATATTAAATAAAATTTAAATTTATATTTCTTGCGTATAAATAATCTTTATTATTAGAAATTCTTCTCTCTATTTTACTGTAATATTAAAAGTTTGATTTTTCATTAAAAATATTCATTAAGTATTTCTAAATGATTTACATTAGATAAGAGTATATTTTTTTTCATGTCTGTTTAAAAGTTTTCTAAGACAAGAAAAAAGAAATTAAAGTCACCATTCATCGGAAATTTTGAAAAAGATATATGTAAGACTTATTATGATAATAATATATTACTCACCTAGGGAGCAAAGTATGGCATTCCGATCCGCGTAATATGCGGGTCGAGATGTCATACTTTCCTCCCGTGGTGAGTATACAATTTTTTCTCACACCTGGATCGAAAGTTCGCTTGTAATTAAATAATAAAATACTAATTTTCTACCCGGGCGAAAAGCGCCTACTTTTCTCCCGCTGCATCTGTAACAAACGAAGTTGCCGCTTCCCGCCTTCCTCTCTTCACGCTGCGTAAAACGAAGTTGCCGCTTTCTTACTATACTGTCCTAGGTATGTAATATACCATTTTATTTGTTGTCAATTAATACATTTTGCGAAGATTATGCAAATTTAACAACAATCAAGGGGTCCAGGGGTGAAATCCTAGGTGGGGGTCTGGGGGCGAAGCCCCCATAAAAAAAAATCAGGGGATCCGGGGGCACAGCCCCCGGCGGTGGTTGAGGGGCGGAGCCCCGCTACTTTACAAAAATTTAAATATAAAAATAAAATAAAATATAAAAAAACTTAAAAAAAAATTTAAATATAAAATTAGATTCTATTAAAAATATCAATTATTGTTTAAGTTTAAAAAATATTTTTTAAAATAAAATTTAATTATTTAAATAGGGAGTTTATAAATTATTATTATTGTGGGGAGTGTTGAAAATCGAAGAGGTTGTGTGTGTAAGTCTGTGTGAGTCCAAAAAAAAGCATTTAAATGAAATTCAAATCGATAACGAAATGATTGATTCTTTGACCATCAATACACCTTTTGTCACTTTCAAGAATTGTAAGTTTAACCAGATTATAATAAATAATAACAAATACAACTCTCATAATCAAGAAAATAACTAAATGTATACGTAGTAACCTATTTATGTTTGTAATATTTAACTAAACAAATATCTTTAAAACTTATAAAAATAAATAAAATACAAAATATATGAGACAACACATGTTATTAAAATCATTAATTATATATCATAATATATAATATATATAAGCATGAGCAGTAATTTATTAAAACATTTTTAAGGTTAAGGAACTAGTACGCATGCGCTAAAAAATAGAAGCATGCGCACTAATTCGTTACTACATTCAAGCGGGAGGGAATGAGGCACTTTTCTCCCTGGCACAGATTCAAGCGGGCGAAAATGTGGCACTTTGCTCCCTGAAAACAGGGAGCAAAATATGTACTTTCCATCCAGGTGTGAGAAAAAAAGTATTTATTTATTTATAGATTTTAAGAAATAATAATTATAAGTAAGTATCTATAGTATAACATAATAAACTTGTAACACATTCCTAATGGCACAGAATCATAAAGGCACCCGCTGGTTGCCTTCATTGAACATATTTACCTATCATCTCTCATCATAGGTTTTCACTACTAAGACTAGATCTTTCAATACTTCTGGACCGAGAATATTCAAGAGACTTCTGCACTTTCATAATGCACAAAGCAATATTATCAGGTGGTGAAATAATTTCAAACACGATGAAACGCGCTCTTTTTAATTAATTAACGTTCACATTTACATCCCATCCACATTTGATTGCCGAACGCACACAATAAGGTCATTTACCTGACGCCTATCGATACTCCCAGAAATATTTCGGCATAAACACGCACACGTACTATTTATCTCTCATCTTTTCTCTCATCTTTATATATATTTTATGTATTAGTGCATTGACAATAAAGGTATGCGTTTTTATGCATACTATATGCATTTAAATGACAAAAAAAAATTGCATAAGTGATTATTTAATTAAGACGTATCTGAATGTCTATAAAAAAAAAACGGGCTACAATATATAGTTTTATTCTATAAATGAAGTATCTGTCGACAATTTCGCTTGTACGATCCGAAAGGATCGTACGGTAATTAGCGGTATTCGAAACTCGCGCGCGTCCGCTTCCATCGATTAGGATTCTAGATCGATACTCATTGTGAGCATCGATCAACCACCAGTATCTATCGAAGCGCCTCTCTAGCTACCCCCACCTCTCGCATCCCCACTTCTCAATCCCCTAGTACATACGCCCTGCTGGGCCAGTACAAAGGGACATTCATCCTACTTCTTCACCGGACGCCTACGACTACACATCTTCAAGGATTATAGAGGGCATATTGAACAAAGGCTTTGAAAATTCACAAAGGTCAACCGAAAGAATATCCTAATCTTCAAGACTCGTGAAAGTGAGCTCATTCAACATCACAACCCTTGAGGTTGTGATCGCTATATTTGAGGAGTGCGAGAGGTGAGATCTTTCCAATATATATATATATATATTTCACATCAACGATATTTTCCCACGTGGTAACACCACATGGTGCATTCTTATTGAATAATCAAATATCATCCAGGGTTTTTATGCCGCAAGGCTTTTCCCTGACGAGCCAATAAAAAAAGGCATTGTTTCTTTGATTGGCTCAATCACGTGTTTTATTTTACACCTTAACCCAACCCTTTATTCTCCACTTCATAGCATATACAAATTGCCAGAGGACTCTTAGTTGAGGAATTTCGGCCATAACATCGCTGGTATAGATACATTAAAAAATATAAAATTAAAAGTTTTGCATCATACTGCAGTTGTGTTCCCATTTCTGGAATGTCAGAAAGTTTCTCCAGCAGTAACGATTTCAATGATTTTATGGCGAATTTAATAAATAGAAAAGATTACGTGTCTTTGAATTAGACAAGATAAAAATTAGGTTAAAATTAGCTTAAGGGTTCATTCTGGTTTATAATTTTGAAAAAATTAATTTTTTTTTTGTGCATTTTTCGAAAGTAGACATATGTAGAATTATCATACAAAAATTTTAGAACGATCCGAGCAGTCTAAGTATATTATTTTGCGACCCAAACACAGAGATATTACAGAGAGAGGAGACAAACCATAAACGGTTGTTTAAGTGGAAATGTCTCTGCATATTATTCAGAATGGTGTAGGAAAACAAAACTAATATTCAGTTTTTTTCGCTATATTCTTTTTTTTTGGAAAGGTTTTTTGGTATTGGTGTGCATATGTTTTGCAAACTTATGGACCTCGGAAAAGGTTTAAGTATCTCTGCATATTATGGAATCGTTGACTTTATACTAATCGCGGTCAATACTGTTTTTAACGTAGTGTCCCATAAAGCCGTCACCGAAGAGCAACTCGAAAACAAGATACGAGGAGAACCAGAGAATATTCTGTCTGTTTCTGGCGACGGCTCTTGGGCCAAAAGAGGATTCTCTTCGTTGATTGGAATAGTTTCTCTAATTTTAAAATACAGTGGAAAAATTGTCGTCGTTTCTATAAGGTCAACTTACTGTAAGGGATGTGAGATGTGGAAAAGAAAAGTGAAGGAAGTAAACTATCTTGCCTGGTACGAACAGCATAAAACGCATTGTACGATAAACCATGAAGGTAGTGCCGGGAAGATGGAGGTTGATGGTATCGTGGAGATGTTTCTTCGATCACTCAAGAAGTTCTCCGTAAAATATGGTTTTTATATCGGCGATGGCGACACGAAAACTTTTCAAATGTTGCTAAATGTTTTTCCCTACGGCGAAGATTTTGTTATCAAAAAATTAGAGTGTGTTTTACATGTTGCCAAACGAGTTTTCAACCGTGCTAATGAAGCACGAAAAGCACTGATTCAAAAGAGAAAAGCTTTGAAACAAGCGGAAACCAAGAAACCTGCTGCAAAAAAAGGACCGAAGAAAGTTGTAAAAAAGAAAAAAGTTATTAAAAAAAAGTGTTCCAGTGATTAAAACTCAACGATTGACTATAAAGTTGATGAAGGAATTGTCAACTAACTATGGGTTAGCTGTTCAAAGAAATAAAAATTTAATTGAGAACATGAGAAAGGAAATTTGGGCGGGGTACTATCACAAAATTTCTACTGATGATGACCCGCAACGTACATACTGTTCTAGCAACTGGTGTAAGTATCGTAAAGTTGAGGCAGCTAAAACCCTTGATACTTATAAACATCCTCCTCCTCTCGCTAAAGATGTCCAAGAAGTATTAAAGCCAGTGTACGAAGACCTGACAAAACCAGAATTGCTTGAAAGATGTTTAGGTGGCAACACTCAAAATAATAATGAGTGCTTCAACAAATGCGTTTGGGCTATGGTGCCTAAACATCTATTTAATGGTAAAAAAATTGTGGAAATAGCTTGTCAATTGGCAGCTTGTATATTTAACGAAGGTTTTGATCCAATACTAAAAATAATGCACGTTTTGGAGATAAAACTTGGCCCTATCGCAGTCAATTACGCTAGTCACCGCGACAACACGCGTGTGCGTTCAGCCAATTGTTTGAGCGGAGAATCTTTAAAAGAGGCCAGGACACAACGAAAAAAGGTTAGAGTTGAAGAAAATGAGTATTTTGAAGAAGCAGAAGGCATACTGTATGGTGCAGGCATCGCAGAATAAGGTAGAGTCAGACTTTTTAAAAATTTGTTAAAAGAAACTTTAAACGCGTTTTTCTCGAAACAACGTTTTTTCGGTTGGCGGGCATGATATCTCCGAAACTACTCAACCGATCCTTCTGAAATTTTAACCACATACTCTACACATGAATGGCTATCTCGCATGCTACAACCAAGTCAAAATATTAATTTTTACTATTTTTTTTTACAAAAAACTGCGAAAAAAATCAACGATTTTTTTTTCGAAAAATGGCTGTCATTTTGTTTTGCTTTCATAAAAATTGATAGTTTTAGCATACCCGATAGCCATTGTCATACTAAATTTAAAACCGTTTAATTTTTTTGTTTTAGACCACCCGTTCTAAAATTTCGATGCCCGCCAACAGCATACCTTTTTTTGACGGGTTCACGTTTGTCAGCCATTTTGGATGTCAAAAAACGTTAAAAACAATAAAAAAAAATTTTTTTCTTGTACTTCTAGAGTGTATTTATCATACCCAACAACTTTCATATGTATATGTATCCTACTAAGTCTAAAAAAAAATCGTGAAAATAGCCTTTTTTTTCGGCGTAGAAACCAGAATGAACCCTTAATTCTTTTTTTTGCACTTTATATTACATCGAAATATGTTCATAATGGTTTTCATAAATTATTATTTTTATATCATTCGTCTAAAGTACCATCGCTTTTAGGAATATTTTCTATTTTAACGATATCTGATAACATTTTTTTTTAATTAAAGCAATATAGTTACAATATATAACGCCAAAAATTAAAATAAAATCATTTAATTTACAATTACTTATATTTTCATTATAGTTGAATGAATATTATCAAATTGTGTTTTGCTGTTAATTGCTGCCAAATCGGTTTTATATTTGTACAGGCTTAATTGGTTTAAGTTTCACTATCAATTTAACCTACAAATCAAGTGCATTAGTAATTCAGAAAATGTATAAGGCAATAAAAACTGAAAGCAAGAAATTATATGAAAGACTCATTGGCAACAGACTAGGGGAAGTGGATGAGGAAGAGGAAGAGGAAAAGGAAGAGGAAGAGTAAGAAGATGATGATTTAGGCGGGATAATTTGAAGTTTAATTACATTTCTACAAATATGTTTTTATATATTGCTACCAAAGTATGAATTATATTTATTAAGAAAACTCAAAATTTATTAAAATTATATCCTTTTTTTATGTCTAAAAGTTTCGAGATTGACTGTGTCGTAATAGTAATGTGGAAAAAAAGTAATATGCAGAAATATATTGTACTTTTTTAAGTAGAAAATAATAAGTTGTATTTATTCAAGAGGTAATATTAGATTATTTATTAATTTAGAATAAGATAAGTGAAATACGAGTAACACTTTGTTCGATACCTTTCTTCTTCTCTTCTCGTGGTAAAAGTCTTACTCGTTGTTATTATTTTCGTCTATTTAAGCAACTTTTAATGAGTTCGTAAACATATTAACTCTCTTAACAATTTCTCGAAAGTATATATGTAGGAGAGTTTTAAGTGTGGCAGATGTAGACGACAAACTAGAATTCAGTCCTTTTCTTTATATCTAATTTTATGGAAAGGAAAACTTTATTCAGAGACTAAAATAAAAGATTAGAAAGACCATAAAACCCTAAACAAACCTAAGGATTATCGGAATATATTGGAGCAATAAAAACCCTGTGTGCAGTGTCGGGACCCTTTGAAGAATTTCAGATTCCTATGTAAACATATGCGATTTACGCATAACGACCATAAAAAAAAGGGTAACATTCCGATATGCTAGATTAAGTTTCTTTATGCATAGTTCCCACTACCAAAAAACATAGGCTGTACCCGTCGGTGGACTATGGTGGGTGGATCCTTATGCTATTGGTCAATAAGATTTGTAAGCTCCTTCCCTCTCAGAAGGGGTGTATGTCATTTCTGACATAAAATACGTGAAAAGAAATAAGATGTTAGCAGTAGAAGTCGTAGCAGTAGTTGTAAGAATACAGTCACTTATCTAAGTTGTAACAGTAAGATTGTGAAACTATTATTGTACTTTTTCTAATACCTGTTTTAAATAAATCTTATTAGTAGGATTAAACTTGGTGTATGTTCAACTCGCACCTCTCACCCTAAATAAAATTCCCGACATATATATTTAGATTTCAAATTCTAAACGCTATCATCTATAGAAGCGTTAACAAAATGTAAAAATAAAATCGTAGAGTGAAATTATTTCCCGAAAAGTAGAATTTTCAGCACTATCGTGTTTTTTTCTATTTATAGTTTTTATCGAATTTCGTTTTTGTTATCGTTTCTGCGATGTTCATATTTATTCGCCGTTGCAACGCTTACCGTTAAAGTAATAAATAAAATTATTTTATTTATTCAAACAGATCATGAGAATATACTATTTAATATAATTAAATGGATGTATAAAATAAATATTTACATTTATCTGAATATATCGAAAAAAATATAAAGTTTAATAATACCTTAAAGTTCCTGGTTTTTAGCTTAAATTCTAATAAAATTACTTTATTTTTCAAAGCAAATTATTAAATTCTTTGTAGGGTTCAGACAGAGAAAAATAACTGATGATGATGAAATATATGATAGTTTATTAAAATATAATGATGTTAAGCGGTATTGACATAAGTTTGCAAAAAGTAGTGTGGTTACAAAAAATAAAGAATACAAAAAAATTATAATTATATGACCGACTGTTTGACTGATAAATTGATAAACTGACTGATAAAATACGCAGACGAATATAACGGACTGAAAGTATAATTAGTGAACTGAGAACTAAGGACTAGACTAAGGAACTGATACGGACAGACGAGTACAGACAGACGGATATACAGACTGATACAGACTAAGGACTTGATAAACTAAGAAACTGAAGACTAAGGACTTGCCTTCTTACTTTGTATCACATATTTATATCATAAAAGAGTAACACACACACCCCTTTCGGAGAGGAAAAGTGATTAGGATTATTAACGACCAATAGCAGAAGGATCCATCCCCCCGCCATAGTCAACTGATTGGTATAGCTTTTGTTTTTGGTAAAGATCGTAGTGAAAATCAAGCATAAAAGAACTTTTTTTTAAACAAAGGAATATCGTTTCTTCTTATGTCGCATGTGTTTACTTAGAAATTCGAAAGAACCCTAAGAACCCGATACTGCACAAAGGTTTTCGTCGCGCTTCATTTCACTAAGATCGATAGCGTATTCAAACAGGAAATAAAATAAAGAAAGAACTAAATATTAATTTTATCGTCTACAATAGCGTATTTGAAAAGGAAATAAAATAAAGAATATTATTTTTATCGTCTATATCTTCAGTCTATTACCTTTTTGTATCTCAGAATGTTTAATGATTTTATTTAAATTGTTTCTGAATACTCCAAACTATTGTTTTATTACACTTGTACTAAAATGTAATTATATATTGCTACCAAAGGAGTAGTTTTATTTTTAAAAAAGATATAAAACTTACTAATATCTTATCCTTTTTTTACGTCTAGAAGTTTTCAGAAGAAAATTCGTGGTAAAGTGAGAATAGGTAATCAATTGTCGGAAGCTTTTAGTATTCATAGCGGGCTAAAACAAGGGGACGCATTGTTACCTCTTTTGTTAAACTTAGTAATGGAATTTGCAGTCAAAGAACTGCAAAAAAGTATAGATATTCTGCATTAGAACAAGCCAACGAAACTTTTGACATATACGGACGATATTGCTTTGCTAAGAGACAATAAAGAGTCATTTATTAATAACGCGAAAATATTAATATATAAGAAAAAAGATCTGGGAATACAATTAGACGCAGAAAAAGCGAAATATATGGTCACTGATCGACTTCAAAATGTGCCTAATTCTGAAATTTTTGTCGTCCAGAATAACATTTTTGAACGGGTCAGCAACTTTAGATATTCAAGATCGATCATAAATAAAACGAATGAAATTAACGAAAAATTTAAGAAAAGAATCAATTTAGGCAATTCATGCTATCACTCGGTCAATTAATTACTCAGCTCGTGATTGCTGTCTAGGCGTCTAGAAATCAGGATATCCAGGACAATCATCCCATCGGGACGAAAAGAAATTTAGATTTTTGGAAAATAAAGTTCTTCGTAAAATTTTTGGTTTAAAAAGGTGGTGGGTAAACGAGCGAATAGAAGAAACCGTAAAACGTAGAAGTACACCGAATGTACAACAAACCCGACACCATTAATGTCGTAAAAACAAGCCGATTAAGATGGGCTGGTCCCGTGGCCCCCTGTTCGCCACCTCATGTGTTATTTATTTTATTGTATTTAAATTGCTAAACCAAATCGCACGAGTAAATATTTTAAATTAATTTATTCGTGCGGCTACATCAAACATATGTTTAATAAAATAGCTTCATAGTAAAGTTGATCTAGATCATTCTTTATTTTTTTATAAACTAGATTTGATTATGTTGTTATTCCAGATTAGATATTAATAGTGCGTCATCGTTCTTATCTACTAATTTAATTCTAGTTAGAAGTGCAATACTTTCAACTGGAGATATTCTTGCTAAGTAAAGTATTGCTATTAGATAAATGAAAATAGCAATAAAAATATTAATTACGAATTGAATTTATAATAAATGTTATTAAACGGTTTTCAATATTATACATTTTTATTATATTGTAATATGTACAAGCTTTGATACGGCATTAAAAATGTATGATAAGTATTTTTGAAATAACTACATAGAAATATATTGATTTTCTTGTCTTTTTTACGAACATATAAGACCTTGCCAAAATACTCCTACTTAACAGCTTTTACATATTTTTGAATTTGAAAAAAGGAAGTACTTTAAATTGTTTAAACTTAACACTGTATGAAATCATGATATATTTAGAAAAAACAATAGGAAGTCACAGGTCAGGAAAAACAGACCACGCACCT
The DNA here is from genome assembly GCF_049000335.1 of Polistes dominula. NCBI lineage: Eukaryota > Metazoa > Arthropoda > Insecta > Hymenoptera > Vespidae > Polistes > Polistes dominula. Next base: position 5,806,039 of record NW_028300963.1, read on the forward strand.
TTTTTCTTTATTTGGACTGTCTGTTCGCTTGAACCCAATTTTTTTGTCAAATACCTACGCGCTTATCTCTGTTTATTCTTTTACCTCTCTATCACTCCTAGCTACAAACAAATTTAGTATCGAAATTATTGTATATGTGTCTACGCTTCGTAGTATGCAGTCGCACACAAGCGCACGCATATAATACCAGGAGCGATACTACGAAGCAGAGCATAAAGAGGAGACCGAGAATAGGAATAACTTTATAGCTATATTCTGTCTCATTCTCTCGCAGGCTTAATCCTATATGTTTGTCTGTTTTTCTCTTCTTAATAAATATCATGGTCGTTACAAAGCCATGATGGCCGCTCCGTTGCCTCACCACACACCGCTCCCTTGCCTCGCCAACGCATTTCATTTTTTTTAAATCACTTCCTATTCTAATGAAGTTCTTACTTCAATATAATGACAATGCTTTCTACGCGTAAGATATTTAAATTTTAAAAACAAATGGCCTAAATATCAATTTTAATTAGACCTATGCCGAAGGCTATATAAACAGCAGCAACAATTAATAGCTTTAGTTGATAAGTAAAATCGTATTTGATTGTAGCTTCTATATAGATACATTTAGCAAGTATGAATTTAGAAGGCAAAGAAGAAGTGGTTATTTCTGGAATATCTGGAAGATTTCCGAAAAGTGCAAATATTAATGAATTAATAGCGAATTTAATAAGTGGAAAAGATTGCTCGACTATAGATCATGAAAGATGGAAATTAGGTAAGAATAAGTTAAGGGGGTATTCTGGTCTAGAAATTTGAAATAATCGATTTATTTATTTTTTTTTTTTTCTTTTTTTTTATACATATAAGCTTAACCCTTTAAGAATATGTCCTCAAGAGGATTTTTCAAAATAGAAATTATTTTCGAAGATATAGCTGTTTTTGTGACGCAGTATCCTATATCCTACCCCTACTACGCGAAACTTTGAACGCATTTTTCTCGAAACTGTTTTTTTTTTTTTTTTCACAATTGTCAAGATATCTCAAGTTCTACTAAACCGATTTGCTTGAAATTTGTTGAGAGACTTCTCTATGCATTACTCTATCTTGTAAACTAAAATCTTACAAAATTTTCAATTTTTACTATTTTCAAAAAAATTCGGAAAAGTAAAAAAAGTGGTAAAAATAATGTATTTTTTTTTTCAAACAGTTGTAATTTAGCGAAAATAAAAAAAACTGTTTTCAATTCTTTTAGATCGAACGATAGCGGCATTATTCTAAATTAATAATGTTTTTTATTTTTTAATTTCGGATTACCAGGAGAGCTGCAATCTTGACAATCGCCGCGCGCTGTCTTTTTAGGACCCTCCACTTCATCAGCCTAAATCTTTTTCATTTTTAAATTTTTATACTATTTTTTTTTCCTTGTATTCTCGAAATATTATTGAATATCTTGTAACATTATAGATAGTTAAAATATTATTCGTCTTTTTGTTATTACACTTGAAAAAGTACGAAAAATTCATGCCTCTAGACCAGAATACCCCCTTAAATTAGTTTTTACACGAAAATATTTAACTGTTCGAAAATGCATGTAAAATGCTTTGATAGAAGATGTTGGAAAAACGTTTTGCATTAGTCGGCGGTTATTTATGAAGCTATACAGATACTTCCGTCCGTCTCTCACTTCTTCCTAACGTCTTTAAGAAAATCCGACCGATAGAAAGAGCCGCTTTTATTGTCCCTTATGTCACCTTGTTTAATCGCCTATGTATGCCTGTGTATGTGTGTGCCATGTTGCCTAAAAAGAAAAAAATTATTGTTCTCAACAATCATATTAAAGTACTTTTTTTATTGGTTTAATAAATTATTATTTTCTAGATCCTATGTCTAAAATACCATTTCGTTTGGGAATAATTTCTGGTTTAACGAAATTCGACAATTTCTTTTTTGGAATTAGTACAATCCAGGCAAAAAATATGGCGCCAGAATTAAGAATTGCAATGGAAACTACGTTTGAAGCAATTATTGATGCTGGAATAAATCCTGCAGAACTACGCGACAAGAAAACCAATGTTTACGGGGTATTGAGTTTATATGAGTCAGATAGTTATCTTATAGCCGGTACAGGAAACGTAAGTTAATAGATTCATCTCTAATTGATTCTATACAAATGTAAAAAAACTATAAGTACAGTTCGCTTTATTTTTATAATAGCGAGATGGATATACTTTAACTGGGTATTGCCGTGGTCTACTAGCAAACCGGATTTCATTTTTTATGGATCTAATTGGATCAAGCTGTAGTATTGATTCAAATTGCACTTCAAGTGCATTAGCAATTCAAAAAGCTTACCAAGCTATTAAAGCTGGAGATTGCGATAATGCGATTGTATGTAGTGGAGCCTTAAGTTTACTTTCAAAAACATCCTATCAACTCTCTGAATTAGGTAAAATAAGAGTATGTCAAGAATAATTACTTCCATTACTTATATGTAAAGAAAAAAAGGCAACTGTTTCTTGTAATTTGATCATATAAATAATAATGAAAATTTCTACATTATCAAATGAATATATTCCTAATTTATTAATAATTTTTGGTTGTATACATTTCGTGATTTAGGTTTGTTGTCATCCGACGGGCTAAACAGGTCTTTCGACAAAAATGCTTCTGGATTCTTAAGAAGCGAGTCAATAGGAACTATTTTCTTACAAAGAGCTAAAGACGCAAAGCGAGTATATGCTGAGGTCGTTAATATTTGTGTTAGTTACACTCCAGCAATTTCAAGAAAAACTTGTATATTTTCTACAGCTGAATTTCAAGCTCAAATAATGAAACAGACATTGAAACAATGCAGTTTAAAGCCTAGCGATGTAAATTACATCGAGGCTGATGGTACAGCAATCAAATCAATGGATCTAGAAGAATTAAAGGCGATAGATCTTGTTTATGGTCAAGATCGAAGTTATTCTAATCCTCTCTTAATAGGATCTATTAAATCAAACATTGGTTATACATTTAATAATAATACATTAAATTCGATAATCAAGGTAAAATAACTGAAAAGACAAAATTAAATTTAACACAATACAAATTTATTTTCATATTCTACATTATATTCTCTTTGTAATTTCTAGGTACTAATTGCTATGGAGACCGGAGTTATACCACCGAATCTTCATTATTCCGAGCCTCCGGAAGAAGCTCAATGTCTTCAGGAGGGACGCGTAAAAGTCATTACAAAACCAACAATTTGGACGGATTGCTACGCTGCTGTTAACACTGCTGCATTAAATGGTTCCTTCTCACACATTATCTTAAAACGCCATTCAAAAGAGAAGCTGGGTAGAAAGCTTTCACAAAATAATATGCCACGGCTTTTTGTAGCTTCTTGTCGAACTCAGGAAATGATAACATCGATCTTCAATACTGTAGGTTATTTATTTTACGACAAAACTAATTATACAAAATGATTGTTAATAATATGGTATACGTGTTTAGTTGCATTCGAACAGAGAAGATGATGAATTTGCTCAGTTAATTAATGATATTACTGAGAAACCATTTCCTCAATCATTGTATTCTGGATATACAGTAATTCCAGAATCTGAAGTAACTAATTCAGAACAATCGATAGAGATGATTGATAATAATTTGTCACTTCAATCTCGACAGATATGGTTTGTTTTTTCGGGGATGGGATCACAATGGACTGGAATGGGTAATACAAATTTTACATATAAATAATAAAAAAGATGTTACTTGATAGCTATTAAATTTCAAAATAAATCTTTTTTAGGTGAGTCACTGATGAAAATACCAATCTTTGCTGAAGCAATAAAAAGGTGTGATGATGTTTTAAGACCTCGAGGTTATGATATTATGCATATTATATGTGACAAAGATCCAACTATATACGATAATATTATAAATTGCTTTTTAGGAATAGCGGCAATACAAGTAATAATATATTTAATATTTACACTTTAATATTTTTTTATTTCTTCTTATTTTTGTATAAATAATTTCTCATGATTGCTATACAGATTGGTCTAGTGGATATTCTATATGCTGTTGGCGTTAAACCGAATTACATGATCGGACATTCTGTTGGTGAGCTCGGTTGTTCTTACGCAGATGGTTGCTTTACTGCTGAGGAAATGATTTTAAGTGCTCTTTCTCGAGGTTTGGCTTCTGTAGAAAGTGACTTAATACATGGAACGATGGCTGCAGTTGGTCTTGGCTACCAACAAATTCGAGATATCTGCCCTGAAGACATTGACGTTGCATGTCATAATGGACCAGAAAGCTCTACAATAAGTGGACCAACCGAATCAATAAATGTTTTTGTAAAAGAATTACAGGTAATTCTTAGCAGATTTTAAGTAGATTTTTTAATAGACAGTCATAATAATAAGGTTTTATTTATAGAGTCCTAATTTTTCATTTTTAGAATAAAGGAATATTTGCTAAAACCGTTCCAACTAATAATATTGCATATCATAGTCGTTACATTTCTCCAGCTGGTCCAAAGTTGTTGGATTACCTAAAAAAAGTCATTCCTTTTCCAAAAGAACGCAGTTCTCGTTGGATATGCACGTCTATTCCACAAAACGAATGGCTTTCGATGAAAGCTCAATTTTCTTCACCTGAATATCATACAAATAATCTTCTTTCTCCTGTTTTATTCGAAGAAGTAATAAAACTTATTCCAAGGAATGCTATAACCATTGAAATTTCACCGCATGGACTGCTACAGGTTTATTACTTAGAATAAAATATTTATTATATGTTATTTTAACTCTATTACTTATTACATTTTATTTATCAGGCAATTCTGAAAAAAACGTTAAAAGACAACTGCATTAATTTAACATTAACAAAACGAGGTAATAAAGATAATTCAATCTTATTACTATCAACATTAGGAAAGCTTTATAATCTTGGGTTACCTATTAAGCCAGGGAAGCTCTATCCGAGAATTTCCTTTCCTGTTTCTAAAGGAACGCCGTCGATTTCTTCACTATGCGGATGGGAACATAGTTTTGATTGGTAAGTATAAAATAGACTTTTTTCTAAAATGAATTGTACAAACTACTATTTCATATGTTGGACAGGAACGTAGAAGCTGATAACGCGTATGAAATTCAACAAACCGAAGAACTGATAGATCTTGACTCAGATAAATTCAAGTTTTTACGAAACTTTAAAATGAACGATAAAGTTATTATTTCTTTAGCTGTCTATTCAAAATTAGTTTTAAATGTTTACTTAAATTTAAATCCACACAAGCATGACAATTCTATTATACTGGAAAATATTATAAATCACAATAAATTATTAAAAGTACCAAAAGACAATAAAATACACTTAATAATTATGATATTAAAAGGTAAAAATTTTAATTACCAAAATATTATATTTCGTAACTATATTTGAAAAAATGTAAATTTTTAGTCTCAGGAAAATTTGAAGTTAAATGTAAAGAAGGAATCATGTTAGCTTCTGGAACTATACGAGTAGCAGAAACTGAGAAAAAAGTTATTCCTGAAATTATTTTACTGAAAAAGGAAACAGAATTTTTAAACGAAGAAGATATTTATTCAAATCTTCTTTTACGTGGTTACCAGTACGAAGAATCTTATAATATTATTAGCAGACTTTCTACATCGTGTACCAATGGTACGTTTAAATGGAGCAGCGATTGGATGTTATTACTAGAAGGATTAATTCAAGTGCATATTATCAGCAGTAGGAACAAAAATATGTTGATACCGAGTAGGATAGAAAAACTCGTTATCGACTTGGCACAATTAACTGACAAAATGAAAGAAAATAATGGTAAGCATTTGAATGTTAATGTTAACTTTTTCGGGGTTATTAAGATGTAATATAGACCAAGAGTTGTGTGTAAAACTCTTCAAATTCTCTAACAGATAAATCAAAATTAGAATGTATTTATACTACTTTATGATCATATTAGGAGTAAAACGAAATAAATTTAATTTTCATTTATTTATAATTAAAGAATAAACAATTAAAATTTATATTATTTATTGAATTTTGCTTTGATATTAAATTATTTACAATTATTTCGTTATTTGTAATAATCGGCAGTCTTTTCGTAACGTTTTAGTACTAACAGTTATAATTGTGAAATAATAAAAAATTTATTAAAACAAAAGTCATTGTTAAGAAAGAAGGCAATATCTCTAATTTTTTTTTAAACCATATTCAAGTATTTCTGCATTAAACATTCTCGTAAATTATAATTGTTATTTTATTGAAATACATTTTTTTAAACAATTATTTAAATATTTTTTTTTGGTAAGTTCCTCCACACAAAAAAAACGACATATATCATAGTCTAATAAATTATACAGTATATTATGATTTGTTTTCACAGAGCTATCTATGAGATTCGACAAACAGATAAATGTGATAGCTTGCCCCGGAATTGAGATGATTGGGATTCAATTTCAAGAAATAATATTTGACAACAGTCATTGGGAAATTATCGCGGATGAGCTTCGATTTATCCAGAATATAGATAAAACAGAGATGAATATTGACGACGTATTAAACGTAGTACTAGGAATAATTTCCACAAATATTAGCAAAAAAAATATAGAAAAGATATTGGTAATAAATGACTCAAAAAACAAAAATGAAAACATTTTGGAGTTTCTCGAGAATATCATACAAAGGACGAGGAAAAACCTCAATATAAAATTAATTAGCAGACAGTTCCTTAACCAGACAATGAATGAGGATTTTATTTTGACGATTATAAATAACGCGCATTATACCGACGTAAGAAAATTTATCAGTAATTTCGGTAAAGAATCATTTTTATTGACAATCATTGAGACAGAAGAGGAATATAATGCTATTTCTGCATTTACAAGTGCAGGTTTAAACGTCGTCCTACAAATAAAAATTACTTCTTGTCTTATAGCTCTACTTTTACATAAAGAAAGAAATATTGGGAAAACGGTTGTCGTTAATAGAGAGACAGAAAAAAATTGTTTAGATCGGTTAAAAGTCCATTTACGAGACTCGAAATATGACAATGTTATATTTGTGGTAAACACTCTTATCGATAATGATATATTTGAGATCCTTCGAGATATAAAACGAGAACTGGGGTATAAGAAACTTCAAATTTTTGATTTACAAGATGAAAAAGCACCAAAATTCTCACTTGAAAATGAATTCTATAAATCACAAATAAAACTTAATCTTCCTGAAAACGTCTTAGCGTCAAATGGGATATGGGGCACATACAGATGGATGCCATTGACAATAAGGACTACTTCTTCTTCGCGTCAACAAGCTAAAATTAATAAATCCGGCTCATTAATATGGATGGAAAAGTTACCATTAATTAAAGAAAAAAATAAAACAGTAGTAAAAGTAGAATGTTCATCATTTGATCTAAATGTTTATGAATACTGCTTAAAAAATGACGTCAGCCTAGAATCACAGATATCTATTACAGAATATTCAGGAACAGATGAAAAAGGTCGTAGAGTAATGGGACTAGTTGATAATTTAACTATAAGTAATGAAATTTTACCAGATCCAGATTTAACTTGGATTATTCCAGAAAGTTTAAGCTTTGAAGATGCTGCAACGATTCCCCAAGCTTATTTAGCAGCTTTTATTATTTTACATTCAAATAAATGGAGGTTAAAAACAATTAAAACTGTATTGATACATTTTGGTGCTAGTGATATAGGACAGGCTCTTATAAATTTATCTTTATTATATAATTTTGATGTTTACACTACTTATGAAACGGAAGCAGAAAAACGAGTGATCGAGACAATACGACCAAGCTTACCACAGACTCATATTATAAATGTTAATAATTATAAAAGTTATATTCTAAATATTACAAAAGGCAAAGGTTTTGATTTAGTAGTTTCAAACTATTCCGTCTTACACGATATGGAAAATTGTTTAGACATTGTTAAAGATTTAAAACATTTGATTATGACTTACGATTATAAAGGGCTTAGTTACAATCCGATACCACTATATAATTTCGATAGGAACATAAGTATATACGGCTACTGTTTACAAGACCTTATTAAGTTGCCAACGAAAATTAAAAGAGAAGCAGCAGATCTGATGAGAACAGCTCTTAAAATGGGCAGCTTAAAACCAATTATATCACGAAGACTTTTTCTTCAAGGAGCAACGGAAGAAAGAAGCATTGATGCTTGTGAACGTTATGGAAAAGTAAATAATTATTTATGCTGTTTATCTAATAAAATTTAATTTTCTTTTTTGACAATTATATTACAAATGCATTTTTTTGCAGGTTTTAGTCAACTTGCAAGAAGATAAAACACTCTCCAATATCATTTCTCAATTTTGGTTCTATAGCGATAAATGCTACCTCGTCATCGATGGTTTCAATATCTTTGGCAAAATTCTGATCGAGTGGATGATCGAACAAGGAGTTAAAAAATTAATCATCGCTTCTGATATGTCTATAGAGGGTCACGAATGTGCGGTCCTTAAATGGCGCGAAAATGGAGTAACGGTCATTGTCCGACATGAAGATGACTTAAGCAATGTCACATGTATTGAGAAATTATTCAAAGAAGTTTTAACTATAGGTCCATTAGATGGCATATTTGATCTACAAAGAACGAAGATTGATTCTTCAATGTCTTCGTTAAAGTATTTCAAAGTTACTGAAATACTAGATGAATATAGCAGAAAGCTTTGTCTGTCTCATGTAAAATTCTTTATTTTCTCTTCGTTCGACTTAAACGGAGATGGATTAAGAGACACTAATATTGAAAAATTATGCAAAAAAAGAAAAGAATCTTCCCTTCATGGTCTAATTATTTTATTGCCTAATCTTTTAGAAAATGCAGTAGCTGACAATAAATATAAAAATGTATATTACGAAAAAATGTCATTACTTTTAAAACGACTAAACTCTATACTATGCACAGAATCTTCAATAATCGCTGTTCGCCAATTAATAAAAGATAATTCCGTAGAAGGCAACGAGAAAAATATTCTTGTTGGGGAGACCGAAAAGGAGGTAATTTATTTTATTTTTATGGTATAAATTTCATTATTCACTTTTTGTTTCCATTAGCTAACAATAGTATTATTATTTTAAATATTTTTATTAAATATAAGCTTTACATCTTATTAATCATGATTGTGTTTAAAATAATTTAGCAACGATCTGAAGAAAAGGATCCACAAGAAGAGGAAGTACGTCAGTTCGAAAAATATCTTTATAACTATGATTAAATAAATACAAAATATTTTAAGGAAATTATGCAAGTTACTTTAAGTATACGATTCATACGTTTAATCATTTTTCTCTTTGTTCAATATTTATATTATCATTTTGATTAATTTTATTTTTTTTTTAATAATAATGATGTTTTTTTTATATTTAGTTTAATGAACGTTTTAAGTGTACTTTAAAAAATAAATAAATCAATAAAATTATACTGTTTTTCGATTTTTACGGATTTTTCTCCTTTTTTTGTGACTAAACTAAGTTATTCACTTGTTCCATGAAACACATTTTCCACTGGCGTATACGTATGTAGGTACATACTTAGCTTTGTCCAGACAAAAGTTTTCACTAAAAAAATTTTCTGTGATTAATTATTTTAGAAATGACGAGAAAAAATAAACTAATACGACGTATTGCTATGAAGGTTGTCTTTGACATTTAACGATAACTATCGGTCAATTTTATCATTTTCTAACTTTTATGAAACTTTTACATTGTTACGTCCTTTTTTCTACTACCAGTATATTATACGCTGTTATATAATCCCTTACGCGTTCCACGTGGCATGCCCATCTTCATAAGCTTGATTTTACGACGTTAATGATGTCCGTCTTGTTGTACAGTTAATGTACTTATACGCTATGGAGTCTTCTTCATTCGCCCGTTTCTTCATCGCGTTTTGCGCGGTAGATTTTACAAAAAACTTTATTTTCAAAAACCATAAATTTTTTTTCGTCCCGTAACGTAAGCGACATCATGTCACCACCATAAAAACCATCGCTAGGATGATTGTCCTGTATATCCTTTATATCCTGATTTTAAGACGCCTAGAGAGCAGCCACGCGAGCTGAGTAATCAATTGACCGAATAAAAGCATGAATTGCCTAAATTGATTCTTTTCTTAAATTTTTCGTTAATTTCGTTCGTCTTATTTATGATCGATCTGAAATATCTAAAGTTGCTGACCCGTTCAAAAACATTATTCCGAACGACCAAAGTTTCGGAATTAGGCACATTATGAAGTATATCAGCGACCATATAGTTTGATTTTTTCACGCCTATTTGTAATCCCATATCTCTTGTCTTATATATTAATATTTTCGCGTTATTAATTAACGACTCTTTATTGTCTCCTAGCAAAGCAATATTGTCCGTGTATGTCAACTGTTGCGCTGTCTCGTTCTTATGAAAAATGTCTATACTATTTTGCAGTTCTTTGACTGAAAATTCCAGTACTAAGTTTAACAAAAGAGGCGACATTGCGTCCACCTGTTTTAGCCTGCTATAAATACTAAAAGCTCCCGAAATTTTATTATCTATTCTCTCTGTATTCCTAGTTTTCTTTGGGCAAAGTTGAACCAGGTTTACCAATTTTCTTAGTATCCCATGTTCTATTAGAATTTTAAGCATTTTTCTCTTTATACTGAATAGTCTGGTGCTTTTGATGTACGCGAGTCAGCGGTAAGCTCTCATACTAAAGCGTAGCTGACACCAAAATATTTGTGCGAGTGAGTATGTTTGAGAGCACGCTATATGTTAACAATTAGCGCAACAGCACTCGATACGGTGTCCCGAAAGTGTAAATACCAAACTACGTTGTGTATCATGTTGCATCATAAATCTTGTATGATCCGAAATGATCGTACGGTAACTAGCGGTATTCCCCCTAATCCTTTCTTCTCCATATCATAGCATATACGAAATTGCAAGAGGACTCTTATTATTATTAACTAAGGAATTTAGGCCATAACAAATTTATTGGTTTATGTGTTTAATAAGGATACTATTTTTAATATCATTCGCTTAGCGTTTTACTTAATTGGTTGTTATACAAGAGACGTAATAGTGATGCCTTATTATTTCGTTCGCGTTCTGTAGGAATATGTGTATACGTTCTCTAGATATATCGATTGGATATTTAGTACAAAATATTTCAATAAAAAATAGTTAACTAAATATCGCTTAATTCCATCATTATCAAAAACTTGAAACACAGATTCGAATTCAACGTACGTAACTATGTACGATCTTCCGTACATGATTGTTACCGTCAAGAACCAGACTCGCTGTCGAATCTCATAAAAGGTTTTTTGAAGACCGGCGTAAAAGTTTCTCTGGTGAATTTCTCGAAAAATAAGATCCGTTACGGGGTGATGAAATGGCAACACTATCGGATATTTTTCCTGAAAGTCTAAATAAACGTTTCGTAGTCGACCCCCAATTCGTATGAAACCTTTCTTATCTACGATAAGATTAACGCGGCTAGTCTAGTGGTTTGGGTTCCATTCAATTCTTTTTATCTTTCTTTTTAGGGGAAAAGTGTTCCTTTCGTATGAATCATAAAACGCTTTTTTTAGTGTCTATTACTTCTGCGGCGAATATTTCTCCTTGATACGTACTTCTATACTGCAACTCATACAACATGATATGACTCTTAGCAACTGTATTTATTCAAAAAATCTTGTCGTCAAAAATCCTTTTTTGAAATTCGTCAGTAAGTCGTGTTCTCGACAGTAATAATTATGTACGGAAATTCGTACGTCATTATGTACGTTGGATTCGATTCCAGATCTTGGGTATCCGATATAAAATAAGTGATTTACCAAGATTTACCATTTCAATAAGCAAACGAGTTTTCCTATGCAAAAGTAGATTTATTCGGTCTGATTTGGTACAAGAGAAACAAAATTGCTGCTAAATATATGTCTACATCTTTTTTTGCATGCTCCTAAAGACCGATAACACAGAGCTATTTAGCGATCTAATAGCAAACGTGTTTGTAGCAGTTCTCTGCGTGCCTTGACAAAATGAGATAAATTCAAACGAAAGTCCACAATTTTGCAATAGATTAGAGAATTTTTTGACAATTTGATTCTCTACTCCCACTCCATTTCAAGACATTATGGGATGCAGAAGTTAAATCTTTCAAATACTATTCAAAACGAGTTGTAGAAGAACTTTTTAATTACAAGAAATTGACTACAATCTCAATAAAAATTGACGCTATACTGAATTCGCTAGCTTTATGTCCGATTTCATCATAACTCCAATGATGCTAGTGCACTAGCTTCTGCAGTTTTCAGTTAAAAGATCACTTACAACGTTGCTTAAAGATGTTGACAACAGTATTCAAGCTAATCGATTATCACCCTAGATACATATTACAAATGTGCAGCATGAAATTACGCTACAAATGTATGTCGAATATTTTTGCGAAATGCAAAACACTACAAACGGGTCAATTTTAAAGTCAAAATGGAAATAAAAGAGGTCGCAATTTTTATTGAAAAAAAGTAACCTTGTATTAAATAGCAGCTGAGACGAATCGTTTATGTTCACCCTGGATAAAATTATATAGTTCAGGTCTTGACAATGAAAACCCCCCAAGGAACTGTCAAGCTTAAAGCAACAATTATTTTTCCCGTATGAAATAACTCTTAAATGATTTATACTCTATATATAAACCCTTGACATTACAGATAAATCTTCCTACTTCCATTATTGTACGTACAAGGCGAATAACTCTTTGGCTAGCGGTGTAATAAACACATTAACAGAAAAATCCCGGGTCTTAAACATAGATGGCGACAGTTTTATTGATCTCACCTCGTTTTTAGTTAAAATTATCTTCAAAAGATATGTGTATAAATTTCCCAGCGGTCGAGTAGTTGTTTCGTAAGATGTAGAATTACAATTATTATTTATGTAGACGTGTGCAAAGTGGGTGCCGCGCGTGAGTTACGTTACAAGCGTCCGAAATAGAGAATTACGAATACGCAAGAAAATAACGATAACGAATTTGTTTGGTTCGGATAGGCAAGTAAATAATCGAACTAAAAGCGTTGATTAAAATACTTCCGATTTATTTACGTCTTTACAATTAAGAAGCCCGACAGAGAATGATCGTCGCTGACGCGAAGGCAGCGATAGATAGCACCTTCTCTTGCCCTTCCATCGTAATCGAGCACCAGGAGGATGTTTAGTCTACCCATGCTGATAACGGGGCCGGCCGCCCGGGCATTCCAGAGGCCCGGTGGCCGAGTCATATGACTCGCGCCGTTAGATGAAGCGCACCATAAATTTGAGCGCTACCCCATAGCTAGACACTAACCGCGATATTTATAGTCCGGTCTCAAGGCAATCCTTAAGGTTATCTTAGCTAAGCTCGTCTTATAGCTTTTAAGACTACATGTATTCATAGAAATACATTAAGATGATCTTAGGTAAGACTTTTGTATCATACGTGACTTAAGCTTAGCTTTGATAAGATGACGCTTAAAATAATCTTAATTTATATTCGTCGATTTTCGTAATAATTCTCATGTATCCGATAATTTTTGATTCGCTTAAAATGTATCATACACACATATAACAAATGAAGCGCAAATAAATTTTTAAAGAAATATAAAATGAATAAAGATAAATCAATAAGAATAATAAAAATTTTAAAAGTTGAGAAAAATGTCCGGAAAAGAACGAATTATACAAACATCGAAAAAAAGTATTTCCTTGAGATATTAAAGAAATTTTCAAATGTAGGGGAAAATAAAAAAAGTTATTCTGCTTCCTTAAGTAAGAAAGAAGAAGCTTGGCAGTTAATTCTTGATGAATATAATTCGTCAAGTATTATTTCAGAAAAGGTAAAGTTCTATGATATAATTATGTTGCATATCAAGTTAATTATAATTTTGAAAATATTT